>NC_054403.1:22289811-22889811 GCF_017976425.1 Toxotes jaculatrix
GGTTCACAACCTCACACATGCTGCCCTTCTGGCAGAATCAGCAAGCAGATTTTCATGAGGAGGGTGTTTGTCTGCTATTGTCACAAGAATGGAGCCATGGCGCTCTCAGCTCTGCTGAGCAGTCGTTCATGAAAATATGACTTTAGTCACACAGCCTCAAACAAAGACTCATGTAGCTATAGATGTATGTATTTTCTATCGCTTTGAGAAGAAGGGCATTCCAAATTATCATCATTTTTTCATCACTTTGAAGTCAATCTCAATTTGACTGTGAGCTCCTTTTTGTTCATCTACACTCACTGTATTTAAGCTATTAATGGCCTCACAGTAAGAATAATCATTGGTAGTTATAATGGAGGAAGGGTTCCATCTCAGCTTGCTCTAGCTTCCCCTGTATTTCTTCATTTTCATTTGCGAAAGGTACTTTTTTTGGTGAAGACAAAAACAATCCTTATTTTCAAACCAATGACCATTTTTTTTTCATTAAACAAAGGTTTTTGAAAGTAAATGGCCAAGTGCACTTAAGTAAGAAGAGAAAAAAAAATGTGACCACCTAAGTATGCTGACATTTCTGCTCCTCTTTCTTTGCCTCCAATTTGTCTGGCTTATTTCATTTAACTAGCAGCTAAACTTTCCAGTCTAAAGCAATATACAATGCTGCTGTGTTATCTTCCACTACTGCTGCAAAGTGCATGCTGAGCTTGTGCTACAGTCCATTTTTCTAAGTGCCATTTTTGTGCCACCGTTGTGTGGTTGTGTACCCAAAAATCCATTCCAATTCTGTAGTGCTTGGTGGAAAAATGTGTTTTTAAGCCAGACTTTGTACGCAAAAAAAACACACACACAAACAAACACACTTCTCTTTACAAGAAGCTGCTACGTGTCCCATGGGATGATTATTGTTTCGAGAGGTGGGAAGGTTTTTTGACTTGTTGACTGAGAAAGGCATTTCCCCTAGGACTGAACATTGAGAAAACACTTTGCTGCCAATCCCACATGCCAGCCAATCATTTGACCACCACGGCATCCTGCTGAAAATCAATGGTAACAAAAAAAAAAAAAAAATCTCTGGCAATAGTTTTTTGTTTTTTACCTATCAGGGGGAAAAAAATCACATTCACAATATGACAAAAAAGCATTTAGTCTACCCATTTTTCCCAAGAGGAGACAATACAGAGGATGGTGTTTACAGGAGGAAATAAACCAAAAATCCAGACAGAGAGTTTTTTCCAATATAAAATTTGACCTAGGAGATAAAGCCAGCTTGCTTCTGTTATGATATACAGTAATGCTGGCACATGATCGAGGAAGGAATACATTTACCAAGGTATGCATCATTATTTGACCCCTTATTTGAATTGTGCAGCTAAGCACCCTCCCCAAGAGAGAGATATCAATTATGTCTAGGCTGAGACACTGGTCACTAGAGGTGTTGTGTGCCTCACTGTGGATAATGTAAGTGCAATAATGCGAGAGCAGAGCTCTGAAACCAACTCATTTTCACTTGGAGATTGGGTATCCCTCATTCAGGCGATGATTGGATTTGTGACATGCTCTCCACTTAGGTAAAAGGAGTGTAATTATGGGCTTGACCTTTAGGGGCATTTTCTGCATCAGATCCTCTTAACAGCATTCAAAAGTGAGAATAAAACTGTGATTCATGGAGTTTTGTACATTTCATGGGCTATACTTCCATTTCATAGAGTTAACACATCTTGGGCTGGTGTACATGAGCACATGAAGAGTTGTTTTGTTTTGTTTTTGTTTTTTTTTACCTAACTACATTTTTTTGGGAGGGAAGGGAGAGATGGAGACCTAGGATAACAGGGTCGTTTTTATCTCTGGGCTTTTGAAATACAAGACAACACCTGGCAGTCTTAAAAATGTACTGGTATTATAGACGTGCTCAGCAACTTTTAGTGCAATAAAAATGCATTAATCAGAGCAGACTTAAAAATCAATATGGACTGCCATTAGTTCTTATTTGTATGTACCCTCCATTAATATTGTTTTTCAAGAAGGGTAATTTCATGGGTCAAAAACGGTAAAATCTATTAATCCGTTGCACGTGACCAACAGGGATGTTTGTGTATTCACAATCACAGGGCAAGAGTACAGCGTATCTTTCAGTTCTTCCATGTTTTTCCTAATAAAGTTTTTTTTCATGTCTCTTATATTTTCATATATTCTATTCATTCTCCACATGTTGCTTGCTTCTTTATGCCATTTCATGTGAAGCACACTGACTTTAAATAAATATATATGTGATATATACAAAAATTCATGGCCTTGTTTCTTCTTTCAAATTCAGTCTCACTTTGAACATCAATGCCTTTAACATAATTTTCTTTTCTGCATGATAAATCTGTTTCTATACGTACAGAACCCCTCAGAACTCTGACAGAGAGAAGCTGTTGTTTCAAGAAATAGAGTTATCAAGCTTAAAAAAAAAAAAAAAAAAAAAAAAAAAAATTGTAACCAGTAATCATCTGTTATCATTTTAAAAAAGAGCATGAACATACAGAACAATCTTATCACTCTTAGTTGCAAAAGTCGACAATAATTCAGCAGCAAGCATATTTACAGAAAAAGCTGAGACAAAAACACAGTTCTATACTCTAAATGATGGATAATTGCTGCTATAGATGATAACACTTCATATTAGTGGCTGTAAATTTGACTAAATAGTAGCTTGATGACCATTGTGAGGATGTCTGAGACTGCTTTGCCTCCGACACTATTTGATATCAGCACTATTAGCTTGTTGTAATGTTGTTCATTGCTTTGACTGAGACAATTTGCGTAAGAAGCAGAGTTGTCACACACTAGATGTACAAGAGAGATGCGTGACTGAGTGACGGTTTATTGTTTCTGATAACACAGTGCTTGAATATTTCTTTGCCAGAGTATTTACTGGCAAGCCAGACATGCCATTTATAATATACAGCAGTTAGATTTTGGAGCAGTAGTCAGGCCAAATGTATATAAACTTTCAAAAAGAGTCCATGTTTTATCATATGAATGTATTCAAATCAAAGAGAAACTGGTACCTCTGTACCGTCAGCTGCTACCACATTAATAACTAAATCAATTCAGTAAGTATTTAGAGAAAGATGCAATTGCATGCTTGCATGCAGAGAGCACTTGACTCCCAGAGGCAGTCAGACATCACTTAAGTGTAAAGTGTCTCTTTCTCTGACAGCCTCTTTTCTGGGGCCCTGTTGGCAGGGGTCACTGTCCTCCCAGTTCACCACACTCGCTGCCTCTGTGACTGATTCCGAGCCAAGGATCTGCACGGAAAGCTGTTTGGATAACTGTCAGCTCTCCCTCTCTGTCACTGCCATCAAAAACGAAGGGTCATTTTTCTCCATCTCACCGTGACTCCCCTCAAGACATCTCCCTCCAAAATGCCGAGGGATTTCTTCCTCGTCTCCCTCCCACAAACTCGTAAAAGATGGCTCATTTTTGAGTGACAGCCAACACACTGTTAGTACTGTATTTGTGTATGATGGATTCATGCTGTATAATGGAGTTTGTGTTGAGTGAAGTTCAAAAGCTTCAAAACCATGTTCTTGCATGAGCCACAGTGTTTAAGCCTAAATACGTTCAAGGCCAGATTACGCCATTTCATTTTACATGTGTATACTTTTCTTCCCATGCCTTGATGTACAAAATTTTTTTACTGCATAAGTAGCAGAGCAGACATTGAGGATTTCACAGCTGTGCTTGCTGACTTGTGAACATACTGAAACTCATCGCCAGCATGGAGTTCCAGAGCGCCCCAGACAATTCCAAATATTATAGCAGCTTCCTCTCCACCAGTAGCCACCATTCATCATCCTCAGCCAGAGGACTTCTAAGCATCCCTCCCTTTGGGTGAGAGATTGATGGTGACCTCAGCTCAGTTTATTGAGCGTCCACCCACTCTTCTTGCCTAGCGAGCACTAACCACGCAGCCTCGCCCTCCTCTGGTCAACCTCCTTCCTCTAGCTGCTGTGGGGGGAACAGATTTCTACTGTTCGACAGGTAGCCTGGACCACA
The DNA here is from genome assembly GCF_017976425.1 of Toxotes jaculatrix. NCBI lineage: Eukaryota > Metazoa > Chordata > Actinopteri > Toxotidae > Toxotes > Toxotes jaculatrix. Next base: position 22,293,853 of record NC_054403.1, read on the forward strand.
ATGATATGAAGAGATGTCAGGTCCTTATAATTCCCAGGATGGACAGTATGACTGTTAGCCCCTGACAGATAGGGTGATGGGACTCTGTCTGATATACTCTGGTGACCTGTTTGTCTCAGAAACCATCATTTCAAATCCACACTGGACAAAGTCCCAGTTCCTCTGTCAAAGGACTGAGTGTACCAAAAGGTGAGATCTATATGAAGCTTTTTAGTTTAGCTGTTGTAATTTTTTCAGCCCAAAATAATTTTTTATTAACTTAAAATATATGTTGTGAAACACACATTCACCAACATAAACCTATTAAAATCTCAAGACAAAATCTTTATGTTGCTTCATTTGACATAGATCTCATATTTGTAGTCACTTGAAAAAAACATGCTATCAATTGTAATACACCTCAAACAATCACAGAGCGCAGCCATGCTGACAAGGTATGATTGATTTTTAAATAGAGACGTTATTGATCCTTATCCAGGATGTAAATGAAAGCCTCCTCGACATTGCTCCTGACAGCCTGCGCTGGTTCTATTAGGGAGATGAGAGGGAACGTGTGGAAAAATGAAGGCCATCTGTCTTGATGGTGCCATGTCCTCTGTATGCTGTTTGATGTAAACAACTCCATTTGTCAAGATATGATGAACCTTGGACTGTCATAACACGCGCCGCACCCACTGAGACCCCCAGCCGCCACAAAGCAACGCTCAGCAATCTCTGCCTGGTTTGTGCTCAGTCAAAACTTTTTGAAGATACAACTGCATGCATCTTTTATGCACTGATAACCAAAGTTTCAAAGGTCGGTGGACTCTGACTCCACAAATTACGGTGGCAGAGTAACATGCTCAACTTTAAGTGTATACTCAGTTAATAATATCTTATATTACAGTGTGATGAGGCTGAGCACATGCCCTTATTATCCCACTTGGGACACAAGGGCAAATCCTCCTTCACCCACACACACGAACACAGCTGGCATTCAACCCAGTCTGCTTTATGAAGTACCCACTCACTCAGTCAACTGCCCACCCCATCAGCTAGATAGGAAAATTATGTGATATTCCTTTACTGAGGGAAACCTAGAGAATAAGCAGATTTCTGACTACAATGCAACTATTTCTACAGGAAGCGGACTCATTATAATATAATCCAGCAAAGGTGGGAGTTGAAGAGTGTTAGCAGCATTAACTGCCAGACAATACATAAGGGACACTACAAGACTTAAAAAGAAAAAAAACTGTAGCACATGGCGTGAAGACTAAAAATTTTATAACTGTATAAACTCAACAACCACTTGCCAGCGATCAGATAAGCAACTACATTTTAGCTGTTAGATTCAAACCCATAAATACTCGGGACCACTTCATTAACTGGGATTATCTTATCGCAGATGTAAGTATCAGACAGCAGCAGTAAGTTGCAGCACAGAAATGCCAAAAATACTGCAGGTAGTAGAGACGGCATTACAAGTTCAAGTTATATCCACCAGAGAGCACTGACAAGTTTATTTTTTTAGCTGTAAAATGTTCTGCCAAGCACATATCAAAGAGAGATAAGAGAGTGAAAAAAGGGAAAAATATATCAATATTGAATCAGCCTAAAAAATCTAGTATAAGTGAAGGCATATGGTTTATATTAAAAGCTGAGTACATGCATTGGCATGTATGAAAGAAAAGAACTGCGATCTGTTAATTTTGCCTTCATGAATACATGTTCTGTCTGAAATTAATGAACCTTTCAGGAATTTTGGGAAGTAATGATGACACTTCACACAATCCCTATGTGGGAGAACTTGACATTTTGCAAAATTACTGCAATTTTCCACCGTAATTGGGTGAACCATTGTAAACATCACACTATTGGTCCAGTGAAACAATCAATAAATGGCCTGCCTTGGTCTTCACAACGCACAGCTCTACAGCAGAGAAAATCCCAGGATAATTCAATGGACATTAGCTACAGCATTATATGTTTCATTTATTCAGCTCTACAGGTGGAAGAAGGTGAGCTCTCATTTCCTGAACAACTCAAATTGAGCTTGAGGCTTTCATTTGCAAGGTGAAACCTTCTAGCACTTTTTAAATGAAACTAAACGGTGTTAAGATCATGACTCATGTCAGAATGGACAGATTTTATGTGGTGCTGAATGTACTGATGCTGACTTCAAGGTATATTTATAGGCTGGGATCCAAGCCCAGTGTTTGCTTGTTGTAACCAGAAGTCCATGTTTTCTCTGTTCAGAACATGAAAAGGGACTGTGAAATATTTCCAGCAATTTTCACTGATCTGCTGCGAGTGAGACTATGTAAAGGCTCACTATCACAAGAAGTAATTATATACATTTCGAAATGACAGGCAATTACAGAAGAATCACAATTTTGTCTCTGCAGTGTCTATATGTACTATTGTACGATTGTAACTTGTGAATGAAGTGGAATTTTAAACAATTTCAATAAGTTTACTAACAAAAAAACTCAAGAAAGAGCACAAAGTTTTGAAAAAAACAGCCAAGGTTAAAATTCAGGCCAGGCTATAACTGCAACATCTCAGCACATCTCATTATACAGTACATTTTTAGTTTTCCTTTTATTGTTACGACGATAGCTTTACTTACATGCAGAGTTTCTGACGCTTACCGTCATACTAACAGATTTGCTGTCTGTACCAAGATGGTTTATGTTTGTCTATTAACTACTAAGGGACATCATCCAGCAACTGGAATCATACTTTAACAGCTGAGATAAGAAACGACAAGGGATGGAAACACTGTGTTCTTGAGCTACATTCTGTCTCTCTCTCTCTTTTAATGCATATTAAAGAAGTATTTTTGATTTTGTTTTTTTGTTTTTTTTACATACTCAGATAGATAATCCAATTTCTGTATTTCATTTTATATTAATATTAAAGGAAAATGTGTATAGCATGCCTCATAAAGAAGAGTGTGTAATTCTTTGTATATTTGGTGCACTTAAAAAAAGCTGTAATAACCTTGCATCATCAAACTAATCTCAATGCTTAAAAGGATGATGAAAATAGGAACTTTTGATTATCATAAAATTAAATCCCGTCAGCAATACAAAAAGTGAAAGTCTCTCATAAACCATCTTCTTACAAATAGGAGAGCTGGGGGTTTTGCTGCATGAGCTGAGGTTGTCTTCCCTTTGGTAGGGCAGTAACTGTAAAATTACTGCCACTAAGAGGGTATCAGTTGAACAATTTCCATCTTAATTGTGTGAAAATGAAACAATTTCTTCTCTCAGAAGTGGGGGAAGTGTTTGTATTTTTACAATTCAGTCATCATCCTATTGAATAACTTCACTTAGAAACTGCTCGCTGGATTGGATGGCCTATTTTTGAGCATGCAACACTCATACTCCTCCCCTCAAAAACATGTGATACAATCACATAGCCTCAGGCATGTTTTAATGAGTTGCTGAGCAAAAATAACTCCTCTTTTTTGCACTCCATGGTGTGTATAGATTTATTAACTGAAAAATAAATTGTCTTGACTCGGTTTAGCTCTATGTCTCACACACATCTTTCTCAGAGACATTGCAAGTAGAAAGCCTTTACTAACACGCGTTTACATCAGGCTCTGAGTCCTGCAGACTCGTGGGTAAACTAAGAAGGAAATCACCTTGTCTACTATTCAGCCCCAAGCAATGTGAACGAGCAGTGCTTCATTTCTACACTGGATCGCTGTTGCTTTTGATCAAGTTCCCAATCACAACTATGTCTGATCTGCTCACACTCCAGTCCTCTGTCGACAGTCAGGCCATTTCCTTTGGCAATTTATAACTCCTGACAGGTTAGAGGATTGAATCTGCAAGACAGTATCCAAGTGGCTACTGGCAGAAAAGACCGGCTCCATCAAAAACCCAACTTTTGTTCCAGCTTTTGGGTAGCAAATTGTCACATAGTCAGCAGTGCAGTGCAGTTTTATTGCTTCAGCAGCAATATTGCTCAGTGTCTAAATGAGGAATCGCCAAATGTTTTCACATCAAGAAAACCCATTTAGATACACATTAGACCAAAGACCCCCATTTCATTAGAGCTTGTTCCAAAGCACCCCATCTGATATAATCTTTGTTAGAGTTTTGGTACAAAATTATTTAACTGTGTGCAGAATTATTTAACAGCATGAACTGTGCAGGGAATAGGTAATGTGGGCAATCATACTTATGATCCAAACAATCATCCTTTTCCATGATCATTTCCATGATTTTGGGGGCACTGAATAATTATCAAATAGAACTACTTTTTACTTTGGTTGGTACAACTAGAAGCCTCTAAAAGACCCCAGATGGTCTCCTCAGGCCACTTCGAGACTCACAAGTCTAAGGAATACATCTGCCAGACCAGTTTAATGTTGTTTAAAAAAGTTCTGTGATGTGCAGCCTCAGATCTAACTTAGATTAATTTAGGTGAAACACTTTGAGGACCAAAATTCTATGAAACATTTAGAAGATGTTTTTCTTTTTTACATTTCAGAAGTCAATTAATTGTTTTATCCATATAATGTCAGAATATGGTGAAAAACGCCTGTTATAATTTCCACAAGCCCAATGTAATGTTTTAAAATTGCAATTATCTGAAACTTACTGTCATACTGTGATGAATGATGTATGACAAAGGAACAAATCTTTGCACCTGGAACCAGGAAACGTGGCATTTCTAACTTAAAAACGGACTGAAATGATAATCCAGTACTCAAAATGGCTGCCGATTATTTTTTTTTTTTTTGTTGATGAACTAATCAATTAATTAACTAATTGTTTAAGCTATACTAGGCTTACTTCAGCACCAAATACATATCAGAAGCAAAGTACAAAGGGCTACCCAAAATCAGCAGGAAATGCATGTAATAAATACATGACTTACCTACCAGCTGTACATCAAAGCTACTCAGTCATAACACAGTACAGCTTACAAACAAACCCTAACAAGTATTACAAAACATGTAACAAACAACTGTCAAAACATCTCCATGGGATATAAACATCATACACAGCACAAGAGATGACTTGACTACTAACAAATGCAGAATAAGAAAAAAAAAAACTGTATAGAGCAACATCACAACAACTTCAATGCCCAGGCAAAAAGCGCACAACAGTTGCTGTACCATATTTAACATGACCTCCAGCAAGTAAACAACAGTCATTGCAGGCAAATTAGCCTTCAGAAGAGCCAATAAAGACAAACACATAGAAATAAAGACAGACAGAATGAATCTGACTCACGCTGATTGAAGATGAAAGTCTATCTCCTTCCTTCCATGTGGTCCGAGTGGTTAATATCCATATTCCAAGACGACATTTGAGTTGTTATCATTAGCACTAGCTTAGTGCTAACTGCTAAGCGGTACTTCCATTTGAATTAAGTTACAGTTTGTCTGAGGCCAAACTGCAACCGACTTCACTTCAGCATTTGTTTTCTCAGGGTTCCTAACTAGGGTCACGGTATTTATGTGGTGTAATGATGTTGGCCACATATGACTGGTACATAATATTACCTGAGATTTAATCACTACACCTGTTTGATTTCTTTCGGTAACGACAGACTGACGTCATAGCCTCACCTGCAATACTCCGTTTCACCACACAATCTGACGGGCTTCACACGATGTAGTCTAGGGGGGCGCTGTTTCACCAGTTGGAAACGAAAAAAAACAAAAAAACAATCGAATCTGAGGTTGCTATATTACAATTCATCTTTTCTGAAGTGGTGGAAGAACTTACCCTGTAAAACCCTAACCCCTAACCCTCTCCATAAAAAGTAAAAATCATGTATTCTAAATTTTACTTCAGTAAAAGTACAGTAATATTAATATCACTGAGTATATGGACATACAATAATTTATTTCAATCAAAGAGAAAGACATTTAGTTTTATTCTAAACATAGCAGTAAGTTTCTCATATATAAAGCCCCACTTTTTTTTTTATATCTTAACCTTTTATAACTGGTTTTGTGAAAAAAAAAAAAAAATTATATGGATTCCTTGAGTCTAACTACAAACATCAAAAGCTTGTGTACATTCCTGTATTATGAGGAGATGTTTGGTGAGTACCCTGAACAATGACGATATTTATTTATTTCATTTTATGTGTTTTTCCTTTTTTGTTTATTATTTATACAGTAAGTCTTCACCATTATTGTAATATTCTATATATATAAACTTCAATGATGTTTGTTTGCACAACAATTGATGGGTCACTGTGCTTTGTGCATTCAGCCAAATCAATAGTACCATGTATAAGCACACTGAATTTCTACCCTTATTAGAATCAATACCCATTTTAATATTTTTTGTGTTTTTTCAGGGTGCAAATTTGATCGCAGGTTCGCAGGTTTTACAAAACTACAGAGGGGATGTGTGGGTGATCATTGCTGATCAATTTTTCGTCTGTTGATTAAAATGACCAGAGTGTCTGCAGCCTTACAGCAGGCTGAACATTTCGTACCTCTCATTCTCCATGATCTGCCTTTTTGCAAGGTACTAAATCCCACCTCATCCAATTAACACTTGGGGATCCAACTAAAGATTTTTTTTTTGGCCACACTAGAAATGAGTCAGGCAATGACGAAAAAGAGTGTTCAAGACCAGCAAGGGTTCTCTGTAAAGTTTATGGAGGTCAGAAGACATACACTCATGACATACAGCATATTCTTCTGGCATTTCAATGAAAGACTGATCTGCATTTCAATGAATAAATGCATTGAAATCTGTCGTCATGCACAGACATACTGAAAACTTCCTTTTTAACAAAGAACATACTCAGACACATGATACACTGGATGACTTATCTTGCATTGTAAGGAAGCTGTGTAGTATATGTTAGTCAGTGTGTGTTCATATGGTATTAATATAAAAGTATAAATATTGTATGTTCCTCCATATACCATTCTCCTGAATTAATTTCCATCTCTCGCTATCTTATTCTTTCAAATGGCTTGAGGGTAAATGAGTCCCTGTTTCACAGTGGCCTGCCATAAAAGTCGAGTGAGCGGAATGGCTCATTTGACAGTAATCAGCTGATTAGCATACAACGTTCACTATACCATACCACTTAAACTGAGTTATTAAAAATTCCCAGATCGCCTCCTGCCAACAGTGTGTCACCTACTGCTGTAGCAATTACAACCAACATACCAGCAAACTACCATTTTTCACCAGTCATTATCTTCCATTACGCACAAAGGTTACTCAGCGAGCTTAGCTGGAAAACCCAGCAACACAGGACCATCTTTGAGGAAAAAAATTAAAAAAAAAAAAAAAAAAAAAAGCCTTGCATGCATTGTTTTCTCCAAAATGGAGACAATTGCCCCATTGTTGATAAGAGTGTCTGGTAGACAGAATGTGAATATATCTTTAGTGATATTTTGAGCAAGGAAGAGTGCCTTTCAAAGGGGATTGTGGTTACTAGGCAACAAGCAGCAGAACCAATTGAGGACTAAAGTGAAAAAAAAAAAGTTTCCCCTCTCTCTCTCAATCATGCAGTCCCTCTTGCTCCCATACAGTTTCTCTCCCTTACACACGTGTAAGTCAGTGCTTTGCCTGCAACCAAAATCCCCTCTGAATGGGGTTTGACCATAGATAGGGGACTTAACCCATTTCTTATGCTCACGTGTAGGATTTATGTCCAATTGAAACTGAAAGGGAAAGCTTAGATAGCAAAGAGGGTACACAAGTGTTGGTGAAAATCCATGTTGGTATGCTTCTGATAGTACTATTTCCTTTTCAGAGGCATTAGGGGCCAAAGAGCAAAAGTACACATGATGTAGAGGCAACCTTTCCGCATAAAAGAAAACTACCAAGGAAAAAAACAGCAACATCAAAAGAGCAACCTACGTCATCCAGTAAAACGGCAGAAGTTTGCATGAGAATCATCAACACCAGATTTCCAGGATGTCTTGATTTTCTTTCAGCTTCTGTTGAAACTCTTTAATTTTTGTATTTGCCAGCACATAGTCAATTAGCCACGCAATATGGGCACAGTAATTGAACACAGTGCTATGATGACACAGTCGCCAGTCATTCGAATCTGGACATTGTTTTTCTGTTGTCTCACCTGTCATGGGATGAAGTGAAAGAATTTAAATATAAACTGATGATCATCCAGAACAAAACTGCTTACATCCAAATCATTTTAATAACCAGCGCTGTACATGTAGGGATTTTTTTTCCTGTGTTTACATGACCAATTATTACTAGCACTCCTTTACATGGTTGATGTTCAACATCCATTAAGGGAAATGGAGGGAGAAGGTGTACACCAAAATATTTTTTTTATTTAGACAGAGAAAGGGTTGGTCTAATTTCTGCACTGGAGGTATAATAGCCACTGATGAACTGGGTGGAAATGAAAAGCCCTCATTGTCGTGTTAGAGAATATCTCTGCTTGGTTTTCAGTTAATTTCCTGCTTTTGTAATGTTTGCACATCCTCTCTGAGCGAGTCACACCGGGTACACCGACAGCGACAGGTATCGACTGGTGGAAGAATAAACACTGACTGACTGCTGGGAATGGATAATAACTCCTGGAGCATGCTGTAAGCATTTTCTCCACTCGCTGCAGATGCTACAGCTGCCATGGCTGCTTGTGTAACAATAGCAAAATCTGCATTCACAATTGTCTTAGGTACGGACGTAAGCCCTCATCATCTATCCTTTCATTGTTTTGGACATTTGATTTTTGTCACAATTTCTGTTATCTCTTCAGAAGATGCTTTGTTGGAGGTTCGATTTGACACTTTAGGAAGATATGGAAATGTAATTTTGTTCAGGACATAGAATAGACCTTAATCCAATTTAAAGTCTTATCAAAGTGAAAGTCTGTGTAAAAAAAAAAAAAAAAGAAAAGAAGGGGGAGCAATTTGATGTAGAGCACACACATACAGAAAAAAATGCCAACAAAGAGAAATCCTCTCTACTGGTTGGAATCAGACAACACGGGGTGGCTGAAAAAAAATGGTTTTAAAAATGGGTGCATGACTCATAGCAGATTGAACACTTATGATCCAGACTTCATTGGCTGTTAAACAACAAGGGCGCTATAGCAGAGGCTTTAGACGTTGCTGCTCTATACATAAAGTTATTTTCTTTTTGTCAAAAGCTCAAACGAGTGTGTATATTTATAACCTACTGTATGTCTGGTCATATAGTGTTTTGATTTGGATCTTTGACGGTGCTTTACAATTCTACATTCAAACCCTTAGATCTAAAGTGGACTACACTTTAAAATCAAACACTACAATTAGGCTCATATGATGACACTTGTGAGGATGAGTCAAATCATGCCCTAGGTTGAAGGACTGAGTCAGTTTTAAACACCATCTCGTTAAATGTCAGGAATTTGGATTGGCAGTTTTATTTGTTTTTGTTTTTTTAAATGTGAAAGAATTCAGCTTTTTGTGTTTGTCCAAAAAGGTAAATCCTCTGATTATAAGAGAACACAGTACATTAGAGGAGACTCTGGTGTTAGATTCACTTCACCCCTGGGAGTATGTTAGAGCCTGGCCTTTCAAGTCCCGTAAGCTCCAGTTAGAGGCTTCAGTCTGACTCATAATGTGCTTCTGGACGACCTAAGAAAGGTAAGGTAAAAATAAATTAATGCTGTTTGCACTCAATGATGAACACAGACAGACACAGACAGAGCATTATTTTATTTATCTGTACTTAAAAGAGGGATTGAGATGGTGCTGGCACAAAAACTGTTGTAAGTCACAAGCTGACATGACTGTTGACATTTCTTGTTTTTTCAGCCCTTCCAGACCCAGTTTGCTAAGCACTAGAGCAGATTTAGTGTGCTACCCTGCTCCACACCAATACACATTCACACATTCACATCCAGGAGGTGCCGGCACAGTCTTTCCTCTTGGCAACTAAACATCAGCTATTGGGATTTGAGTGCCTTGCTTGAGGGTACCTCAGTGAATGTTTGTACAAGGATTTTTTTAATGTATGAATTTGTTATAAGCAAAACTAGAAAAACTATCCTTTTGGCTTGCAGTCTGTTGAACAGCCTCCTACTTTCTTCTTTTTGTGTAATCTCTCTGGGTAGGTTGTTCCATGTCTTCCTGCGTAGTCATTCAGATTGTGGCACAAGGCTGATAAATAGCCTACGGAAGAATTTGAATCAATTTTTTTCCAAATCATATGTATTGTGTTTGCATATTATATTTGTATTCATGAAATGTGAGTATACACATCTGTAAGTAAAAAGCCAAAACCACCCTGAGTGACATAAATGTATTACTATGTGTTAAAAGGTCCTATTTTTGTGTTTTCAGTGCCGACCAATGAACCTCTTTGTTACCTAGGATGTAGTGAGAGGTATAGCGACTTGTTGCCTGCCAAAGCTCATTTTTTGTTATTGAAATCCAAATGTGCACTGCAATTTGGTGTCAAGGATGCCCATGATGTGCACCATCTGCCATTCAGTCACCCAGAGCAGACCAAAAAGTGCATAGCACCTGGCAGACTATTTGGATCAATTTAGTTGATGGGATGAAACAAATATGATTTCCCCAAAATTCACATAAATCATGGAATAGCTACATTGTTTTTACTACTTTACTAAATGCCATTTCAGTTGTAAACACATGGTGAAAATACAGTTTATTCTGAATCATTGCAATATTGCCAGTTAGACAGACAGTATAGATCATTGCACCAATAACTTCTATCTTTATTTTCATTTGATTGAATCCCAAGAGTCATCTAGGGTAGACACTGTGCATGTGTTCAATCTGCAGCTTCTAATTTGAAGAAAATATAGTACATTTTCAAAGCACAGACCAATTATCTATGCCTGATCAAATGTGGGTACTTAACAGGTTGATAATACAACAACTGGCAGCAGGTGTGACCAGTATTTCATCTGCATGCATGTTTTTTTTATTTAATATAAAAACATTTGCCAGCAAATAATTACAGTCAGCGAGAGGGTCATTTGTGCAACAGGTGGACCAGCCACTTTGGGCCAACCACCTGCCTGATATGGTGATACATATTTATAATCTGAGGACATTTCTCAAATACTAGCACGTCAGCACACCATAGCACTAAATAATAGCCATGTTTCTGAAGCTCCGACCAGAAAAGGAGTTGAAAATTCCTTTAAAAACAGAATTCCACATAAATTACCCTTAGTCTGTAATTTTAAGTTAGCGTTCTTGACAGAGGAATAAATTAATGCAGAAAGAATATGGATTGTCACAGGCCAGTCCAAAGTCCAAAGCCGCACTCTTAACTTGCTGCGCCATGGCTAATTTTGTCTAACCTGATCTTAGATAATTATGAAACAGAAAAAAGAAATATGCTTTACACATTTTAAGAGATTTTGATGGCAGACAGTTTACAGAAGTTTACAGAAATCATACACTAAATAAATATTAGTAAATCAAGTATTCTGCCTGACACTGGTGAGGTCTGTGAATGTGGGTTTCATAAGAACAACTAGAGACAGTATAAATACAGTTTTTTAGTTTGCAGTGGCTTGAAAACCGAATTTGCACACATTTCTGTTTTTAGTGCTGCTGCCACTAAAAGCTGTTTTCTAGTGAAACAATGTTGTTTTAGTGAAAAACATCTTTAGCATGTTATAGCAAAAATAAATAAAGGGTAAATTCCATGTAATCCACAAACCATAACTCTAGGTGAATGAGCTCTAAACATTTTTATGCACAGGATGAAACAAATCTCTCTCCACCCTGCCCACCTCCTGTGCTGTGGAGACAAAAAAAAGGTCCTTGAGGTATTCTTGCTTGCCAAATCTTTGTTTTGCCAAAATCATGCTCCATTTGTGTGGAGCATGTGTGGGGAATAAAAACTTTCCCTAATCATGAGGCGTCGTCAGTCATGCTGTCAATCATGAAATAAAAGTTATCCCAGATAAAGCCGCAATGGCTGCATACAAGAAAATGTTTTATCATGCACCATTATCTTCATTTTCAAGTTCCCTGCAGCTGGCACGCAGTCAGATGAGAAAAAGTGATTTTGGTAAGTTAGTTACACTGATGAATTATGAAAGTGACTGCTGTACTGTTTTTTCGATAACTTCTGATATTTGGCTTTTCCAGATGAAACATCCACAGTACCCTGTTCAGCCTGTGAAATTCCTCCAGCGGTGATTTTAATCAGTCCATTGAGATTGTTCTGGCCTCTCTTTGCAGCACCCACCTCAAACACACCTGCTCCTGACTGAGACTCGTCTTTCTTGCCAAAGTAGCCATTTCCTTAACATGTCTTCATCCAGTGTTCAGGTATAGACTTGTGGATCAGTATCAGATGGATCATTTCGCCAGTGCCTTTGCAAGAGAACTGCCAGCAAAGGATCAAAGATGAGGGAACTGATGGATATTGGCCCAACTCTAACGTGAACACTTTCATGGTGAAGGTTGAAGGATGATTTTGGGAATATCTATGAACGTTCCTGGTGCTCAGGAGAGTTGCGTGAGAATATCAGTATTTATGTGAGATTGCATGCTGTTGTGAATCTGTTGAGTTTTCCTTTTGGAAAGCAAACAGTAGCCCTTGAAATTTGTGGTGCAGCTCAAAGTAACACGTCTTACTGAGGAGGTTTTGTCACTGTGTGGATCTGAGCCAGACCTTCTTCTAATGAGTACAATTTGGCTTAATACCCGGAAAACAAACTATTAACTTCTCATCACATGTATGTGTGAGCAGGAAAGAAAATGTGTAGAGTGACTACACAACAACTTCATAAAAAGAGCCTAATCTCTGTTCATGTAACTAGGATTACACAAGGTACAACAAGCTAATGATGGGTGAAAAATGATTACTTCCCTTTTTTTGTGGGAACTGCTTCCATATTTATAGGCTGTAAGTGTTATATATATCCTTCTTAATATATATCCTTCTTAATGGCAATTTGTCTGAACAGCTAGCCACAGATTTTATTATTAACTAGCAGTACATTACCTGGACCTGTGCTATCACTACACAAAGACCCGTGAACCAATGTTCACACTTGTGTTTGAGTGATTTCTGACCATTATGTCATCTTTGCTACCTCCGACAGATGCTGCTTCTTCTTCTTCTTCTTTTTTTTTTTTTTTTACATCGGTGCATGAGATTACATCAAAGCATATTAATTAGTCCACTGTAAAAGTTAAAGAATTTATTCCCTACATTTGCATTTGCTGTTGATCTCAACGCCTGCAATTATAAAAAATGTTGAAAACTGAGTCACTTCCTGTGAGACGCTACTGGTTTAAATAATTTAAATCATTTGTATTGTCATCACCAAACTTAGCTTTAATTCAGTGCAAATATGTTCCTTGCCACTGTTAACTGCCACTGTTTATGCAAAGGTCAAAAATATATTGTTGCCCATGTTTTGTCACCACAGAATAAAATTACAGAGCTTAAAAAAGGAAGGGAACATCAAGGCCAACAAAAGAAGTCATTAGGCAAATTTGTGTTTAAATTATACATGCATCTTCATACATATACATGCACTTATATACAGTGTAAACATGTATAGATCATATATGTACATTCAAGTATGGAATAAATCGCAGGAAACTGAATTCCTTCTCAAAGCCTCTGCAGTAAAATTGGGATTTTTCATTTGAAATGAAAGCCCTTTCATCAGAGAGTGATGCATTTGATGCATTAAGTGTGATTGAAGGGTCAGGCATTGGCTGTTGCCTGCAGTATTAGCTGCTTCTGGCTACAGCCAGCACGAGTTGGCTTTTCCTCATCAATGATTTCATAGCAGTAAGGAAACTGGGGCAGAGACAAGACTGTTTTCCATACTGGCAAGGCTCCTGAATTAGATTTTGTAGACATCTGCTTGCTGGGATAGCTCAATATGTCTCCAAGCTGGGGCACAGTATATGGACAACTAACCCCCCCCCCCCCCCCCCAAACCCAACTCCCCCACCCAACCACAGCAGCCTGTGCATGTTTGTAAGGAAATGATGATCAATGCGTCATGAAAATCAAACAGCTCAATTAAAGAAAAGAGCTCTACAGTGGAAAGGTGACAAAGGAGCCGGCTTCCGATGATGAATCAGTGCAAGCATGTGGTAGTTGCACCTGCTGCAGTGCACTTTGATGAATATCTGGCTGTCACTGCAGCACCCCCACAGGAAAACATAATTACAACTATTTCATTTTCTCCATCCTGAGTGTACTACTGCGTCACAGAGAAGCCCAGCGTTGGTCTGTATTCATCACATGCTTATTGCCACAGGTCATAGTTCCTGCCCATGTTGCTCTGCCCTCTTGGAATTGTTGAAATCTGTGGCTTAGAATCTTGATATAAAAGGCTGCTTTTTAGATTCAGCTACATGTACAGCATCTTTCACAACTCAGACAAATCGGCAAACGCAGAAATGTGGAATGAGGGAAGCTCTCTGGGGTTACGAAGTAAACAGCAGGAAGCAGATTTATAAAATGTAACTTGCTGTTTGTTTATTGTTTCAGTTCATGCCACAAATGTTTGGCTTTTACATTTTAAACATTTAATGTATCTCGCAGTTTTCCTAAATGGCCTCTGGAGAGCTGAGACAGTTATTTTCAAATGCACTTATACAACAAATGACCGTATAGCTCTATGAATAAGAAAAAAAAAAAAGCCCAGTTTAGCTCATCTTGATGTTTGTCCATTTAACCCTACTGATCAATACAGGAGGTCTGGAGACTCTCTTGAAAGTTTTGAAAGTTCATTTTGTATTCAGGACCTCTGAGTGACGATATGAATCCTCTGGATGCTGTAAACTCCAACCATCTGGGACTTTATAGGCGTTAAAGTAAATGTTAGGAATTATATGACAGTATATACGCACATGCAAATACCCTCGTTAAAGAGTGATTTAGCCTGTAATACCTCTGCTTTAATTGTGTTCATATGTCATTGACGGAAAAGGCGCGCACTTACAGCTCTGCCAAACATCTTGGTGTAATCGATACAGCGAATCCTTGGGGTGCCAGAAACTTGTAACCAAGACTCAGACCATCTGCTACCTCAACAGTAAATGTCAAATGAACGAATAGATATGCTAAATGGCAGAGGAACACTGTTTGTCAACAAGACAACACCCACACAACCAGTGCAGGAATTTCGAGCCAAAGTCTCTCAGTGAGGACTTAAAGAGTCACACTCCTCTGACCAGTGAGATCAGGATTAGTGGGCTGCTTGTTGGTGAGCTACTTCATGTGCATGAGGGTAAATGAAGTTTGGGTAGATTTAAAAATTAACTTTCACTTTACCAGTTCATAGCTGCAAAGGACTTCCTTATTAGAATAAAATTATTAACACACAGCTGTCCTGCTATACATACCACAGTCTTTGTAGGGATACTTTTCAATTTCTATTAAGACTGTGAGGCAGCACTTATTGTGTTAGGTGATCAAAGTGGAGCTCATATTACTTACTTTATATACTAATTAGTATTTTAATCCAGTAGTTTAATAATGTTTACCAACCTGTGGGTTGGGTCTCCTGTAAAGGGTCACAGACAAATCTGTTTTAATTTTTGTTTTTTACTCAAGTTTATGATTTTGGGGAATTATTGGACGATTTTACCTTTTTGTACCTTGGACAGTCATTCATATTAAACCATCTCAGAAGTTTAGAGGGCAAATCTCTCTATGGTGGATCTGCCAACAGCTCATATAACATCCAGAACTTGGCAATAACCCCCAGTTAGATACTGCTTTTTAATTTTTTTTTAAAATTTCCAACCTTTTTTATGCCAAATGGTTGGAAACCACTGAATTAGTCCTTGGCAACAGGCTGTATTGCTTAACTCTATACATTTTTTATACAAAAGTCTCAAAAGTAACAATGAACATTGTCAGACAAATGTAGTGGAGTGAAGAGTACTATATTTTCCTGTGAACTGTGGAGGAAAAGAAGTCAAAATTAGCATAAAATGGATATACTCATACTTCAATCAAAGTGCTGGACATAACCGCTGATCGTGAAACAAAGTCACATTAGGGGAGGAGCATAAAAGAAGCATGGAAATGTGATGGCCCGTGAATGTGCTAAGCTAACGAAAACATGTCTGGACAAACAATCTATTATCTGTCGACAGACCAATCTCTCTGGTATCTTCGAAAATAGATGAAAATTGAATCATACAGAGTGTTGTTTGCAGTGTAAATGCATGATTGGTCATCTTTCAAATTATCACAAAATATAGTGTTATCTCACCCCTGGCTTCAGTGGATTTGCTTTACATTGTCAGCTGGAGATGGGGGGAGATGCCACCCAGTGTAAGACTGGTGGGTTAACTAGAAAACTTTGGACCTAACTCAGGCTTTATCACAAACCTAGTTCACTTTAAACTTGGATAGCTTACCATGGTAACATGCTGTACAGCCAAACTGCTCCAGATGAGATTCAGTTAAGAAGATTACATCAAAAAGTCTGTGACTGGTTCAGTGACGTCGGGCTTTGTTGTTCCATTAGTGCAGCTAAGAGGAACATGAGGTAACTTCATGGTGAATAAAAAATCTTTTCATAGACTCAGTTAGAAGACGATTATAAAGCAGACATTAATCAGAGTGTGTACTATTATCAAGGCTACAAAATCTTCTATATTTGAATAATTAATTTTACAAGGAATTTTAATAACAGACAGACAATAATAAAGTGTTTAGACTGTCTTTCATCTGCATCTGGCTGTGGATCAACTTCTTGTCTAGCTTTGGCAGCTGACAGAATTTCTTTCTACTTTCTTTCAACTATAACAGCTAATAATGTGTATTGCTTCCCTTTATTCATTACAAGTTCACTTTGAACATACCAGCAGAAATATCGGTAGTTAACTTCTTTCTCAAAGTAACTATGGTGTTAGGTGTATAACCTTTAAATATTTCTGAAAGAAGTATAAAAATTTACTTTTAAAGAACAATAATGACAATTTGTCATTATTTTTACAGTCATATGCTCATATATTAGATCATTTACCTACAAAACTTAATTAAAGTTCATACATCTTTCAGCATGATCTGTCAATGATGTGCTGTAGCATGATCTGTCGATATGATTAAACAATACTAAAAATACATAATACTAAGATGAGGCTTGACAGAATGTTTACAGCTGAGACAATTAACAATGGAGTCGTTTACCACAGAGTTAACAATAATCTTGAATTCTGCCAGATATCCAAGAGACTGGAGCAGAAAACATGAAGCCTTTCTTTCTCCTGTGTCTGCCATTCAGCTCTGAAACACAAAGCACGATGAGTGCTGTTAAGTTAAGGTTATACTTTATTGATCCCTCCTGGGGAAATAACTCTCTGCATTTTAATTTGTTTGCAAACCTTAATGTGCTTCAATAAATGTGAGCACACTCATACCTGGATAAGAAAACTGAGGGTTAACCTAGCCAGTCAATAACCAGCTGCTTTTCCAGGACTATAAACATTTGGTTTTATGAAGCAAGGAAACAGAAAGAGAGTCTGACTAAGTTGGACTTGGTGATAAAGGTATCCGCACATACATTTTCCTATGTTTGTGTTCAACTCCTGACAGCTTTGTTTGAATGACATCTCGCAGTTCAGTTCATCTACACTTGCTGAAGGGTGTCAGCTGGCCCTCATTTAAAATCATCTGGCAATTCTCCTGAAGCATGGGAGAGATGAGCGTGTCAGGGAGTAGAGATGCCTTTGCTCGATGAAAAGGAGCACTTCCTATCAAACACTTCCTGAGATTATTGCTGATGACACATCAGCAGGGTCAATAGGAGAAAAGTGTCCTCCCTGGGCCCATTGACTCACTTAATCAAGAGCTGTGTCGGAGCGCCACGCTACACATTGCCGACTCTGATGATGTGAAGACGGTTCACCTTGGATTTTGCCTTTTGAGAGGTGAACATACACTTGATATAAACTAATTTCAGTATCTCAGAGGGGCAGTTATGAACAGATTATTTCAGATGGATGTGGTAAGATCAAATCATTATATATCCCTGTTCCTGTCACGGTACTTACAAATTTGTGTTTGTATCCTCTAGAAAAAACAATACTTCTATAAATCTAAACTAAACCTCTCAATAATTCCTCTCTTAAAAAAATTTAAATTACTTTAAGTATCAAGATAAATAACAAAACAAAGCAAAAAAGAAAAAAAAACAGCTGCCTTAACAAACTCATTTTCTTTACATAACATATTTTGTCTTGGTTGTCTAAACAGGGAAACATCAGCTTGCAAAAATCATTTTACATAAGGTTTTTCTCTTCTTATGAGCAGGCATAAGAAGGTAAAATCCATGTTCCACAAAGGATGATAAACAGGTTTCTGAGTCTTAATGCAGCCAAAACAGGGACATGACTAAGAGCTTGGAAGGGGTTTGTGGGTGTTGGCCAGCATGCAGCAGAGATGAGTCAGCTAAAGGTCACGCAGTTCAAGGATGTTGACACCTGTGCTGCCTTTAAAAAATAAGGCTGAAATACATAAGTTTGAATATATTTTAATGGCAGTGAGAGGTTACTGAAATGATTTTTGAACTACAACAAAGCAAAGAGAAAAACTCAGATAGAAACCCAGATAACTGGTTTGCGCCACATTCCTGGTGCAACAGTCTGAAAAATGCATTTGCCAACCCAAGGTCTATAGAGTAAGTAGAGTGCTTCTGTTACGTAACTTGACGTCGGTCAGCCTATGAGATCAGTGGACCTGAGTAATGGAAATATTACTGAAACAAAATAGGCAGTTTACATAGGCTGCAGCTGTATTTCTTGGATACAGTTCAAAGTGTTGAAATCTAAAAATGTTGGGAATCAGTGCTCTGAGTTACTTGAAAATTTCAAGGCTAATGTAATCCCCAAATTTGGACCGTTAATTATCTTGCTTTTGTTTTTTTATTGATTTTTTAAAATTTCATACTGTTTCAGTTGCTTGGTTGGTTTTGTCAGGTGTGTTCATGTTATATATCTTTGACCTTACCACTGCAACACCCTACTTCCCCATACGGATCAATAGTTTTATGTGTGTGGAGTGTAGAGTTAATGTTTTTGACCTGCTGTGAGCTGTAAGCTGTGAGATGTTTGATGAAAAGATGATCAGAACAGAGTAACAGAGAAAAAAGATAAGACAGTGTATTGAGCGTGTCCAGGGATGTTCTCTTCATGATTAACAGAGAAACCCACAATTAAAGGAGAGATGGAGAAGGAACGTTAAATACCCAAAATTTAAAAAGTAAATAGAATATTGGTGAAAGATGCAGATGGACAGACACAACTGCACAAGACACAAGATGGCAAGTCTTTGGTCGCAAGAAGTTTTCCATCAGCTAATTATTTTCGTGGCTGATATTTTACATCCTGTCAGCCTGAGGCACAACGATGATGGAATTCACAATGATGTGAAATGTCTGGCACGGCAAATGACTTGGCTGTGCTGGTCTCCCCATGTACTATCGCCTGCCAGGTCTCTTCACTGTAGTGATAGGACCTCTCCAATGAAAGCCTATCCCTCAATAACAATGGCAATAAAGCCAGGGCAAGGCCAAACATATAATATATCCACTCCTCTCTCCTCAGACAGAATTACTTTGCAGAGAAATATGCCACGGAGAAACAATCCGGAGGGATGTTTAGTTGGATCTGCATCTTTTATTCATTGCAAGTTTTTGTTGTTGAGTTTGAATAACTTTTTATAAACTGGACTGAAAATAAATGGATATAAAGCGTGAATACACTGAAGAATAATATAATGGGACTGGCTATAAATCTGAATTTAAATATCTAAATATATTTCACAAAGGGAATTCATGAGGTATAGTTGGCAGACATTGAGATAAGGTTTTGGTGTTAATCCTGAATTTCAATCCCTATGTGATCATGCTGTTGTTGTTGTTGGAACTATAAAGCAATATAGACTTTCCTAAAGCTATTGTATGTTTGCAAGGTCAAAAAATAAACTAAGAAGTAACTTTTAAATGGTTGGTCTGTTGACATGACAGCAAGTTTGAACTATGCCTGACTACTTATAGTTGACACAGGTGTAAATTCCCAAAGCAACGTTGCCATCAGAAGTGACACTGCAGCAATTAAAACATATGATGGCTGGAGGGAATCATTTCTCACACTGATTCTCACACCAAAGGAAAACCATCTGACCAGCTTTTCTGATGTTTTTTTTTCCTGTGGGCAACACTATTTATCACAGGGGAGAGTTGGACATCAATTGTCCTGACCTTCAGCCTGAAAGTGACACCTTCACAAGACATCATCTTTCCCTTTACAGTTAGACTCCTCTCTGCTCTCATTTCCCTCCCTGAATCCAACACCTAAAAAATTTAATTCTCACCACATCCATGTACGTGTAGGAAAACAAACCTTTATGTCCAATCAGGTGTTTGTTTTTATGGTGGTGGATTGGTGTGTAACTGTCTTGTGGGAGAGAGGAGGTTCTGTCCCGTTACACACCTGCAGTTAATGTTTACCTTTTAATAAACCAAAAATATTTGATTACAATCCTTAAATAACCTTAACCAAGCGTGAGCAGCACATCAGCGAAGGAGCAGCAGCAGCTCCGGTGCTTTGTGTGCGTCTACACAGGAGGCTTTCAGGCGCAGTATTGAGTTGCAGTCACCCGCATTTTGGAAGTGCTTAGAGCCCACGGTAGTTACACAAGTAAAATGCAAGGGAAATATGCTTCGGCTTGCATTTATGGGTGTATAGTGTGAGTAAAATGTTAGCCGTTAAGTGGCTGGTGCAGACAGCTGAATTGATTGAAATAGAAGTGTTCTGTCAGACACACGTGAGACGGCTGAAAGGCTGTTTTTGTAGACATGCTGTGAACACGAACGTTTACAGCATCCCTACCCCTGTCCTAACATTCATCATTCAGTTGTTGCTTAATCTTAAACATGCTTGAGTTGCCAAAGCTTCAACAATACTTTATTTGCCGCAAGTTAATGGTTTGTGACATTTTGTGACAGTGAATATTTAACACAATTGTGATTGTGTAATAAAATTTAAAATGTGAATATAATATGAGATCTAAAAAGCCTAGAACACAGCTTGTCTACAAGGGCGGAAAACTGTTAATTGCTGTAGTACATTTAAACATCTACGCATAGCACATAACAATAACACCAACTGTGTGAATACCCTGAAAATTGAACTTAAAAAACAGTCCTTTCATCTTTGTCTGCACAGACTGCAAAATACTAGGAAAAAAAGGGTGTATTGTAACATAGAAATGAACTTGTACAGCTTCTTCAAGGCTCTCCAGTTTCCATCACTCCAAAATGATGGATTTATTTCAGGTCAGTGGAAATGTCAAGATCATTTTAGAGGTAACAAGTACACATACCATTTACAGAGAGATGTAGTGGTGATTTAATCATCACCATCATTTTTCACAAACAAAGGTTAAGAGGTGCAGAAGAGATAAAACTTTTTTTTCAAACTATGGCACTCTGCTCTGTGGCTGAAAAGAAGAAAGAATCCATTACCTGATCTGTCACAAATGAAACCCCTAAAAACTGGTCAAACCTTTCTTCTGTGTGTGTTTTTAGAGATTTGACTTGAAGGACTATAGCACTGCTCTGACTGCTTTCTTTATCAAGTTTCATCACGCTGTCGGAAAAGCAAACCCCCTTGTACAGTTCGAGACGATCTGCCAAAAGGCAGTGTAAGAAAGGTTGGTAAAGACATGTGAAGGCATCAGGGCACTGCAGCAAAAGTGACATAAGTGAAACACCCTCAAAAATCCTTTCACTTACATAACAGCAACAACATCATCGTCAACTATGATGGAAAGCCTTGAGCAAGCAGGACAGCAAGGTCCTCAGATGCAGTATGAAAAACTCAATTAAATCTAATTTTTCTGACTCTTGTAAAGAAACTGTTATTTCAAACAGATATGTGAAAAAAACAGAGCTAACAAGAGCAACCAAAAATGCAAATATATAATATAATATAATTTGGTTAAAAAAATAATGAATTGTTCTTTAGCTTTCAGCAAAGCAAATAAATAATGCTAATAATACCGACATAAAACCACTTGATACTGTGTGTAAGCTCTGCTCACATATTCTGATTCAGAGGTGTTGACTCTTAATAACAAGACTGTGATGGCTAATTGATAGGATGCTGTAATGAGCTTGTTGATCACAAAATCAGTCCATATGGATCAGCGGCAAAATTGTGTGGTCTCAGGAAAACTCATCACTAAATGTGTGGGTGTGTTCTGTCACCTGAATGCTGTGGTAAAATAAGGAATGTGACAAAGATTTCCCACAACAGATGTACATCACTGCTGTTTATGTGTCAGCTTTGGAATCTCCTGCTGCGCCATAACATTATATCCTGCTTTGTTTTCAAGATATTTTAATCTTACAACAAATATAGCATGCTTTACTAAATAATTTTAGAACTGAACTGTTAGCAGGTTAACAGTCTGTCTCATCATCTGACCACTTCTTTCCCCTCTCACTTTATTGTAGCGTTCTCACCATGATTCCAGATTTCAGCTATTGCTTTGGTGATTACAGTGTTATCATAACTGATAACACTGTAACTGTTCCTATCAGTTACAGTGTTATCATAACTGATAGGAACAATGAACAAAAGTGGTTGTAATAAACCAGAATGTCATTTTAACTTAGAGTAGAAGATCAGTAATAAGTACTGTGCATGAAAGCAATAACATATTTCTTATGTCTGGAAACAATTCTACCGTGTACATGTATGCATCATTTCAATGTATACACTGTGTATGCAGACCTAGCCCACTCTTTCTGTCCACACTCGACCATTTCCAGTCATTTACAGAGATACAATTCATTGACTTTGCTCATTCTTGATGCAGTCATTCTGTTTTGTGTCTTGTTTCCCCATTTGGGGTCTGTATGTGTTGAATTTGATTTTATAATACAGCTACTTAATACAGTTGGGTGATGAGTATTTGGGCTTGTGATAGGAAACACACAGTGGAGATACTTAATGGGGCAGAAAGCAACCTTATCACGACTCCAAGACTTACTAGTGTTGGCAGTTGCCATTGATTTCTCTTCGAAATTACTTCCATGTTTTTTCATTTGTCTGTCGTGCAATCCCTGCCAGGCTTGTCAGATGTGTGTGTTTGCTTGAGCACAGTCTAACATTAACTTCCAGTTCTGCGCTAATGAGTTTTACACTTGCCTGCTGACAGATTATGAGACAAAGGGCCAATAAGCATGGACATGTAAAAGGCCCCCCCTGCCCCTCCCCGCCCCAAAATAAGAGCGAGACACTAAGAGACTGAGAAAGACTTGTCACTTGCAGTCATTTTGTGTCTTTGTGGTCATTTTAGTGCCTCTTTGTACCTGTTGTGCATCTCATTGTAGTCTCTTTTTGTGTCTTTGTTGTCGTTTGTTGTCATTTTGTTGCCTCTTTGTAGCTGTTTTGCATCTCTTTGTGTTCATTTTGTGTATCTCTGTGGTCATTTTGTGTTCGTCTGTGATCATTTTGAATCTCTTTGAGGTTGTTCCATTGTTGTTCTCTTGTCCACTTGCGACCAGATTACCAGAGACACAAGTTAATTCTGGTTCTGAACAGGGCCTTTGTGGTCATTTTGTGCCTGTGGCCATCTTACATCGCTTTGTGGTTGTTTTAAATCAGTTTTTGTGAAAAGTGGTCAGTAATGTCAGTTTAAGAGATTCTGATTTGTCATGGAAGTATCTTACCTCTATAGTCTACCGCAGTGCATTTAATACTTCTCTATTTAACCTGTTCTACCATCTTTTATATCTCAAAGTATAACAAGTAGAAACAGCATGCTGTTCCTACACATATTTCATGGCATAGCAAAGAAATTATCACGAGTGATGCCAAGGAGTTGGAAGTCCTTTCTCTTGGCAGACTGTTCGGCTCTATCTCTGCCACATGCTGGGTGTCTTTTTGAGATCTTAATGGCCCAATTATCACAGCTCTGGAACAGATCAATGGAGACCTGCCAGCCAGTGCTCCCGCCACAATGGGGGATGGGAAAGGTGTGACAAGATGCAAGAAGACCCTTTGAAGAAGGTGACAGGTGCAGCCACTTTGCCAGAAGTCTGTCTTTCTCCAAAAGGTACGGCTGTGACAGGAAGCCGTCTGTAAAATGGCAGTGCTCTTCTTTTATACAGGAGACACAATGGCTGTATTACATGCAGTAAATCTCGTATGCCACTGTTATATGGCAGTACGTAACTGTATTTCTTGCTTTCAGTGAGGAAATCTGGAGGAGTTTACTATTTCAAAACCTGGTGGAAAGTTGTAAATAAACTTGGTCTCCCTTATCTCTAAACATGGTAAAAAAAGATTTAAAAAATATTGTCGCTTACCCTGTTACAAAGGAGCTGTAGTTCATTCTGTCAAGGTCTGCCTGCATGCACAGCAGTGGTTATTGCATTGTTTAAAAATCAATTTACACTTCCACTGATAACATCATGAAATAGTTCACTACATCACAATGTTGCAGCATTCCAGTGATGCTCCGTTAATATTAAGAGGTTTAATTTGTACTAGAAAAAGCTTTCCTCTTCTGTGCTGCACCAACGCCAGTCTGCAAGTTTTATACAAGGCAGGATGTATCCCATCATTCATCTTGATCCTACCTTCAGCATGCTAAAACAGAATCTGAGATGTGTGGATCAATAGACATTATTTCACTCAGGTGGTGATGACCCACTGGAGCTTTATCTTGGTCTTGGCTGACAGGAGCAGAGCCCAGCTCGCTGTTTGACTGCTGTAAGTTCAGACACAAATACTTGTGCTGGGATCAGATCATACATTATCAGCTCGGTAATGACCTGACCTGACATGTATCAATACCGAAAATTAGTCGTCAAAGCAGCAATTGCTCATCAACTCTAAATTATGCAATATATTGGTTCATGACCAAGCACATATAAAACCAATGAAATTCCAGTGTGCCTCAGCTGTATACATGAAATTCATCCTGTATACATGAAATTATGCCTGCTTTGCATCAGCATGATATCGTTGCAGGCATGCTAGCATTTCGCTCAAAGCCCAGCCTCACTCTGTCACTACCATGGCTCTTGACTCTTAGTCTTGTTTTGGCTTTTACAATGTGTTCCATCACATTAGACCACAGGAACACTGAGCTCTCTACTGTGCACAACTGTAAACACAGCAAAGCTATGTTGGTGAAATTGGTCCCTGGCAGCTTCTTCTCATTATCAACTTATGTACACAGTCATGAAAGATGGCAAGCTATGATTGGTCAGGGACTAATCCATAGTGTGCCATGTCTCTCAGCAATAATTTATGGCTTTGTGATTGCCTAATCTAATACAGTGACTATCTTGAAAGAGAAGAATACTGTGCAGTCCAATCCCAGCATTATAGAGTACATAAACAGTATGTTTGTATGTGACTGTCCTGTTAGTGGATCTGGTAAATTACCTCCAGTTATTCTAATTGATAGCAGATGCTTTTGGCCCCAAACTTTCAACTGACCAGCCGTTTCTGAACAAAGTCAAGATTTTCACAATTCTGCCCTACTTTTTATAGTCTCCTTTAAGAGAAGAGTGAAAAAGAAATGTTGTTACAAGAAGACCTCTCTCCAAAGTCTAGCATCAATGCACCTTTTGCATTTTTTATCACTGTAAAAAATAAAAAAACAGAAGATACCTATTCAGCACACAAACAGCCTGATCTATTCTACCCTACTTTATGCTTTTTGTTAGCAACGCACTGCTTTACAGTCATACAGTCACCGTAGTACTAGCCCAAGGCCTTAGGTGTGCTCTGCACTTAGCATTGGGAAATCTGTGTTCACTGCGAATCTTGAGTGCAGAGGAGGATTTCTGCTTTACTGGAGCCGTGATCACACACAGTGAGGCTCTCTGCTTCTGTTTTCCTTCACATTTGGCTCCAGTTCTTTAGCAGCTAAGAGAGGTCATTTTAACCCAGAACTCATGCACTGTATTGATTTTTAAGATACTGGGCCTACTGATTTGTATTATTGGAGAAGATGAAAAA
The DNA here is from genome assembly GCF_017976425.1 of Toxotes jaculatrix. Lineage (NCBI taxonomy): Eukaryota > Metazoa > Chordata > Actinopteri > Toxotidae > Toxotes > Toxotes jaculatrix. Next base: position 22,319,822 of record NC_054403.1, read on the forward strand.
GGTATAAAGCTGCAATTACAACCTATCTCCTCATTTTATGTTTAAAAATGAGAGCAGGTTTCTGGAGAAGATTCTCTCCCCACTGTTTGTCCCGAGGGATTATACATCACCATTAAAACTGAGTTCTTCTGCTCTTAATTTTTTTTTCTCCTAATTGAATGACCTGCTGACTAATGAAGGCTGTCATCACAGCTTTTCACCCATCACGACTCCGAGCCACTTGAGACCGATAAGTTTTTCCCACTTCTTTTCTTCAGTCTTGCATAAATGGAGTGCAGCATTTGCAGACTGATGCAGTATATGTTTTAAAATCAACATTTTGAGGAAGAAAAGATTAAATGTATCTTGTGATTTTGAGGATGCATTGGTAATCTTCAGCTGGTGAGAGCATGTACTCCACATATTTAATGCTGCAGTCCTAGAATATTGCTGGACTCATGATGGACTGTTAAAAAAAATCAGACTTGATGAAGCAGAACTAAAGATCTTCATTTTGACCCCACACCATTCTTCATCATTGTCAGTACCTGGTGCTTACATTACCCCTAATACAACTTCACTGCTAACAGTTCGGTCAGAGATTTAGTTGTGTTATGTTAGGAGCAGCTAATGTAGCCTCAAGGTGCTAGCCTCAAGCAGAGATGTGGAGCGGGTTGCGGAGGTCTGGTGAACTCAAGCAAAGGGCTCCGGCTGTGGCCATCGTGAACTCAAACACCCGGAAATTTTTGACAAACCATTTGAAGATACAGAAAGGGGAAGCAAGACTTGGCCCAGTTTCTGTTGAGCCAGGGAGGAGAACTGCTGACTCTGACTGGGGGATATCATTGGTGGAAGGAGCACTATGAGGAACTCTTGAACCTGGCCAACATGTCCTCTGAGCAGGAGCCAGAGTTTGAAGACTCAGGAGAAGCCTCACTCATATCTCTGGCTAAGGTTACTGAGGTTGTCAAAAAGCTCCTCAGCTGCAAGATGCAAGGCTGACACACTTCTTCAATTCTGATTGGAGGTTGAGGCCTTTTCCTGTGGACTGACAGACTGGGGACCTGTGTGGAAAACGGAACAACACCCTTGCAAGGTTTGGAGGCTGGTTTGGAGGCTTGGACTGTGCTCATTCAGACTATATTTGTTTTGTGGATTTGGAGAAAGCTTATGACTATGTCCCTTGGGGAGTCTTGTGAGGCGTACTGAGGGTGTATGGGTCAAAGGCCCATTGCAATGGGCCTTTACTATGGTCCTTATATAGTAGGAGTAAAAGTTGAGTTTGTGTTTTTAGCAAGAAGTCAAATGCGTTTCCAGTTGGCATTGACCTCTGCCTGGGTTGTCCCTTGTCAACAATCCTGTTTGTGATTTTCATGGACAGGGCCTCAAGGCGCAGCTGGGGGAAGGAGTCTGTCTAGTTTGGGGACCTCTGAACTGCCTTGCTGCTGTTTGCAGATGAGGTGGTTCTGATGGCTCAGACCTTAACCTCCAGCATGCACTGGGGCAATTTGCAGCTGAGTATGAAGGGATGAGAGTCAGCAACAAGACTGATGCCAGGAACCAGTTGAGGGGGATCAGGTGTCTGAGCATGATGCCTCCTATGCATCGTCCACTGGAAGTTTACCTGTGCACAACTGTAGGAGGCCCCAGGGTTGACCCAGAACACGCTGGAGAAACTACATGTCTCACCTGGTCTGGGAACGCCTTGGGGTATTCAAGGAGGAACTGGACAGCGTTGCTGGGGAGATGGATGTCTGGACTACCTTTCTTAACCTGCTGCCACCACGACCTGACTCCGGATAAGTGGTAGAAAATGGATGGATGTTTTCTGATTGTCACTAAATGGGAAGATGTTGCAAATTAAAATATGATTAAAAACATTCAGAACTATGCTTAGAACTTACAGCATTAACTAACACCCACAGTGACAGTTTGTAATGCCTTGGTAGTGCTAAAGGGGTCAAGAGTGAGCAAAGGAGGGCTAAAAAGGAATAAAGGCATTTCTAAATGTTGCCTGTCCTCAATGCTAATTTGGCCTTTGTGGCAGAAGAAAACAATGGGGTGAAAATAATTTAACTGGCTGTCTTCAGCCAGAGGAGATGAGAAATAATGAGCAAATAACAACAATAAAAGTGGAATAATACCAGGATTAGCAGTGGCCTCACAGGCTTCTGTCCAGCTTGGTTTATTATTTACAAGTTGTGTGCTCTGAGGCCTGCAGCTGGAGATAATAATATTGTCTTCGGCAGAAAAAGCAATAAGGGTAAGCAGAAAACTTCAGGCACACCCCACATCACTCTCCCTCTCCCTGGTGGAATATGTGGAGGAAGGAGAGGAGGATCATGGGTAGTCATTAGTGAGCTGGAGGTGATGCTTTTTATTGTTTATTGCTAATTCATCCAGTTTCTGTGGAAAATGTATCCTGATGTGATCTCAGGGTGCACGAATTTATGTGGGACTTCCCTGAACAATCTGAAAGTAGCAGAACCTCATTATTTTCTGCATAACTGACTGAAAGATGCAGCGATTTTACTATGTGCATTTACATTTATTCCAAACTGTTGTGGAGGAATTTGGACAGATGGTAACTGTTTGAAAACATCCTAACAAGACATGCCTGAAAAGAATTTTCACAGGTAAAAAAAACCCCTTTATGCTCACTTCAAAAATGCACAATAGGCCTTGTGAGACTGAAAGTTTGATAGTCTATGTTTGTTGCTTCGTCATCTGGTGTTTTATACTTTGCAGAATACTTTGGACCCATCAGTCAACTGTCTGCTTTGTTCTTTGGAGTAATGTACTCACACATATTCCCAAGACAGTGAGGTGAAAGTTAAAAAAACGTTGAGATAAGCTGTTTCAGTATTTTAGAACACAACAGTGCTTCAAAAGCAGGTCATACACAGATCTTAGGCTGAGTGTATTTCATTGATTTCTGCTCCCTTAAGATGGTTTTTAGCTCCATGGTGATGTCTGGCACCTTCTGTCTCGAGAAGCCCATGAGTGTGGTGATTAGTCTCTCATAGCACACGGAGCTGCTCCTCCTCTTCTTCTTTTTTGACCTAACCATCGGTAAAGCTCCTTTGTGTTAGAGTCTCTGCCTTCATGAGGAGTTCATTGGCTGGACAGCCTTCAGGGGTCACACAGACCTTGCTGGCTGCTAAGGGGATTGCTGCAGGGCAGAGGGATTGGGGAGAGATCACAGACAAAGTGGGAGTTGTTGGTGGGCTCTCACAGCTCTGCAGCAAGCAAAATTAGCTGCATGGTGACCCCTTTCTTTCTGGTTCCTTTAACTGTGAGGGGCCCCTTGAAAGCGACATTGAAACACTAAGTTAGTTAGAACAAACGGAGGACTTTATAAAGATGATGACGATGATGATAATGATTATCATTATTATTATATTGTAGTGGTATATGCTCACCTTTTCAAATCACCTGAATTGTTAACAGCATCTACACTAAACAATCATTCGTCAATGCAAGTGAAATGAGTCCTTGGAGATATATAAACTGTGTTCAGCATTCAACAAAGCAGATAAACAACGACAAACATTGTTGATGTTTGCAAGAACTGTAATAACACTTGTGCTGACTTTCCCTACAGGACGTCAGGTTAATAAAAGTATCAGGTAAACAAATTTCTCATAAATCCATGTGACTTTTGTTCCCAAGCAGAGATTCATTAGTAATTTCACAGCTTGAACCTAAACAAACAAAACAAGGAAAATGCACTGAAATAATAGTATATTTTAAGAAATCACAATTTAGTCTAAACATGTTGTTATTTTCACCTCTAACTGTGTCATTTATGGCTATGCAGGTGCATGCTGATTTGTAATTTGCCCACCCCCTATAAAGCTGTACAAAAGGATGTAATAATGTTTAATTAGTCAGGAGCTGCATTTAAACTTTACTGTTAAAGCAACTACTGCATTTATAGATTATGTAACAACTAGGGTATCAACAATTATTATGAAATTCCTCCAAAGTGCTGTCACTATCACAATATTCTAAAGGCAAATTATATACTTTCAAACAGTCCAAACCCACATATGAAAAAGACATGCAGCAAATCCTCACAAGACACTGTTCACATCGACATGCAAGTCGTAATAATGACTGGAAGTTCCAGTCTGAATGACTTGCTTTATACAGGAGTCCCTGAAAACCAAACCAACCTTTGACAACAGGTAAAGTATGTTGTCTAAAGTTATTAAACCCAGATTTAATGGATATCGTATGATATTTAGAACTGAAATGATTAACCAATCCGTTGATCGACAGAAAACTAATGGGCACACTCAATGGGCGATTAGTTTTTAGTGCCACCTTCTCATTTGCAAGGATTGCTGCCACTATTATTTGCTAGTAAACCTTATTTGATAGTAAATGTAGGTTTTTGGATTGTGGGTTTGACAACTTTTGAGACATCACCTTGAGCTTTAGGAAAACTGTAACAAGATTTTTCACAGACATTGTGAAGGCTAAACAATGAATCAGTTAATTGGAAAACCAACTCAAACAACTCTCTTCGATTTTGTTCATCCTATATGACGTGGCCATGGCATGAACAAAAAGTTCAGTGCCTTGTATGGCAGCTCTGCCTTCACTGTGGTATGAATTTGTATTCAAGAAAAGCACTATACTGTAAAAATGCAGTATATTTACCATTGTGCACGTCCTGTATGAAACTCTACCATCAAGGTCACAATCAGATTGCTGTTTTCTGCCGAGGTCGATTAAAGAAAACTAATTTTTCTTGGTGACATTGGCGCAGCAACATGTCAATAACTAAGACAGTAACAAAGACCAATACACCTGTTACAGGGACAGCAATATTTCACATTTAGTGCACGGTGACTATGATAAACAGCAGGGAACATGTATTACTCTGGATGCACAAGTAAACATTCAGCAAGGTCTTACATTGCCTTGGGAATTGATGTAGCTTTATCTTTTCATAACTCTTCCCTTAACTACTATATGTAAAGAAATGGCTTTTCACAATTCCCATATTTGATTCAGTGTGTCTCAAAAGAACAGAATGTTTCTTATCCCTCATCACAACTGACAGACAAAGTAAAAATGCATCTCACTGAGGCAATCCACTCTTGACTGGCTATGGCTCTCATGAGAGAACATTCTCCCCACAACAATGAGCTACTTAGACTGCCAGAGGACACAAAGCCTGTGCAAAGAATAGAAATAAAAAGCCAAGTTAGATGTGGGGAGGGTAGATGAAGAAAGGGAAGAGAATAGGGAGGTTATGAATTTAGCGTAGAGCAGATGAGAGACGTATTGTGTCTGAAATGTATGAAGAGATCATCTTTGGCATCCAAATACTGAATCAAAGTTCAGATGATGGGAATAAAGCAACAATTTAAGAGACGATCAGCGTCATGCTATCGTATACAATGGCAGACAAGTACAGGCAGGTATATTAGGGAGATTTGCTGACTTACTTTGACAGCAAGAAGAAGCAAAGAGCTGTCGTATTGATGCCAAAAGAAGCAAAATTTTTTTTAAAAAGGACTTTTACATACAACAGATCACCCACCATGAAACATTTTCGATAACATGTATGTCTGCAGAAAAAAAAACTGTTTTGAAAGAAATTAATTGAAAGAAATACTAAACTTTTACCTATTAATGTTTTCAGTCCCACGACTCTGACGGATCAAGCATTATAGGATGAAAGAATGAACATTTTCAATTAATTGCAATGGTATACATAGACTTTCAAGGAGACGTAATGATGCCATATATCAGTCAAGGCTCATTTTACAGCAGAATGAGTGATTTTACTTTTGAGTCTTTCAGCACAGTTTGCTGACAATAATTCTTTACTTTTACTTGCTTGTAGGACTTTTAATCAATAGTATTTTCACATTGTTGTATTAGTACTTTTAATTTAATGGAGGATATAAATACTTCTTCCATTGCGGAAACATCAGTCTTTTAATGGAAATCACCAAGAATCAAATCTTTAATCATTTCACTCCGATCGGTAATGAGATCAGCTGTTTGGAAATTCGTGGATGAATCAGTGGATTGGAAATAAAGAGAAGATGCAAAGTCAAATTTTTTTAGTTAGACATCAAAACCTTATCATTAAATATGATTCTGTACAGAGCCACACAAGGAGACTCTCTCTGCTTGTCTGAACGGAAGATCTATAGTGACCTTGTGAAGGACTAAGCAAGCAGAGAAAATTAATGAATTCACACAGTTCCTCATGTGAGGGGTTGAATCAGCATTTTGTCACATTATATTAATGTAAATGTTTAATCTCCTTCCATACTATATTTCATCTGCTTCTCTCTGGACAATACATCTACACATCGACGACAATGGGGGTTATCTCCTCTGGCCGGTCTCTGCTGCCCCTCTCGTCTGACCAATAATATTTCATTGGATCCATTTACAAACTTCAATTACACAGTCATTTCAATGACCTTGACAAAGTGAGGTAAAAATCAATAGATGTTCCTGTTTTTTTTTTTTTTTTTTTCAATACATGCAGGTCACTCCTCTTCCATGGAATTAACCCAGCTCTTTGTCTTTGACAAAGGATTACTGAGCTTTATCATCTCACTGACAAAAAGAGATGCCCATAAAAGCAGAAGAACAGATTTATTTAATCTCCTCCTTGATAATTTGATCTATATATCAGCGCCTCTGGGCAGCAGTCCTCCGTGAAACACAGACCTATTGACGGATAGAGGGTTATTGTCACCTGCCCATTAAGGAGTTTCATTGTTATTGCCTTGCTCAAAGCAATAGCTTAGTGTTGAAGCAATATCACCACTGCCCTGCAATTTTTTGGTAGAACAACTCATTGACCATAAATAAGGCTTTCCTGTAAAACCACTGACACAAACACTTAATTCAAAATATCCTTCACTGCATGGGCAGAACATCTCAGTGCTGGTATAAATTGGCCCAGCTGAGTGTAAGTTAGGCTAGCAGAATACAACACCATGGAAACAAGCATCGTACAAAGCACCCACTCATCATCACAACATGAACAATCCAAAAACATCTGTCTGCCAAACCAAACTGCTTTCATTAAAGAAATGCAAAACACAAGACTTGGCCACATTCAGCGGGACCAGTTTCTTCTCTCTGGTAAACGTGCCAATATTAGGAGAGTGGCATTTTCAGACTTATTATCACAGTCATTACAGAGTCTTAAGACAAACTAACATCACTGTGACAAAAGCTACCAGCTGACAGAGCTATGTCTGTTCATTCCTGGTTCACCTCTGATGAATCATTACAGTTTTGTGAGTTTGCCTATTTCTCCCTTTTTTGTCCTTAGCAGAAAAAACTGAATTGAAAATTTGTTCAAAAATGCTTGCTCAAAATGAGCTATACGACCTCTCTTTCCTGACAAGTGACCTCTTCTAATTGTGCAAATAATGACTGTCCTTAGCCAAGTGGAACAGGTGAAAGTAGCTGTAAAAAGTTTGAGGTTGGAAGATGAGGTGGAAAGTTGGTTGAATAAAATGCATGACTTTGATGCTGGAGACTGCAGTTTGCCTCTGATCTCCTACCAAGTTAGTTTTACTTTTCTTCTAATCTTCACCTATTAGTCTTTGAGCCATTTTGAAACCCAAATTAATCAATATTCTTAATTTTGACGCTGAGAGCAAAAAATCACTGGGAATTATCATCCAACTAAACTGCAAACTGGTGAAAATAGTTTAATTCACAAGCTAAAGTTACTTCCAGTGGGTGGTGGAGACTAAGACATGGGCAAATGAATGTGAATACTGGACGTACTTTCAAAAGGTGGGAAGACCACAACTCTACATGAATTATGTTTTGCTGGATGTGTAAGTAGGCAACTTTTCTTTATCTTAAGCTATAAAAACCTGTACGCAGATGATATGGCGGCTGCTGGCAACTTGATTAGATGTTTTGCTTCCCCCTTGTGGTAAAAAAAATATTTAATACAGCTTTAAGTGTTCATACAGGAAATAACACCAGTGCAATGAAAAAAAAAATGAGACACTGAAATAAACAACATGATTTGTAGATGCTAGCTTATTTTATTTTTATTTTTATAGTTTCACCTCATGACCCATTACAAATACAGTAAGTCGTATAATGAGCTATCAAGCTGAAAGTCACAGGATTTCACTCGTGGATCTACAATATCCAAACAAGATTTTAGGGAGACTAGCAAAGCTGTCAGAATCATGCTTTTAGTGAGTGCTGTAACAAGCATCTCAGAAAGCATCAAAAGACATCTTCTATAAATTTGATGTTTTGGTCTTAGATAAAACCAAAAATAAATAATAAATAAGTAATTTATTTTAATGCCCCAAATTTGCTACATTTATTATTTCACATATTTAGCATGATTGAATCACGTCTGTGCACATTTTCAAATTGCCCCTTTATGACTTTGTTGGCACTATAGATCCTACACTTCCATGTCCTTGTGTAACTCTGCATGTACATAAGGACATGAACTGTAATTCATGTATTGTTTACATTCGACACTGAGGAAAACACTCAATGAGAGAGAGGGACAGGGGAGCAGGAATCTGCAGGAAATTCAAGTGCATGAAGACTCCTCAGCATTTAGATCACTTTCCCATCATTATTTTGTTATGATGGTGTTTATTTTGATAATGAAACACAATACATGCTTAAAATGTTGTAGATTAACGGAAGGCAATAACATCTAGCATAAGGCAGCATATTTTTTTTATCTTGGTAATTATCCATTCACAGTTGTTCGCAGGGTTTACCGCTGAGGGTGTAATATAACTTAATCCAAATGGCGTGTTTTGTCATTTTCTTTTCTTCCACTTGGGAACAACATCAGAGCTGAATCTGAAAAATAATCAACAAACACTATTTAGATAACTTAACCTGTGGGAATACCAGTCTTCAATTCATGTTTTTGTTCACAGAGTTTACCTGCAGACCAGTCAGTATTTGCTTTCTAACAGCAGCAATTTAACAAAGATGTAAAATGTTTTGGGTTGTTTGTTTTCCTGTTATTAGAGTTTGTTTATATATTTGTAAATCATTATCGTAGTTCCCATACCAAAGCTTCTGTTCCGAGTCTAAATTTCTTGGGACACTGCTGTTGACTTCCCCATTTAGTATTCATCTATCTGATGCTCCTTTCATTTGAATACTAGGTGCCAAGCGCAGTTCCTCTGTTCATGAATAACTCATTTTTACCCAGGGGTTTTTTGTCTAATCTTAGACATTTAAGGGGAACACAGAGATACAAAAAGGAACATGTGGATTTAGTCTAATTTAAAGGAGCAGCTTCATTCCTTCATCTGAACAGTTTGAAAGCTAAATTATGTGTATAATTTTTAAGTACAACTAACTTTCTTCTACATAGAGGTGAAATATGTCAGGGCACCAAGCACTTTTTTTTTTTTGGTCTCACGACACTGGACTGGACTGTTATACAAATGAGTTAGTGTCTGTGCACTAATAATAAAGCAATAATTAATAAAATAAGACAGTTTCATAGCATGTGAAAAATGAACTGAAATCAATTGTTGCCCAGTAACTAGAAAAATTGATCTTGCTGTTGGCTTGCTGCATGCCTTGGACAATGGTCACCGGTGCTAGAGAATATTTTTCATTTGTGGTGAAAGAGCTACAAAAACAATGGCACAAGTATAATCCTTTGTGACTGCTACATTATAGGATTTACCAGCCACTGCACCTGCAACAGAAGAAGGTTTGTTTTCCCTCCTTGTTGACCGGGCCATGGCCGTTGTCACCATCTCCTGTATACATACTGCACTGGTCTCCTCTCTCTGCACCCATCTGTGCCTCTTCCTGCTTCATCTCTCAGGTTAGGGAGCGATATCCATGCATCAAACGCTCCTCTGAGGCGCCTCGTAGCTCTGGCTGCAAGTCTTCCAAACGGGTGCAGCTGTCCTGGCAGGATGCCTGAAAGTTAAGCTCTGATCTGGCTACACAAGAGGACTTTCTCTTTGCAGTCGGTTCCTTAGGTTTCTGCTCACATGACATGACACAGCACTGCTTGTTGTCTGTGGGGAAATTCACTCTGAAAAGGTTCAGAAGTTGTTTGGTACAGAAACAGCATTGTGCACAACACTGGGCAACAGATAAAGGAACAGAAATTAGTTAGCATCTGTGCACTCATAATAAAGCAATAATTGACAAACAAAAAGTGAAGTTTCTAACATTTTTTATAATATTAATCTGTTATCGTGATCTATATTTTGAATGTTTCACAGCTGGGCCTAGATGTGATTAGAACTATAAAAAGAGATTAGTCATTTACTAAATTCTTTTTGCAGGCCTTTTGCAATTGTCAGATTACTGTGACAGTGATTACTTAAGCAGGTGTTATATCAGTACTTAACCTGTGACATAACTGGTTCTGTTGTTCATCATGTGATTATATCCAGTAATTGAACTTTTTTCATGTATTTGCTGGGCAGCCTTTTTTTCCCATAGTTCTCTTTCCTAGAAAACTAGTGCATTACTAATCCTAACAAGAGCAGAAGGACAGGAATCATTAAAACCTTCTTTTCACAGACTTAGAGCTCCTTAAGAAAATACATTTCTTACAGATCTGTCAAGAGTTCTTCCTCTAATTCACACTGTGTGAACTCATTCATTACACATCACCCAGAGCTCCCTTTCTTTGCAGATAATACGGTTATGCTGTCCTTCTTAAAAAGAAGGTGGTACGTGAGCTTTGTCTAAGATTGTGATCATTATCACCTAAAAGTTCTGTGACATTAAACATTTCTGCATGAGAACTGATTTTGTTTTAAGTCATTTGTATACAAAGATGTCAAGAAAAGGATAAAACGGTTTACTATTTGACATTTAAAGTGTGAGTATAAACTTGATGACGCAGGAGAGACATTTTTGCACCAAGACATTTATTGTTGTTATAAAATTCTCCTTCAGAAAGCACTTGAAACGACAGTAAAACAAGCTGTGAAGTGACAGCTGTCAGAGGGTTTCTAGTACACAGATGGTTCACTGTGCCTGAAAAGTACTCAAGGTGTCATCACAAAGCCACGACGTGTCACTCCAAACTTATTTTTTACATTTGGGAATAAAAAGATGAATATGGCTTGTGCATTTTTGAGCAGTGAAGTTAAACAGTGTGGCCCCTTGAAATCATATGGGTACATGTATGCACTTGTAGGATTTTTGTAGACATTTCAGATTTGCTGTCATACAAGTGACTGAAGTGCTTTTGGATTTTGTCCATTCTCACCCATGGGTAGCCTTGTAAAGATTTATAGTCAGCTCACTGTATTGCGGTATATTGTTACTCACTGTAGATGGTGAAGTACAAAGGCAACTGCAAAGGAGGAGAAAGAAGCTGTAATGTTTTAAGTCAGCCAGTCTGCACACAGTGTGTCAGGGTGGCACTCAACATTTTTCTGTAAAAATGTATAGAGCTTGCGGATTATTTATGTTCTTTTAAGTGCCATTGACATGGTCATTTATGTATGATCCTTGTAGCGATTCATAACAGAATCCATTGATATTTTTGAAGATGCATAGTCAACAATTTAGTCCCATTTGTTCCATTCCTGAAAGAAACCTTATGCTGATTCATTGTTTTCACTTGGCTCTAATTCCTTTGCCCTGAAACATGCAAACATAGAAACGCACATTCACCGTGTTAAATAAATATCTTCCAAAGGAAAATGCTTAGTGGGTTGGATGCAGGTGCAGATTATGTAGAACTCTGTTTAAACCTGAAAACATCCTGGCAGACGGTCTTTCTCTTCAGAAACCTGCACCCTTAAAATAGCGTATGTTCCCATAAATCCTTGGGTCAAACCACTTCAGTGAAATATGGGGGAAACTCATTTTAAAAGGCACCTGATCTCATAATTTATCCCCTTTAATGAACGAACTGTTCTGCCCTGATAAAAGCCCTTGGATAACATCACTTGGTTTTACAGCACAGCGCATGTAGCTTGACATGGATGACTTTAACTGCTCCTCATGAATCACTTCACCGTGCCTCAGTCTTGTTGAATATTACAATGGAAAGTTCTGCCTCAATGCTCAGCTGGCTCACAGATTCGAAGCGTACACAATTGTACTATTAAACATCAAGGCCTTTGCATTTAGTTGAGAGGAGGGAGGTCATCTAAATATTTAACATAGGTTATAAATTAACTACAGCAGGCAATTTGAAGAGGAAAAGCTCAGAGTGCCTATGCATTAGTGTTTTGGGCTTTGTAACAAAACTGCCGTATAAATATTTATAACTGAGCTGGTAGAGAATTGTTGGGGGAAAAAAAGTAAAGTTTTAGTTTATTTCAGGGCTTCAGAATGACTGCAGATTCACACGATTGTTTGTGTGTAGTGATGTTCTACTTCATGACAAAGGCTCTGAGGTCACAACTAAGTAAAAAGGAAAAAAATATTAAAGGAGAACTTCACTTTTTTTAACATTTAAATGTTAGTCTACTCATCATGCAATACCATTTAATGTGGCAGAAATGGTGGTGAACACATCATGGTCCATTTAGCAGCTGTGCAACTTCTGTATCACAGGATCTTCATCAACAGATGGAGTTTTGAGAACTTGGATTTCTCATCCATCATGGTTTGATGGCACAGTCACAATAAAATCCACCTGGTGTAAATTACACACAAGCCATGGCCAAATGCAGCAGGGGACAGGAACTTGCCTGGGTGGAGTTGTCAACATAACCTGAAGGAGCTAACATGGCTAGTAGGCTAACAATAACATTGTCCAGATTTGTCAATAATACTGTGTTTTATCAAACATTTCACTGTCACAAACTTCTGTCACCATCCTTGCACTCACTACAGCCAATCAGCATCCTTTTCTGTTGCTTGTATTATTTCATAGTGCAGTTAAGGAACAAGGATAATAAATAAACATTATTCCCTGACTGAGAGGTCAGTTCCTTCCGTCTCTCACACCAGCTGGACATGCTGCAATTTTCGCAGGACAAAGTTCAATCAGATCAAACTCTGTGTGAAAGAGACCAGAAGCACATGTGTCTCACTCTGTTTCACCTAAAAAAGAAAAAAAAAATGGCAGGCGAATTTCAGTCTCACAGTGCCATAAGAGTTGAGATGTAACTGTTTTGAATGTGGGTATATACCAGACAGGGAAGGTCTAACAAAAAGATAGAGACTGTCCTCCCAAAAAAAATGGACAGCTTCAGGCATTTCAGCAAATGCCAAATAACATCATGTGTTTATGTTCAAGTGACAACTTGTGGCTGCAGGAATTATGACTCTTGTCAAACAGGAGCCAAGGAGGAAATAGTATGACATTATTACAGAGCCACAAAGTCTGCAGAGGGAGGAGGTCTGGGTAGATGGATAGGTCAACAGGACAGCAGGAATGAGAGACAGTTGTTTGTTTCCTGTTTCCTACCAAGAGTCAAAGCTGGTTTCTTATAGCAATGACTACGATTGTTCCCTGGGAGCTACACTGCACTTGTGATTGAGGTTAAAATGAAATTAAATTATGCATATAAAGCTACTTACAAAAGAAAACAACAGTCTGTAGCAAGACTGTAAGAAAAGGAGCGAGCATGTAAGCCGACTTTCAAAGGCTCCAGCTCATCAAACACAGATGAACCTCATCTGAGTAACGAGCAGCCGAGGCTAAAATCTTCATCATTTTTCAACTGTAATCAGTAATGGAATTTGTTCACCAACAAAGACGATGGAAATGTTTCAGAGATATTTGAAGACCACTTTGGTCAGACCTGGAAAACTTTTCTTTGTGAAAACAGGACTTTTAAAATCGATCACTATATGACTTTAATTGGTCTCTTGGTTTAAAAATTCAGGTGAAGCAAGAATTATTCCAGCAGGAAATAGTTTGAGATGGAGGGGAACATTTTATGAGTCACTTTCCCCAGAGGAACTAATCATCTGTGGCACAGTTTGTTTTTCAAATGAACATAAAAATTGTTCACTCCTTCACTGTGTGACATTCAAACCAAGAAATCAAAGACAATACAAGTACACAATGAACAGAGTTTAGCTTTTCACACATTCAGCTCTTTGTAGTTCAAGTGTTTTTCTTTCATTTTATGACGCACATTCGGACTGCACAATTTTGTATGTAAGTCACTGTGAGAATAAACTTTTGATCAAAATCTAATATTTCTGATCTTGATTACGGTTGTACTCGCCTGTTCTTAAAATCAGCTTTGCCTTTTTACAAAAACACATTCACTACACTGTAGGCAGGCTGGCCTATTACCTTTGCAAAAATATGATTATGGAGTGTTATTTACAGTACTTTCAGCCCAGGAATATAAATATACCAGCTTATCCAAACATCAGTTTGCTTGTTGCTTTTCACCTAAAAAGTTTTTATACCTAAAAACCTACCCTTATGGTGAATGTATGGTTAAGTTTAGTCAACCAGAACAACTTGATTACAGATAAAACAAAATGTTGTATTTAAGTTTCAAGCCAGCATGGGTACAATTTAAATAAATTGTGTCTTTGGCGACTATTTTTGTTAGCATCTGGAAAAACACTATTTGTGTGAATAAACGTACGCACCACAGAGTGCCCTCAAATTTGACAGAAATGCTCGCTCATTGAGCTTTGTGTATATATAAATATAACTATAGAGGATTTGATACAAAACACAATCATATGCCTCAGCCAGGCTTTAATCAGTAACCTAAGTGGACTCATCTGAACAAAACAAAAGCTGATTGAAAAAAAACATCCATCCATCTGGGAGCAGCACATTTATATAAGCTGTGCCTATAATGAAAATCAGAGCAGAGGTTTAATAAGACTGTAGTCACAACAAGTGGATGTTGGTTGTGGCGCAAAACATTTTTATGATACTTGCAAATAACAACATATTCAAACTACGTTAATAGAAAAAACAGTCTGTATTTAAATGCATGTGCTGCTGCAAATTTGTTGTATGTGAACAAAAATGAAGACCTTGAGAAAGAAGTTCAAACCTTGCCCTGAAATGAAACGATTGCTTTCAGAAGTTAGAAAAATTCTCCAGAATTCATTCCCACATTACACAGTAAAACCTCAAGTGCGCACAACAAGGTCAAAATTGTACCAGGAATTCAGACTGTAAGCTATGATTTATGTTTGTGTTTTGGGTCATAATTTCACATTTTGCTTTCATTCCCTGTATCAAGTATATCCAGCTAAGCCAGGGGTTTGTTTTCCAACTGTATAATCATTGACTACTTGTTCTTGTATCCCTGTTAGACCTCAGATCTCAGCACATAGTCAGGTGAGTACAACTAGTAGAAGTGGTGGCTGCAGCTATAAGAATAAAAATGAAGTTGAAACAAAATGTAGTTTTCCTTCATGTCTTGCTAGAAGGTGTGTGTGCGTGTGTGTGTGTAATGTGGAGGAAAACTAGTAAACCACCAAATGTTAGAAGTTAACTTTCACAGGACATTGCTGTAAAAAAATCTATTTGTACTATTGTAGTATTGGTTTAAATCAAAACCATAATGACTTTACTCTCCATCTCCCAACAAACACACTTTGTTCTCTCATTCTCATTTATTCTGTTAGGGCTGTTTATCCGGAGTGGCTTATACTGTACGTGTGTGTGTGTAAGTCTCTAGTTCACAGCATATGAGCTGTTGTCGCAGCCTGGCATCAGCTGCTGACAAAAATGGTATTCATAACTTGGTGAAAGTCCATGAATTTCTAAATGCTGGCACAAATAAATAGGAAATTCAGATGTGTGAGACACTTATTTTGGATTCAGAAGAAAATACTCTTGACCGCAGATTGCAGCAAGCAGGCTTTATTTTTGTGATACTTCCAGCCTTGATGCATGAAATTTAGTGAAATGAGCACGATGTTTTAAAATGCAAATAAATGCCTTGTGTGAAAAATGAGAGAAATGTGTTCTTCCACCTCAAAGAGGATTATGTGCCGGAGACAAATAGGCCCAGTCAGTACTTGAAATGGCGCAGGGGATACTGGGAGTGTGGAGGTACAAAGGGCAGGTGGAAAGATACGTTTACTTTTAACTACAGCAGCTCAGGTTAAATGTCAGTGTGGTGCGGGTGCTCGGTGGTTAGCTCTGTCACCTCACCACCACCAGGTTTCATGTTCTCCCTGTGTCTGCGTGGGTTTCCTCCCACAGTCCAATGACATGCAGGTTAAGTGAAATGGAGACACACAAATTGCCTGTAGGTGCGAATGTGTTTGTCTGTCGCTGTGTGTTACCCCTGTGACAGACTGGTGACATGTCTGGGGCGCACTCTGACTCTCACTCAATGTGTGATGAAACAGGTGGTTTGAACGTGGATAGATGGGACCGTGGTTAAATTCTAACTCTTAACGTGTGTGGTGTCAAAGTGTTGAAACACAGTGGTGGACAGTAACTTAGTACATTTACTCCAATACTGTACTTAAAGGAGAATTCCGCCAATTTTACATATGAAAGTGAAATATGAAACCAACTACGAGACTTGTTAATGGTCAGTATTTGTTGAACCTTGTGAGTGTGTGGACTCTGTTAAAAACAAATTTTTGAGACTGTGGCCTCTTTAGTTGTAGTTGTGGATTCTAATATGAAAAGGTGTAAAAAAAAAAAAAAATTAATTCCCACTCTTCCCCTGTTCTGCTGCATCAGTTTTGATACTTAAAAACTGTGAAACAGTGAGTCCAACATAAGTGCAGTGCTAAATTGGTGGAGTTTAGAGTACTTTACTCAACTGTTTGCAGTTTATTCTTCAGAGGGAAATGGAAAATATTGTACTTTTTACTCTGAAAAGTAACAAGTAACTTGTCAGATTAAGATTTCACATAAAGACAGATTATAAGATTATAAAATACAGTACATTTTAACAGAATCAACTTGTAAATCCCAGCCATTTTAGCTTGTGACTCCTTACAAAAAGCAGTGTCTAGCTGGGGCCTCTTTCACATGTAGGCGAGTCATTAGCAGTTTCAACAAAGACAAGATTTCCTGTCTAAACCTCTCAGATGATTGCATAAAAATAAACAAGGCCTAAGGAGGTTAAATTATCCAAAGGTTCACAACAAAGGAAGAGATCAGAAAAAAGTACAAGTGAAAACAAATGAATGTTGCAGAATTAAGTATTTAATAATCTCACAGCCTCTCTGATTCATCTGACCCTTTGGAGGGGCCCTACCCATTGGATGAAAGCCCTTTAACTAAACTGCCTCACTGTGTATAAAGTAGTAAAACTAGCTCCACCTCAACCAGCTAGATCCAGATCTGAAAACTTCATCCATGGTGATTTAATCCAATGCAGTTGTTATAGTTTCCTACTAGAATAAAGTCTGAACCAAAGAATCTGCATTTCAAATCAGTATGAACTGAAAACAGTTCCACTCTGCAGTATACTGTACGTACAGTGTGTCATGTCAGTCCAACTGTGTCTCACCCGACATTAAGCTTCCAGTTTCTCTGTGTGTTACATGCACACAATTTCTGATTATCATAATTGCCAGTTAAAGGGAGTAGTTTGTTGTTTGGGCACAAGCCATGCATTTGAACCAACTTCAAAAAGCACTTATCAGCATGTTATAGTTTTTTAGTTCTTTAATGCAAATCCTGTGCCGCAATACTGACCAAGCAAAGACAGTTTAAGGAGGCAGAGGCTTAAAACAATGAAGGGCACCTTCACCTAGGAAAGCTTTAAGTGTTTTTTTTTTAAGCTAAGTTTTTTTTTACATATTACTCAAATGAGGATTGTTTTGAAGAAAAATAAAAATTAACACATTTTAAAAGGTGTACGGTTGAGTGGCAGGCAGGACTGTAACGATCACCGGGGCAGGTTGTTTTCATTGTTTTTAGTTTATACTGACTCTCACACAAATGTTCTGTGCCCACGTACCCAAAAGTTGATGTTTCCAACAGCAAGAAGAAACTGATCATTGCACTTTCCAGCAAACACAGTGTCCTGCAGTGTTCACTGTTCAGAGAAGTTTTCATAACGTCAACTTGTAGAAAGTGAGGAGAAATATGAGAAAGAGCAAATGAGCTGCTGATTATGCACCAGATTCTCACAAAGTAAAAACGACAGTTAAACGGCTGTGCACAGTGTTTGTGCTGCAAATAAACAGTATTTTTAAATTTTTAAACCTCTTGGGTTTTTAAATGTGTTTCTCATCCTTAATCAAGGTGAATAAACTGAGACTTTTTTACATTTTGAAAAATGTAAACTGGGAACAATGACTGCTATCTGACTGAAATCATTTAGGACTTTCATACAAATTACGCTTTCAGTCTCCACATAATACTGTCAGTTCAGTAATATTTTATCTTTGCGTCTAGTTTTAAATCCAATTCTGTCCAGACTTTGCTTGAAGATCCTGTGGCATGTCGATCTCTCTGTATATTCAATTATATTCACAGTGGAGTCCATTTCAGTGATTCCTCTTTTAATGACACACATATTACCCTTCTCCTGATTCCTCAATATCCCTGTCATTTGCTGAACATCACATTGATGTCATAATTGAGACTTAGTGATACAGTGATATTGATCGGGACATTGTGTTTGTGGAGAAATGTTTATTGGTCATAACTGTGCAAACCATTTGAAGACATCAAAGTCATTAAATTCATGAACAGATATCACATACTTACTGCAAGATAAAGAAGTCAACAGCCTTTTTCTATTAGAAGGAGCAGTATTGAAACACATTTTGATTATATATTAAGTGGATATTTAAAGCTTGTTTTTGTGACAAATGTGGTTGAAACTTGTTTGTACCAAAAAGAAAAAAAAAAAAAAAAGAAATTATGAATTCCGGGTGGATTGTCATTCATCTTTGCATTTGACATGTGGGATCTTTGTCTCTGCCAGAGTGATTCAGTTTCGTCTTAATGTCAGGCAAGCAAAATTAATCACACAGACGTATATGCAGAAGAAAAGGGGTGTAACTGTGTAATTTTTATGGAATAATCTGACCTTCAGGTCATGACAAAAAGGGCTCGGCACACATCATGTGTGACAAATCCATAGCTGAAAAGAGGTGATGTTGTCAGAGACCTTGAAAACTAAGCGACAGCCCTGGTGGTATGACGCACCGTGAAGCAAGCTGGGTTGCTTGGTTTCAGCTCACAATGCAGCAACAACTGGCCCTGACGCAGGCACAAATGAAGACGGATTGCGTATGATGACACAAGTCGAGTTTAATTCGCTCTTTCGCCAAAAGGGGTAAGAGCTGAGGGAGAGAGATGTATCGTGAGCGTTGGAAGTTAACTCAATATGTAACAAAGCCCAGAGGTGTGGCTTTGATCTTCTCTTGCCGAGAGTTGTGACATTCCCTGTTTCAGCATATCCGAACTCAGGTGGCCTTACACACAATAGCTTGGGAAAATAACTTCATCTCACAGACTAAATAAGGAGCTCTTCAAGTCCCCCTAGAATCTGGGAAAGGAAGGAGATGAAACAACCGGATCAAATTGTATTATTCTTCCCTGATGTTGTATTCATTTTATATGGGAAAAGAGCCATGTGCTGCTGACTGAGACCTGCGTGTGTTGTAAATCTCTTATCTCGCTGCAGCACAGGTGGGGTCAGCTCATTTTCAGTGCAATCAATTCAAAATGTCAGCAGAAATTCTGGTTTATTTTCCACAGCTGGAACATTCAGTCTCATTTATTTGTCAGCAGGTTGGATATATGTCGAGCCAGGATTCCTGTCACCCTGCATACTACACATCTAGTCTTTCCTGCAGAGCACACTTTTGTCAACAAGCCCGATCCCTGATCTGTACTGGCCTCACCCCATGTTTCACACCACCATTTGCTCTCAGAAACAGTAAAATCATACTTTAATCTGAGAAATAGCAACAACTGTCATTTAAAAAACACATATTATAAGGGTGATTGAAGATTTAGTTTTCAACATTTACATTTTTTACATTTTCTATTAGATTACTATAGTGATCTTCCTATTTTGTATGCACCATGTCCTCAGGTCAAAAATGACCTGCTCCAGCTTTCCTACTATGATAAACCTTCTTCATTGAATATTGAATACAAAATCTATTTTGTATGAAGACACAGCCTGCCACTCATCACTAACAGGAGAGAATTACTGTGTGTTTTCTCTAGTCCTGACAGACAGCGCCCGAGTGCCCTATGCACACCTAATTTTTAAACAGAAATAAATACACAAATAAGTTTTATGATGCTCTGATGCTTGCCTAGGACTCCTCTGAGTCACTTCCTTTGGCAATCTCTATGTGGTGTGTATCTGTGTTTGTGAGTTACTGAATGACAAAGAAAAACACTGGCTCCCCAGCTGATGCTACCTGTGTGTGTGTGTGTGCCTGTGCCTGTGTGTGTGTGTGTGTGCCTGTGCCTCTGTGTGTGTGTCTGTGCGTGTGTGTGTGTGTGTGTGTGTGTGTGTGTGTGTGTGTGTGTGTGTGTGTGTGTGTGTGTGTGTGTGTGTGTGTGCGTGTGTGTGCGCAAGTACATTTAATAGCCTCAGGGCATCATGTATGCTCCATAGTTACTATAGACTCAACAACTGCTGGGTCAAGAAAATGTAAGACAATCTGTGAACCATGGTGGTGTTCTGACTTAAATTATATATTAAAAAAAAAAAAAATTTGTGAAAGCATCAGTTTAACAATTTGAAACAAACAAGAGGGGTTTTCAGACTCAGTTCAGACAGAATTGAAGATATAGAAAATAATTAATTTTGTTTGTCTGTCTAATGTGTTTCTGAACACTGAAACACAAAACTAATATAAGACTAAAGACAATTTAAATGACTCGTTCATATTCTACATTGTGTACCTTGGCAGTTTTTTTTTCCTCAGCACTACACAAATCTGTGTGGCTTAAAAGAGGTGGAAGCCAGTGGTTGAAGGAGTAATTTGCCACTTAAAGGTGCAGGATGTGGGTGTTGAAGTCACTGACAGTGATCATCAGGAAGTGATTGTGGGCAGCAGCAGTGCTGGAGAATCTGTATTTGAACCACCGTGGATCTGAGTTAGAGGTAATAAGGGTGCCTGGGGAGGTGGAAGCAGCCGTCCTCTGAAAAATGGAAGTCGTTTTAGAACGACACAAAATCAGCATGTTCTGATTTGATTTGGTTTGTTTGGGTTTGGGCACAAAAAGAACCTGGTTAAGGTCAGGGGTCTATTACAGACATGGTTAACCAATGTTGACTGTCAGTAGGAAACAGGAAGCAGACAGCGGTCTGCCTTTGCTGCTGATGGAGTGTCAAAGTCTGAGATTTTGTTGACTCATTTAACCGCCCCGATCCTCTCCATCTACTGAGTTTGTAGCTCTAGAACAATGCCAAACTATTTCCTTTGCTGCTGATGGAGAAATGTCACACTGCTTGTGGTCACTAGAGGTCTTTGTGAAGTGAACTTAAAGATATGTTGTTTTGGGCCATTTTCTAAAATGTTCTTTTCTTGGAGGATAGTCTGGGGTGGTAACAGGTTTGGGTGTGTGAAGGAAGTGTCAGGAGTAATTTGGGCCACAGATGGAAGAACATATGAAAGGAGAAACATACAGGACACATTAAGAGGACATATTAAGAAGCAAGTACAAGATGGTGACTCTTCATTTATTAGAAGTCTGAAGGAGAGTCATTGTGCTGCGAAATATGACAACATCAAATAAAATTCTTAAATGGGAGTTCCATTTGGTGTTCAGATCTATTTTCTACCATGGCAAGATATCCTTTGACCCAGCACCCATCCTGTGCATGTCTTTATTACTGGTTTCAGTACATAAGAGGCCCACACTGAACCATTTCCAATACGGCAGTGATGCAAACTCGGACTGCAAGAAACCTGGGTTATAACCCTTGGCAGCAGGCGATGATTCTCATTAAACATCTCAGCATCAGCCTGTTCCTGTAGATTCTTGCAATAAAAAATTAGGTGCTAGACACATAAAATTCATGCTTAAAACTCTCTCTGTACATTTAAAGACAGAAAAATGCATATGCATTATTTTTTAAAATCAAATTTACAAAGTTGAATATGTCCCTGGTACTGTTTTATAATACTCAAGAAACTGTGCAACTGAGCGCATGTACATCATTTCCACTCCCACAGTTTGCCAAAAATGGATGCAGAAACTCCCTTAAGCATCTGTTTGCTCAGGTTTAAATAGAATGATAAATCCACCAATAAATAAATAATCACACCTAACCCTCAAAAACTGTGTGCACCTGGTGTGTATGGTGTAAGTATGGTGAAGTGATCACATTCTCTCTGCACACTGTTCTTTTCTAAATGCCAGTTTATGTGTGGGAAATGGTGCATGCACGGTTTTTGTGTGTATACATCTGGCCCCTTCCTCACCAGATAAAAGACTCATCCTAGGGTTTGTCATCTGCCACCTGCAGTACAGTGCTGCAGCTCGCTACTGGAGTCCTTACATTTTCCACTAGAGCTCTGCAAATAGTCCAGAGGTTTTGTGGCAATGCCAAATTTTCCAATACCACTACACTGGCTCCCTGTTGCAGTTTGCATCCAGTTCAATACTCTGGGAACTGAAGAGAACTGCTCCTTTCTACCTCCAAGCAACAGTCAAAGCCAAGACTTCAGCTCAACCACTGTGCTCCTGTGTCTCTGGTTGATTGCCTGCCTGTCACTCAGAGGACCCTGTGGTTACTCATCTTGGTCGAGGTTCTTCTCTCTTCAGGCCCCACAGTGGTTGAATGAACTCCCAGAGGTCAGAACAGAAGAGCCACTGCCCTTCTGCTGCTGCAGGCTGCAGCCCACCTTTTCAGCACCTACACATCATGCTAGGAGTTACTAACATCTGATTTCCTAAAACTGTGAGACAAAGAGTAACTTTTTTTTCCTGTAAGTTGTTTTGGACAAAAGGATTTCCTTAACATATGTAATGCATTTTTGATTGATCAATAGCAAGGTTAAGTGAGGTCTCCTTAACTTCTTACAATGAAAGGTTTAAAATGGTCTTATATATATCAACCATTACATTTGAAGGTGACTAATAATTCTAATATAGAGAAAGGAGAACATAAGTGAGTTTTCTGACACAAGGCATTGTGAAGCAGTCGATCTTGAATGATGCTGGGGCAGTGATAATGGTCTACTAATGATATCACAATACCAGAATCCACTTTAGCAGCCAAGTTAAAGAAGTAAGCAGTGATTTAAAACATCCCAAGGCATCTATTGAAAGTATGGGATGAGAAAAGTGGAAGGGAAGGCTAACCAGATTCCACGGCATCATGGAGTCAGTGTATGGGAAGGGGACAGAGTGCAAAGAGAAGATGTTTGTGACTTATCTAAGGTAGGCAGAGCTCATTTGAGCATACCAGAATGTTCTTGTGACATCTTGAAAATCTCTGTTTGGTATTACTGAGTGCTTTGTTGCAGACTGTCGGCAGAGTCTTCAAGGTCGGAGACTGGATAATGGTCTAGGTAGCATCTGCTCAGCGAGGACAAGGTAGCTGTACAAAAGCCAAAGAGTGACAATATCTGTTGAGGGAAGTAACACAGCAGGCAGTCCGAGCTCGAATGGACAGTGTGCAGTATGTGACAGAGAATGAAGAAAAGGCTTTAAGAAGGGAAACAGATGTGTTACGCAGAAGTTAAATAAGCAGGGATATGTAAGGATTGGGTTTCCAACATCTATATCTGATGATACTTTGAAATACAGCATAGAAAGTGGTTCAGACTGAGGTGTGTCAAACTGAACACAAAGCTATTTGTTTTCTGTTTTATTATGTGACTGTTAAAGCACATTTGCAGGCTTCGTTTATTTGCCCCAAAACCATAGTGCACTGCTTGCACAGACTTTAGCTGTCGCTAGCTAGCAACAGCTTCACATGTTTTTGGTGCACAACCCAGTTTTCTTTGTTGTTTCCTTCTTGTCTCGATGTATTCATGAAGTGGACAGGAAAAACAACTTTTTTTGTAAATAGATTGATATTGAATATACCAGGAGCTTAGAGTGGAAGAGAAAAATATCTAATACTGGGTTAAAGGAATGGGATTTGAGCCAGGAGCAAAGAAGGCAAAGGGTAAGGCCAGGAACATGGGGGAGTTGGCTGGTGGCTGGTTGTGTGGAGCAGGGGAAAGCCTGGGCAGAGCTGAGCAGAGCACAGTGTCAGGAGAACAGGACGCTGAGTGGGGTCTAGGGCAGAGGAACAAGGGGCTGGAAACAGAGGCCAGATCAGTGCAGATGGGACTGCAAAGAAGGCAGAACAGCTTTTGCCATAGAGCAACAGGCTACAAGCAAAAAAAGATATTTGAACGGCTTGAAAACAGACTGACAAAGCAGATACTATGATCTGGGGGTGGTATTTGTAGGTCTTGATTGCAGGATGGGATGCAGCTGCTCGGGCTCTGCTCTGACTCCAGCACACCTGTCACCACTCAGACAATCACAGACACAGACACACAGGGAGAGAATGGGGGGAGGGGCTGCAGGCTGAGGTGGAAAGCATGACAATTTTTATTATGTTTAGACACTCACAGTGCTTGGTTAAAGGTAGAATTGTGGCTTAGTTTAATACAGAAAAAGTTCACAGTGATGTCTGACACACTGTGTTTATTTGCACCTAACAGAAACCACAATGCTTTTGTTGCTTAAACCTAACCACAGATTGGACTCTGGTGTGATAGTGGCATGCTTTTTGCACCTGCCATCTGCCCTGACCACCTCCTAACGAGTCCACTGTTGTTAATGTAGCACTTTATTCATTCATTCATTCAAAACAAAAACCCTGTTGCCTCTGAGCATAATCCTGCCAACGATTATGGTCAATGCACCATTTCAAAAATTTCAATTGCAAAAGTTTTACCCTAGAGTAAAAAAGACAAAGTTCACACCGCAAAGCTTGAAGTCCTGCTGTAAGAAATCAGCAGACAAAAGCAGAAACGCAGCTGTGTCAGTAGTGGAACAGAAACCAGCGATGTGTCATTAAACCAGTATACTGTGGCAGAAAATATAGAGGGAATGGTTTGCCATGATGTTAGATGCTAAAAAAAACTTCTTGCTGAAGCAAAGACGACTTAGATGCAAGATGATCAAGGGGGTGTGACAGTCATGCACATGCTAGATCAGAGAATATTATCCCATAGAGCAGGTGACAGCTACCAATACAAGTACTGATTTGGTAACAGTGTGACAGAATTGGCACATTTTTTTTTCTACTTCAGTATCTTGGTTTTTCATTAGCTTTATCTCATACATGTGTCTTTGTCTTGAATGTGAAGTTGGGGATTAATTTCAGATTAACTGTAAAAAGGGCTAATTAGTGACCTCTAAATTCATAGACTACCTGCCTTAGTCACAACAGATTTCCTCAAGTTTCTTTTTTCTCTTCCTTTAGGCTTTTTTTCTCCATCATTTCAGATTACTTGGTCTGGTGTTCCTGAGACTTCAGAATATCAGCTTATGTTATATCATGAAACATGAACATGGACTTTTTAAGACCATTTTTTAATTACCTTGGTTCCTCAGAGAGTGTCTGGCTGAATCCATGCTCTAATTAAATCACTATGCAGGTATTCAAAGCATGATATGCCATGATATGCTGGACCGGCTGCACCATAAGAACTAAAGCAAGGCCAATTATCTATATTGTGCCTTCTTCTGAAAAATCTCACAATTCAAACACTCATGTGACATTTAAGCACTTATGAGGACGAATGTGAGAGACTGTTTCTTGTGGACTGAACCTCGACAGAGATCAAATCACACCTCAAAGGCACCTGCTCACACTTCCAAGTATGATCTCATCTGTTCTACTTTAGCTTTCAGCCGTGACTTTTAGGTCTTCACATTGTTTAATAAATCATCAAAATATACTGCTGGTAATAAAATGCTTCATATAAAATTCATACTTGGGGGACGACGGTGCCACTTCAACAGAATAAGCAGAATAAATAATTATTTTATTTCACCGCGAGGAAATATTGCATTCACTTCTGGAGGGGAGGAATGTAAAACTTTCGGTCTCTTTGCTCCAATTTATGGGTCCATTCATCATTAAACAATTACATAGGCAAAGAATTCAATTTCCCTCCTCTCATTTCTTTTTTCATGACCATGTTTCCCAGAAAGGGCAAAAACATAATTACAGAATGCAGCAACACGCTAACAAAGAAATATCGACTGTTGGCTTACAGGGGAACATTCAGTGTGAATTGTGAAGGGGTTTTTGTTGCTAATAATGTTTTCCCCTCCATTATCCTGGAGACGTTTTTCACTGCTGCCTTGCAGTGTGGGAGAGGTTTATATTTAAAAAGAAGGGAATAAGTCTTTTTCAAGCCCGTAAATCTACCTTTCCTTTGTGAACAAAGACAAAAGAAGCTGCCTTAACTTGGAGATCAACAATGATGCGATGTACAGGAGGCAGTGCTTGTGGATGGTTTTTAACATGTGCCAAGGATCTTAAGCATTGAATGTTGTCTTTCTGTTTTATTTCCTGTTGGTGAATGCTTGAATGTGTGTAGAAGATGCATAGCAGCACATGCGTGTATTCCTCTTTTGCAGCCAGCCACAATTTTTGGACGTCGGTTTGGAACTGGAGTCGGCTCACATGGGAGCTCATTTGGCAGCCCAGCCTGTCACCGGGGAGTGTATGAAAGCTAAACCTAATGAAAGCACACACAGCCAAAACCTGCCGGCTAACATCTGCCCCAGACTTCAGCTACAACAAGCTCCATTCTGTCGTCAGCGTAAAACCACACAGCTCTCGTTTTCCAGGCTCTCTTTTTCTCACTTGAGTTGCAGGTCTATATGATCTTTTATGTGTTGTATGGGCTCCACAGCCTGTAGGGCTTGGAAATCTATCAAAAAATGTGATGTGTAATTTCAAAACTACAGGGATTTCAGAGAACAAATCTGTTTCTTTTTTTCTTCTGTTCCTGGGAGTTGTTTTTCAGAAATGTGTATTTACACAGATTACAGAGATAAACATAAGCCGTCCTCATCATAGCTGACAGTTATTCCTGAAAAAAAAACGTAGTCATCCCTTTATTAATTTATTCACAGCCAATCTACCATATTCATGTGATTTAGTAGTGGAGAAGTGGGTGTGTTGGGGTGCTCTCTGTTAATTTTACATCCTTGATTCTTCTGATGCACTATAGTAGATGGTGCTTTTCAGAGTATCCACAATACTACTACTACTACTACTACTACTACTACTGTTGTAGAAATACTGTATCTACAGTTTTTCTGTTTTCAGCTACACAGGCAGCGTGGCTCTATACCAGATGAACTGGCATCAAATTTTAGATATTCAAGGTCCTTGAGTTCTCAGAGGATGATTCTTAAATCTCTGGTAATGATAAACCATCCACTGCATTACACCGTGAGGAGCCCTGAGAAGGGTTCTAGTTTATTATGTAATTTGAAATAATTTGAAATCTACATTATCATTATGTTCTTTATTCCTGAAAAGTAAAATGCTTCAAGAGTCTATGATGCTCACACTTTACTTACTGTGGTTTCTATGAAGGCAAATGACAGAGAAAAAAATATATTACAAGAGGAGTTTTATTTAAAGTGTCGTGATACTTGGTTATTCATGGAATTTACAAAAGTTTTGAAGTGTCTGACCTTTCAGAAAGTGGATGTCATTTTCAGTTTTAATGATGAAATAACTAATCTGTTTGACTGATTGAGAATAGTTCTGTGTCAGTTTTTGAAATCCTTCCTGTAAAGTGCGAGCTAGGCAAACGATCTGTTTTAATAGAAAGCAGTAGGCATTTTAGGCTGAGAGACCCCCATCTGTTTTGCAAATTATCCTCACTAATTACTCTGAAAATAAGAGTGGTCAGATCAGTCAATAACTGATAAGAGGGGGACAAACAGCCACACAGCACTAACAGCTTTTCAGATGTAATCCAAATGCACCGATCCAATCAAAATGCAGTCAATTAGTATAAAGAGGCCTGCATAACACAAAAGGATTATTCTGCATATCACCATGGAAACTCAAAACTCTGCAGTTTTGCTCATACCTTGGTATCCTGGATTATGTCAGTCTATTCCAGCTGTCAGATTTCTTTTGAAATGTATCTGGGTTACTGTAGAAACGTGTTGGTGATGTAACCATTTTTCATTACTTAATTTTGATAAGTGTTGATGTAAACACAATAACCATGTTTCTCTATAAACCTGGCTGCTAATTTGCCATCATATGAAAGGAATGACTGACGTTTGACTGACATTTTTACTAAGAAGAAAAAGTACCACACGGTCGGCAGAATATTTCTGTGAGAGCTGTTCAGGAGACACAGTGTATGGACTCTATGTATATGAATGTCACTCTGGCAGACCTCATTAAAACAGAAGAGAGAAAGGAGGTTCCATTTTAGAGGCCTCATTTGTACAGGCTTACAAACTCAAACTCACAGGTTAGGCGAGGAAAACATTTTTCATGTAATTTGACTAAATGAAGGCTCTGGTTGTGGGCATCACTGGCCTATAAAGTTAACCTTGTTCCTTTTGTATTTTTGGAGGAGCTGTAGCATTTGGTGCTCTGATTTCTGAAGAAGCCCAGGGGACTGCAGGCTCAGAAACCAAACGTACTCTGTGGCTCCTAATGAGATGGCACAAATGAGGGACCGCACGAGAGATACACACTTTGGAAAAAAAAGGAAATAAAATGTGAAAAAGAAACCAATAATGATGTGTCATAAGAGTAGGTTCAGTAGTTAATGTCAGAAGAAAGCAATCATTGTATATTTTCACTACAGTCTTTCAGAACGTATGCCTTAATTAATAACACAGGACTTGATATTCTATTTATATTCTGTAGCAGTTAATGTACAGTAGTTTCTATACTGTAAAATCATTTCAATTCATTAGAGCCTCAACAGAAAGGACAGCTTCCCCCGCTGCCTCTTCTTACTCTGATGAACACATGCTTTATGTCAAAAAGATCTAACTCAAACTGTTTGATCCAGATCACATTTCTACAGATCCTACTAGATACTGTTTTATTTCTTATTTCACTAGCATAAAGCATGAGATCAGAACCTGGTCCATTTTAAAAGAAGGATAACCATACAATGGATGTGTCAAATCACAAAAAATTGGAAGGTAACTAACTAAAAAGAATAATCATTCTCTCATATGAAGTTTGTGTGTATTTAGCAGAGATTAGTAATGACAAAAGAAAAGGGATCGAAGGCTGTCTGGCAGTGGGTTGTTTGAGGCTTACCTCCAGTTGGCATCTGTCAAAATGATGTTAATCCAAGACATTTTTGTTTTTGGTTCAGAAGGAAACAATCTGGAGGTAGTCAGCTTCACATTTTTCAGCACAAGACACATGAGAAAAACAGGTGTAGGCTTTCAGTCCAACAGCAACAAGACCAGGTCGACACTGTGGCTACGCATGAACACTTAATACACCTGGGTCCCTAAGGCAGTTGATAAGCCCTGCCCACTACCAGCCTTCCAAAAAGAGGGAAGCAAAGTGATAATGTGAGCCTGGTAGCATGAGCCTACTCCTCAGCCTAGAAATAAATAAAGTATATAATTTACTTACAGTCAATGACTGAATCAATTGGCCATTAGGCAGTTAATATCAGCATATGAACATTATGCAGATGTGTATCAATAGTGTAAGATGGTATGGGTGGTGGTTCAGCTTATTTAATTGTCAAAATATACACAGAAAACAATTTCTGTGATAACTAATGCATTCCCACATGGGAAATGCTTTGCAGTTTGCAGTTTTAATGGGGCTCCAAATCTATAACACCTAGGCCCAGTAGATTTATGGCAAATATAGTAGAAGGGACGCCTTTCTTGTAAGAAGACTGTGATGTTATGAGCGAGGCTGAACAGAAACAGAGTTCATTATGAAATAACCACTTATGTCCGACTCATTGGTACAAATACATCTTCATTTATTTCACATACATTTTTTTCTTTACTTTTACTTTTGAAGTTTTCACAATCTAAATGATTCAACAACAAAATGAGGAACTACCACAACAAAGTCCAAATTTCCTACTTGGGAAAATGATGCAAATGTCACTGTAGTAAAATTGACACATGTAGTTTGCCAACCAGCAAAGGTACAGTTAAAGGAATAAAAAGAGACAAAAATAGGACAAAAAGGTGGTTCATGTAGGTTTTTGACCAATACTGGCTCATCTTCATGATGATCCAAGTGTCATGTTAGATCCTGAACAGTGTTTGAGGACTGAAATTTGTAAAACGCTCAATATTTTTCATAAATATTTTTTTCTTCTATTTCCATTGATAAATATATATTTATTAATAGGAGTCAATTTGGGGAGCAGGGACAGATAATCACCCATAGAAGCCCTTCCTGAATCCATGGAAACTTCAAAAGTCTGAAGAATGTTCTTGCTGAACATGTGGGGTTATATCAATTTTGGCTAATACATCCCATGAATATTGCTATGAATAGTTCTTTTGAATGAATATGTACATACATGTACATAATGGAGCATTACGTACACATATGCAAAGTATCGAACATAGGAAATTATGGTTTGTTTCATTGATTTGTTCTGTGAATAAGCATGGCGCAAGACTAAACAAAGTAGGTTAATAGCTTAGATACAAATTTGTACTGTACATTGTTCAGCAGAGTCTGTAGATCCAACCCAAAACTGAAGGGGTCTTTTTGGGCATATAAATTTCAAAAAGCTGATAAATGACACCTACTCCCTCCAGGTTGTCTTGGCGGCAACAGTTTTCACTCCTCATCCATGTTGAAGAAGTTGCCCACTGGCAAATTTGTACGAGGATGTCCTACTCTGCATTTCAGTACGTGAAAAACACAGCATCCAAGCTTTTTGTCAAGATCCAGTGATTGAAGATACTGCTCATCTCTTTATGATGCCCAAAACCTTTTCACTATCACTCTCCCTGTAGCACTGGGAAGTTTCAGTAGTCCTACTTGCCAAAAAAAAAAAAAAAAAAAAAACAAAACAAGAAAGGAAAAAAATACATTGTACTTTGGGCATTTCCACAATCCAGAATATCGAATCTATAAAAAAGTTACATCATTTTCATGTTAAAACGACGAGGTCCTGCTTGTCCCTCTGCCGAGTCAACGTTAGTGCCATTAGACTTTGACCGAGGCACATATTCAACATCTATGTTGTTTTTATGTTTTCCTTTTCCTCTGCTCCAAACAAAAAGGAGCAGGAAACAAAACAAGACCACTCCCAGGAACGTAAAACAACCCATAGCTGTTGACACTAGAATAGTCTTTAGGTCCAAACCGAGGGTCACACCGGTCGTCCCGTTGGCAGTGGTATTGCTGGGATCTGTGTAGTACTGGGTCCTGTTAGCGTAGAGTGATCCCAGACTTTTCACAGCCAGTGAAGTCATCAGGGTGTCATTCCCAGCAGTGTTTGATGCTAGGCAAAGGTACACTCCGCTGTCTTGTACCTCTGCTGACTTGATCTCCAGTGTACCGTTGTTGTGTACGGTCACTCTACCATGGCTCCTACTTGTCAGCACTCGTCGGCGTGGGGACAACCAGGACACAATGGGTCTTGGAGTCCCCTCAGCACTGCAGCGCAACATTGCCTGCTGGCCCTCATCCACAGTGATTGTTTGTGTTTTATTCTCACGAATTTTTGGCTTGG
Source organism: Toxotes jaculatrix (assembly GCF_017976425.1). Lineage (NCBI taxonomy): Eukaryota > Metazoa > Chordata > Actinopteri > Toxotidae > Toxotes > Toxotes jaculatrix. The sequence goes on from NC_054403.1 coordinate 22,351,376, forward strand.
TGCATGTCACGTAATAAGACAGAAGAGTCTCCTTAAATTCCTTAAAAGGCCTGCCGCGGATACCCTCAGGTGTGCTGCACTCCGGCTGCGAATCCCCAAAGAAGATGGAGTGCCTTTTCTGTAGAATCCACATAAGACGGCAGTCGCACACTAAGGGGTTGTTGTCAATCAGAAGAACCTCCAGAGCCTCAGGGGACTGAAAAACACTCTTCTCCAGTGTATCCAGTCGGTTGTGAGAGACATTAAGAACTTTAAGGCCCCGCAGGCCCTGGAAAGCATACGGTTCGATGGTGGTTAACTGAGCACCAACCAGATGGAGCTCTCGCAGCCGAACCAGCTCCATAAGCATCCCCCCTTCGATGTGCCTGATGCGGTTGTAGGACAGGTTGAGGTGTGTCAGGTAGGGCAGATGCTTCAGGGCTTGGTAAGGGAAGGAGGACAAGTTGGTATTGGTTATAAACAGCATCGTCAGGTTGAGGCCATGCAGGGTATTGGCTGGCACATGGTCTAGCACAGGCCAATTATCAATTTCCAAATGCCGCAGCCGGAACAGCTTTTTGAATGAGTAAGGATGCAAGGTGTTGATGCTGAGGTATCGTAGATGGAGGCTGACAAGGTTATGCAGGTGGGAGAGGGCCTCAGTGGGCACAACTGTAAGATTGCATCTTTCCAGGGTTAGTATTTCCAGGCTTAATAGTCCACTGAATGCACGGTGAGAAATGTAAACCAAATCGTTGTCACCCACTTCCAAAAATTTTAGATTGTGCAAGTCCTGAAACATATAATCCAGGAGGATAACGATCTTGTTGTCACTTATATCCAGTCGGGTAAGATTTGTCAAACCTGCAAAGACGCCCAGAGGAATAAGCTTGATACGATTGCTCTTGAGACTGAGCGAGTGCATGTTAAAGAGGGCGTTGAAAGCTCCAGGCTCGACATAACTGATAATATTTCCACTGAGGTCAAGCTCCTCAAGCCCAGGAAAGGCAATAAAGTCATCAGGGTTGATCATTGTCAGCTTGTTCTTACTCAGGTCCAGGATCCTGGTCTCGGTTGGGATGCCGTCCGGGATGCTGGGCATGCGCTTGCGGTGACAGACAACTGCCTTGCTCTGAGCCGAACACTCGCAGCGCGAGGGACATCCCAGGGTAGAACCCACAAAGACAGCCACGAGGGCCAGTCCCAGGAATGGCTGCCAGCATGAGACGACCGTGTGCAGCATGACTTTGCTCATACAGTCGACCATTCTGTCACGGTTCTGCAAGAGAGAGAGAACAAGGAGAAAAGCAGAGATTACTTAAACACTCAGGATGGACCTTGTTGTAGCTGTGTTCTTGTACAATAATAGTGTGATTAATAATATGAATAACATGGTAGGACTCAATCTGCTGTAAAGAAAAATGGCTTCATGCACCCATCTGACAACAGACTGGATGGACAAAAATGTCTCATCCTTGCCATCCTGTTTCCATCTCGTTGCTTATTCAAATACAGACAAGCTGAATTGCTTGGCTTCAAATTTTGAAATTTTGGATGGGCATGGCCTCATGTTAGAATTACTTCCTTTTCTGTTGCTCTTTCTAGCACCAGTTGACTCCGTCTGCTGTTTTTGTTTTCCTTTCATCGATGGTACACAGATGAAGACACAACTGTGCCGGATGAGGTGAGATAAACATCTGGCATTTTTGTACATGTGGCCCACTTATGTGCTCACTTATGCTTTCATGCAGCCTCTGCAAAAAAATTACATTAAAACACAACTCAGGCCATCTTAAATCTAATTATGTATCCTGGCTTTTCATCCATAGGACTACTCTTATACATAAGCACATGGAAGACGAGCAGATATATGAACTGAATGCACTGCCACAAACAGACTGGGTGACAGGTTGCAAAGATTGCAAACCATCCCTGCCTCATTTGGTGTGTCATGGGTTGTGCTAAATTTAAACGATGAGAGGAATAATCTGAATTTCTCTCCAGGCTCTTGATATGCTAAGAGATTATGGTGTAAAGATAACGTGATGGCATACCCATTTAAAGAGAAACATTATGTAACCCTAAAAAATGAATTCAACTCAGATTATCAAAATTTAAGACTTCACAAACACTTCAAACAGTGCAACACTGTGCACATTAAAAGTACTAATTTTCATACATTTACAAAATTTGAAACATTATTTTCTACCAAACAAATTGATGTTAATTGATCTTAATAAACCAAACGTAGCCAGCGGCAGTAGCTTAAATGAGTCACTTGATATTTTCATTTATTCTTGTCTCTGTTAAACAAATTTAATATGAGTGGTGACGCTCTGATTTTCTCCAGTATTTATGTATCATTTGATTATATTTTTTAAAGACAAAATTATAAATATTTGTACATGTTCATGGCCTTTATGGGCACCAGTTCATTGATTTGAGTGTTTCTGTGTTTGTTCCTTCCCCTTTCCACAGTATGCTATAAAGCTTTATTGCCATAGTTAGTGGGCACCATATGGTTACCTCTCCACTGCTGCTGACTTGTAAAACATTGCCAAATGTACATAGCCTTGTTTAAGTGCTAAACAGCTTTCTAGTACACAAGATTGTCCTGCTCTATACTTGGTCGGCCAATATATTTTCAGCTGACACAGAATGCCTGGCCAGTTTCTTAGTCTAATAAAATACTGTTCTATTGCCTGATTTTATTAATAAATTTGTTGACCTCTGGATTTTATTCAGGCAATATTGTTCCTATACAGCTGTTTGTGTTAAACCAAAATTAAACATCCTCTCAGTAAAGTCAGGTATTGGGAAAAAAAAAATTGCATCTGATATGGATACAGAAAACAAGTGAATTGTCAACATCATGGGAAAAATACACGCAATACCTAATCCTAGTACTTTCTACAACAGTCAGTAAATTAAGTTGATACATTTGTTTAATGCAGGACTCAATAAAACATTCCTGAATGCACATAGGTAATGTGATTGTGACACACACACTGCACACACACATCTCGGTATAGAAGATTGTTCCTGTGCCCTTGTGTTTCTGCAGAGTCTTCCCACATAATAACTGCCTTATGCACACACACGCTGTCCACATGAATTGCAGCACCATATGATTCAATGGTTTACTAAGTGGGTGTCTAATCAGGATAATGATTGGATGTCTTTGTAACACTGTGTAATCAGAGTTAGAGTGAGCCTGTGATGTGACCCCCTCACCTGGGCACTGCTGAATGAGAGAACCATAATGCAAGTGTATCATCAGCAGCACACGTTGAAGTGTGTCCTGTGCAGAGTAGCAAATGCTGCATAGAATTAGGCAGATGCCCTGGGGCAACATCCACAAATAAAATCCCAGCTACCTTCTCATGTAGGGTGGATTTCTGTGTGTGTATATATATGTATTTCACGCTGGCTGCACTCCTTATTCTTATTCATTTCCTTATTATTTCCCTGATAATTTAGCTTTGCACAACATGTTATGAATGTGCTATATGTTTTATGCCAGTTTGTACTGACTGTGCTGCTTGAGCTATTCATGGAATTTTTCTCAAGATGAAATACAGAATGGTAAATTTTGTGACCTTTTATATTCCATAGTTACAGAAAAAAGCACATTTAAATTTCACCTTGGTTTTTTGGTCTTGAAAGAAAAATCAATCTCAAAGTTAGAAGATTGTTTTGGTGATGTAGCCTGCATAGCTGAAAACATTTCTGATTAATATGGACAACTGGTTCTAATGTGACATCAAGGTAAGGGTATATGGTATATGGTAGCAGAAAAAATATATTCTGAAATAGTCTGATATTGAGGCAGGCTTTTTTTTTTTATCAATAGCTCTTCGGAATCAAAGGGAATTGGCTTTTGTCTAGATTCACTGTTTTATACGAGTACACCAATCATATACCCGAAGCAAAAACAAGCAATGTACCAATATGCAATAAGAGCATTGTGCCAAAGAACAATTGGTGCCTCCATTTCTATTTCTATTTTCTGTTGCTTTATGCTTTTACTCCACTATTGTATCCACTATTGTAGTTGTTGAAAATATTGTCAAATATATATTTTTTGACAGCCAAATTTATTTGACAGTGGTAGTTACAAGTTACTTTTGAAACTTTAAGTACATTATTCTGATAATTATTCTGTTGTTTTACTTGAGTAAAATCTTTGCTAAAGGACTTGTAATGAAGTATTTTCAGACTGTTGTATTGGCTTTTACTTAAATAAATAATCTGAGTACTTGTTACTGTCTTAGTGCATACTGTACATGCACTGCAGCTACAACGTATTAGCCACAAATTTCAAAAATAGTCTATGGATTACAATGACTATCAGGAACTGATCTGAGGTTATCTTAGGGTAAAATTTTATTTATTTATTTTTTTTACCATTTTTCCCAACATTTCCATTTTATCTCAGTATTCTGGAAATTTCTAGTGACATTCAGCAGCAGTCCTGTGATGGCAGAAATCCTGCAATGCACAGTGAGATAAGACGGCACAGTGAAGGTGTTTCTATAATGTGGCCCCTGACCCACATTAGTGCAGGGTTGGATCCTGAGAGGGGGATGATAACAGCTAATGGTATCTGACTCAGCATAAATCAGTGAACAGCCATTTCACAGGGGTCCTGAGGTCGCCTGCGCAATGCCATCATCCTGAGCATATGTACACAAGTGGCCCAACGTGACGCTCAAACTCACGTCATACTTTTCCTGAAATTATGATTTTTCTGTCCCACTATGACAAACACAGAATACAAAAACACATTTGTCTTCATCCATTTTTTTTTTATGCGCATGCAGTTTTCTATTCCCATCACAAACTAATTTCCATATGAATCACTGAGAACATGTGGGGGCTCTTCCATCCCATGATGCCACTCTTTACTTTTCAGCACAGCCCAGGGCTAACTAGTAAGAGTCTGCCTTTAGCAAAGTGGCAAAACACAACCTTGCACGTACTTTTAGTCATGATTCCAATACCATACCTTCCTCGGCTCTCTGAAATGCTTTGCATGTAGGGCTCATAGTTCCTTCGTCTTCATCTTCACTATTATATATTATTCCACTAAATACAAGCTAATTTGAGACATTTCCTGTCAGACTGTCATAGCTGCGTGTAGCTTCAGCGCTGTGCTCTTGACTTGGTGTCTAGGTGAGTGAACGCTACAAAAGGTTTTATCAGAATGAAATCTAGAGGTGAGAGTGGAGGTACTGTATACAGGAGATTGCAATCGCTCCCCAGGGAGTCGAGTGATATCTTCCCTGGGTCATCACTGAGTTTCTGTCTGTATCCTTCTCTATGACTCTTTCATTTTGTTCATGTTCTTTTATCTGCTCTCTGTGTACCTTATCCAGATATACAATTTTATCATGATTTATTACTATTTTTTGTGCAACTATTTTGTGTCTTATACTCAAGATTACTATTATTATGTTTCCTGGAGTTTCCACACTGACAACACAGACCAAGTATAGAATGATGGTGATAGTGTGTAACCAACTAATAGATGTGTAATGGAAACAATATAGTAAACACCAGGATTGAAAAGTAATCAGTTTTACTGGTCATTTGATGACAATGACAAAGGCAGCATGTGTTTAAGATCTTGTTATTTTGTTATTTTAAAACTGCACAATGAAAAGAGGGAATAAGAGGAATAAATATTTGTGATAATTGGTTATTCAAACATGTACAGCCATTTTGTGTCATAATGTGGAAATGCACTCCACGAATAATGATGTGCTTAAAAGTCATGAAGTCGGGACATTTAACTTGTTTAATTCAGGATATGAGGTGATTTTAGACTGAAAGTCTGACATTTATATGTATTTATTCATAAATTCTCTTTTATGGGAAAATTCCACAATAAAGATCTCAGGTTTTAGTTTACGTTCTGCTGTCTTCTTTTTCTTTACTGCATTTTAAAAGTACTTGTGCAGTCATCCCCACAGCACAAAGACAATACAAATGAATGTATGTGTGGTGATTTTAGATACAGCACATACAGATTACAGTTTTACTCTTAAGCATACGTTTTCCTGTAAACGGATTCGTTCTGGAGTTACAGCAGCCAGAGACTCCACAGAAACGTGGTAGCTGATTTTGTTTTAATTGGAGCAAATTGAATCAAGCAATCATGGGTCAGTTTGCTCATCAGTGTCTCTCCCCCTGCCGGGCAGAGTGGACACCCACAACCCATGTTTGATTTCAAATTATTTACCAACTAATTAGCCCCACAGCTCCAATATGAAGTGAATATAATTATGCAAAATGATAAATTAAATCACTCAATGGCAGACCTGTCTGTATAGGAGGTCAGCTTGTTAGACAGCAACACGATCTTGGCAATGGAGGGTTTAAAGTCTGACTTCACAAGATCTGATACAAACATATGGAGTGTATCTTGAAAAACCACAGTTAAGTTGTACATAACTTATTTGTACTCTTTAAATCCTTTTCGAAAATCATGTTTTGAATTTATTTGAATGCAGGCTGTAAGAGCATGAAACCTGTTCATCCGTTGAAGGATTATATAAGCCGTCGTTTCAAGTGAAAACATGAAAATCAAAGTTGGCATAATACAGTTTTTCCGCACTAGCAATGACACTGTATGTCACTGGTCGACTTTGTAACCACCACATCCTGTTTACACTTAGTCTCTTAAGCCATAATCCTGGCAAACTATTGGTTGTAAACATTTTGCTTTGGCTTTCATCTGAGGGGTAAGTTTGCACACCCTGAACGCTCACAAGGCACTTCTTATTTTGCCCAAGTAGTTTGAGGATTTAGATAACAACTTGGCCCCTGTGCAATCAACCAATAAAAAGGCACTTGTGAAATTGGCCTGCCTCTATCTCCTCTGGAAAGGTTTTCAGACTGTGTTTGATGTGGCCCCCAGGCACTGATCATCGAACATAATGTGATTCCTCTTCACACAGAAAAGCCTCCCTGCCTGTATGGCGGATGGTGGGAGACAGTTGCTTTCTCTACCCGGCAATTATCAACACCCCTTAAAAAGCATAATCAAAGCGTCAAATTTTGATATTTTGACTTGGAAGACGGCTCCGGAGGAAGAGCCACTTTGAAAGGCAGGAAAAGGAGGAAAATTAACTTTGAGCTGGAGCAAAGCCGCAGAAGGAATGGGGGCTGTGTGAGGAATAAAGCAATAATAAAAGCAACATTATGTGTAATCATGCAGGGAAAGAATGTGTTACATACTGGGTGCAGCATTTATACGGCGAGCTCTTTTGTACATTAGCATCTGACTTGGCTGCCCTTACATCAGTGGATCCCTGCATACACACTATATTCCTTAAATCCATTTAAGATGGAGATAAAACTAAGTCACCACTTTGACATATGCCCAGTCAAGTGTATGGCTAATGTAAGCACTATACAGAATCACTGGATAATTAAAGTTTTTGTCAAGAGATGGTTAATTTTTGCTGTCTGAAAATAGCAGAGGACATGCAAAAGCACAGTGTTTGATGACTTAATTTACCAGAAAACTGAAAAAATACTCTTACATCCTCACAAGGGTCATTGTAAGGGAAAGTTATTAAATCATTATTTTATTTTAATGAGGCTTATATCTTATAATGATGCTACCCTGAAGGAAAGATGTTATTAACTTGCAGGTTAGTTCATTGTCAGAGTGTGCAATTAACCCACCTTTTCAAAAGAGCATTGGCGAGTAATCAAATGGGATCATAATGAGAAGGAAGAGACTGCAATGCTCTTTGCCTTATCCATTATTGAGAGGATCTTTGTAAAGGGCAGCAGGGTTTTAAGGTGAGCCTGCCAACATGCAAAATGACACTGTACTCCTTTAATAAACCACTGTCAATCCGACATCTCATGCAACACAACGCCTCGTCAGGATGTGACCTGGATGCGATTAAACAACTCAGCCCCCGTCAATTTTTCCAAACACAAATAATTAAAAGGAGAGGAGAGCAGTATTTCTAAAGGTAGAATGAGTAGAGTAAGGAAAACAAAAGACCAACAGCTGCAGCAATCTTGATGATTCTTGTTGCATGCAGATGCCAGTGAAAAATCTAACAACCCCTATTGGTGACTGTTCCATTTTCACAGTCGTTTACATAAATTGGATTCAATGTGGCAAAATGTATAATTCATTAACACACACACTGCAAAAGCAACATGATCATAGTCACATGATCAAGGGTTTTGGGACCTAGAGCCCTTAACAGTGAGGATCAACAGCCTCGGGGCAATAATAGGCTTCCATGCACAAATTGCCCTTCTGCTTGGCTTGCAGAGCGAAGTCAAAGCTCAATTAATCCGTGTTAATTAGAGATAAACTTGGTAGATTGAGTCAGTTGCTCTTTTCTGTGTCTGATAACCCTTAGTTTGGGAAAGAGTGAAAACGACCGCATCAAACAGCCGGATCTCGATTCATCCCACAGGAGAAGCCTCTCAGAGAAGAGAGTTAATCCTATGTTTAATAGCTATTAAAAAATTCTTAACTTTGGAGACAGGAAGGAGCTTGTAAAAAAAAGGTAACAGAACTTGGTAATTAAATGTGTGAGGATAAAAATACAATGGCAGTTTGAGAGGACTTAATACAGAGGAACAAAGCACTGTCATTTCATTACATTTACAAAGTGACAAGTGAAGAAGAAAAATCAGCCAATTTGTCAGTTCATTAGAGAGCAATGCGCTATGTGCTAAGAGTTTTATTGCAGCGTATTTTTCTGACTTAAAATACCACCCACTCTCCACTCCCATTACACTCACACAATATAAACATTAATGCACCTTTATATTGATATTGATGTGACGTTATTGTGCTTTATAGTACCACTTAAACAGGTCAGAATGGCCTCCAGAGAAAAGCCTGTATTCCTTCGCTACGACAAGGACATTCAGGACATTACCAGGGACAAATAGTATAAATAGGTGAAAATTGCCCAAAGGATATATTATAGGTGTTTTCTAAAAGATACGGATGATTGGATGCTGCTTATCTACTTTCTGTTTCTGTCATGTGGCCATGACAGCCACCAACTCTGTATTTACTTTTAGTTGATCCCATTTTAGGTTTTTTTTTTTAAACTGGCATGTTATTAGATATTTGATTAGTAAAAGATTTGATATGGAAAACATTTGAGGCATGAAGGATAAGCCATTTGGACTGTTTTTAGCTTGTTGCAGATATATTATTCGTGTAGCACTGACGTACAGAGATTCCTTTCTCTTTTTTTTTGGTGGAATAAACAGTATCTCCATGAAATCGTGAATTCAATCAAATAAGTTTTTAAAGAAACCGTGAAGTAAAAAGTACATTTTTTAAATTCTAATCCATAAATTCTTGTCCCTGAGTCAACTGGCCAAGTCGACAGATTGTTATCAGATGTTTTAATTCTTGACTATTACTATCACTATTGGCCTAAAAAACCCAGCAGTGGTCGGGCTTTAAAAAAGCATTAAAACAGTTCTACTGTCATTTAAACTGGTGCTGCTGGAGTAAAATGATGTTCAATGTTATAATTGTTATAAGTCATACACATTCACCTGTAAATATATTGGAACCTTCCACATAGCCACCTCTGTAATCAGTAACATGACGTGCAGCCGACCTCTCTCCAGAACATATTAATATTCCACTTCAGTAAGAACAGCAAAGCCCCACACTCATTACTCATGGTAACCAGCAATATTTTTAGATAATGAAAACAGATCTTTCACCACCTGCACCCTGACCGCCACTTCGGCTGATAATGTGTACTCTATGAATGTAACATATACTCTATTACACAAACAGTAAATATAACATGTAGCTCACTAAGCTACCCCGGCTACAGAGTGAAAAATCAATAGCTGCATCAGAGACCAGAATCCCTGTCATACAAGCATTATGCAGGCACTTATATGGATGAGCAAGTATATTATTGATGAATCATAAGAACAAACCACCCATGGTTGGGACTTAAATACAGTATAGATATATAATGTTACAATGTACAACTAACACAAAGCATGATTCAGGTTTGACTTTTTTTTATTTCACATTTCAGGAAATGCTACTGTGATAAGTCAGTGATGCCTAGAGGGATTTTCTTTTTTTCCACCTGGTGCCCCCACAGAGAGATTAGCCTACAACAGCAACCCTGAAGCTGTAAGGGATGCTGTGTCTTGCTCATGAGTTCAGCTAGCAGTGTGTGTACACGCTTGCCAACCACGACTTGGACCTGGGAGCAGCAGGTGTTAAAGAACTGCTCCCTAAATCATGCCTGACTGCTGCCAGTAACAGGTATAGAAAGGATAAGAGTCAGACAGGAAATGAAGAGAGAAGCTCCTTTAGTCCTTTCCTTAATCTCCTCTTTCCTTTAATGACTTCATCATAAAGTTGCATAACCAGCAAGTCTGCTTGATTTTTCGTCTCCGATCTTTTATATTTTCTCTGACCCTGACTGTATACCTATTCAACCTCACATCTAAAGATGATTTTTAAAAGGGTAAGCAGAACCTCGAGTGAATTTGTTCTCTCTCCGGCTTTGAACCGAAAAGCCTCGTGAGATAAATTGTGTGGACTGATTAAAATGCATCTGCAGCAGCCGTTAACACGTTGTGTGGGCTCCTGAGAGCCCTTGTGGATTCACTTCTTGCCCCCCCACCCCTCCACGTCTGGACAGCCTACATCAGGTCTGAGTCAGGGGCTGTTTCATCTGTACTATGACTCAACCACAGGGACAAACCCCTTTACCCCTCCACCCACACACCTCACTGTGGCCTATATTTACATCTACCTGCTTTCATAAAACTAAATATATCATAAAGCATGCACAGCCTGAAATTGCTTAATGAAAAAAAAACAAAAAATATCAACAATCAGCCTTGATAAAGGAAGACATGTTCTGCTGACTCCATAAATGCCTGTAGCAAAAATTCAGAAAACAACAAACAGTATTACTGCAGCATAATGAAAGCATCACGCTCCCCACTGCCAAAAGTGCATCAGCTTAGTCCAAGTACTGTGCTGAGAGGATGCTTTGCAGTATTGCAACCAGATGCTGCAAACATCTCATTGCCATCCTAATACAAATGACTCCATAATCATTTAAAGCATGATACTGCAACATTCTGCTGAAGCTTTAAGAATTTTTCAAAGCAACCAGAGTTGTGCATCAAGCATCATTCTGCGCACACTGTCTTCAGCACACCCATGAGAGATCACTGGGCAAGACATATTTTATGCCCAAAATAACAGACATACAAATGCAGAGATAAAATTTTAAACATTTTTTAAGGGACAGAAATTATACATGACATTAACTAAAAGGAAAACATGCAGCTCTAACATACCCATGCATCTCTGTGATGTCCCAGCAGTGTTTCGATGTACTTGGAAGGAAATCTCGTATAAATATCTGCAAGACATCTCTCCATCCCTTCCGCTAAGCCAAAATGGATTCACAACTTCCTGTTTTAACTCTTATTCTCATATGCTATAATTTTCTGTGCGTGTGATGCTTGTTCCTCTGTCTCTCTCTCTCTTTGTCTTCCCCTCTCTCCCTCCTCTTTGGTTTTCTCTCTCCTCACTCAATCAAGAGATCTGGCCTCTGACCTTGCAGCCCAGTGCCATTACACTCCTTTCAATTTTGCAGCTTGTAGCAAAAAAAACCAAAACAAAACAATGCAGCCTTATGCAGTCCTTAATGTCAGCCCTTGATTTCTGTTTGTATGTTTTTCTCTCCCGTACAGTCTGAGTCATCGGCTGGTGTGACGTCTTTGGTGAGAAGAAAAATAAAATTGAGGTTTAAGTGGAACATATATGTTTATGTAGCTTTACAATGGTGTTTCAAACAGTCGGAGGAAAGGTAATGGTATATTGACTTACTCCAACGGATCTATTGTATGTTCACACTCCAAATTAAATTCTTAAACAAAAGAAGATTATTAGCAAAGGTTCAGACGATTATTCAGTATTTGATACTGACAGTTCATTTTTTTTTTTGCTTTTAATATTAAATTATTTTCAGCTTTTTCAGTTTTTTTCATGTATGTTTGTACTTTGTTCACTGGCAATTGTCATTTCTGTCTATTGTGTATATACAACATCTATTATGTATTGTGCCCATCCTGGAAGAGCAATCCATTCTTCATTATTATTATTATTATTATTATTATTATTTTGCTTGGATTCTCTTCATCCAAATTGAGGATCCAAGGATAAGAGTTGTAGGTTCTACAGATTGTAAAGCCTGTTGAGGCAAATATGAGCTATACAAATAAATTTACTTGACTTTTGGATTCAAATTTTGAGAACTGTTTGGTATTAGGCTGGTATAGATATATTTATATAGCATTTGATGCTTTTCTTTGTCTTTGTCATGACATGACATCTGAATATCTTTTACTTTACTGTACTGTACTTGCCTGGTCTAATACAACAAGACAACAACAACAACATTTTTCACATTTTCTAATATTTTACAGCCAAAACTGTTAATTGAATAATTGAGAAATTAATAAGCAGATTAACTCAACTTCCTTAACTTTTTAGCCGAGTACATAGTGTAGCCTCAGGTGAAATAATCAGGTGATTGCAAATGTGTTATGATCGGTACAAGATGAGCTATCACAGTACTAATGTTACAAAGGACAACGTTATTCCACTGAATTTCGTACCATTGCTTCTGATACAAATTATGCAATGAGGAGCACAATAATGATTTTTCAGTGGCAAAATGTAAATGCTACAGTGCTGCCGATTCATGTAAAACACTGCATATACATAAACACAGATGCCATTGCCTCAAGACCTCACAGTATGATCACTATCCAGGAGAATTCATCCAGTAGGGCTAATCTGCCTGCCTGGGACAAATCAAAGCAGGCATTTGAGTGATTTGACTGTTTTTATAGCTTGCCGTTATCGGCCATCCAATACAGCTCTCCCATGGGATTACGGTCCATGCAAGGATCACAAAGCCTTATTGGATATTGATCAGGTCACATGATTCAGTTGTTGTAAAAAAATAGCAACAAAATAAAATAAAAGCTACAGCAGGTGGCAAAAGATAATGTCCAAAATAACCGTCCTGCTGATTCTTGTCTGGAATGTCTCAGTCAATATTGCATTTATGGTGCTTCATGCTGTTTACTTTCACTTTAGACACTGTGGGATAGGTTTCCTAAAGCTCTCATCATGTTTAGAATATCAGTGAAATTGTATAACATCATAATCTCCCCTTCAGTCGTTCCTGATCCTGTCCTCAGGAGCCATGAAGATGCCCAAGTAGGAAACAAGTGTCCTTGCCATAAACAGTTGCCAATTAGCAGCTCCTTTTCAGACATTATGACAGCATTTACAGTGTAGTTTGTGTGAATATATTCAAAATTATATAGTAATTCATATCAGGTATGATGATCATAGATTTGTACAGTGCTATCTTTCTGTTTTCATTCCCATTTGTAATTAATTCTTGACGTGACCTTTAGCTTTAGCTGTCCTCTCGATACACATCATACTCACAATTCATTAAAAAACAATTTAAAGGGATCTATGTTTATGCATTTACGTATAAATTGTATACTGGCCATATACTGTTATTGGATTTATAAAAACGATTCTTGTTGATACTGCCTCAAAAACCTGCTATTGGTTAGGCTATAAATTTACCACTGTAGTTTACCAAATAACAGCGTCCTTACATGCTGAAGATGGATTTTTTTACAGGATGGGGAAAAGGGATTTACATTTGAGCTGAAACATGTAATCAATTAACAGAAAATTAATCAGGAACAATTTCAAGGATAAAGTCTCAATTGAGATTTGCGTCTTTTTCATTTTTATATCGTTGTGGACCAACTGTCTTTTAGACTGGACTAGTTACAGGTGATTGTACGCTAATGAAAACATAACAATAAATACTATATTCCCCTAAATCCTATGCTCTGGTCCTTTAGGTAATGACTAACTGCAGAAAATCTATGTCAATCACGAGGAGCTTCCATGTTCTGATTTTCCCTTCATTCAAGTTAATCTGTCATTACAAGCTGCATTTAAGAGGTGAAATTAAGTCTGTAGTATGTATGTCCCAGACTAAGTAATTTCAGTGCTCTGTACAGTACATTAATGACTGACACAGTTGATTTCCCCCCAGCTCTGATGTAAGTTTTATGTACTGCCTTCAAGAAACAAGCCAGACTTGTTGAGCAACAAAACATACCTGTGAGGGTGGCCGAGAAATCCGGTATACAACAATGAGCTGTGGCAGTCTGGACCAACTCCCAATTCCGTTTTATTTGACAAAATTAGAGTCTTGTTCAGAAACTTCACATTAAAAAAATGCACATTGGGCCAACCAGAAAGAGAAAAGTAAGCAAAAAAATAAAGAAAAAAGAAAAAAGAAAAAAATAATAACTCACTTCTCAAGAAGAATCAAAATAATACACAACAAAAGAATTTGCTCTAAACTGCCTTTCTGGCTATACCCTTAAAATTCGGGTCCAAGACAGGAGCTACAATCTGGAGCTGTGTTCTGGAACTGTACTTTTCTTCTCTGACCCTTGGCCACCACAGCCTCCTCGCTTTTATACTGGTGGACTGCACCTTCTCAAGAAATCAAAATCAATTATCTCTTCCAGCGCACTTACAATAATAACAATATCAAATAACATATTATCAAATACAAGTTCACTTAAACTTAGTTTAAAAACATATATTTCTTTTTAAACACTTAAACTGGCCATTTCACCACAAAACACCCCTCCCACTCTACCACACTTAGTTTCTTCCCCTGTGAACCCCCCTATTTAACCAAAAGGATCACTCCAGCCCAGGTTTGGCTGTTCCTGGTCTGACAGAGGAAGAAGTGCAACAAAGGAGACAGGTGAACACAATTTAAATTCAATAAATAAAATACACAATCACAATGCTTCTTCTCTTCTTCACCCCTTCATCCAAATGTTCATAACATACACATCACCACCAGCAGTTCACACCAGGATCGACATTCTGATAAAAAGACTGAGAAAGAGTGTGTAGTGCATGTGCCTTACTTCAGGGCAGGGGGTCTCCCTGTGACTATACCCTTCATCTATATTTAGTTGCATGATTGATTGATCAATTAATTAATTAATTAATCAATTAATCAATTAATTAGCTAACCATGATCCTTTCCCATCACATACATACATAATTCATGAGGAGATTTCTGGGTGGTCTCCCTGTATCTCTCACACATCTCTTATTTTGGAGCAGCGTGGAGAAGTCAAGTGGTGGGAGAAAAAATAGGGATCTTTGAATTTGAATACTGATCTGTCAGAGCTGCTTGTCAAAGGCAATAGCCACAGGCAGCATTCAGTCAAATGTGCGTGAGCAGGACAGTATTTGCATTGCCGGTGGGCGCTCAGGTAATGTCACTGCTTAAACAATGTTGACTTGCGACAACAGTACAAAACTATGTAGCTAGAATTTAATCAAAATAAACATGTTCAAGTTTAATTAAACTGCTTTCTCCGTTGCAGATTGCCTCCAGTACAAACACTGGAATAAGATTTCCAGACACAGTTCAAGCAACTCTGGAAATATTCAAATTGAAGAAGTTTGTAAAAGTGCAATGCTATAAAAATCTCAGCTGTATTAAATTACTTCTCTTTCAAAGTATCTGAACTCATGTTTGATACAAATGGCCTTCCTCAGGTGGCTGTCATCGTTATGGTTAACTGAAACACATTTCCTGCTCCGTTGGCTCCCTTGGGTGTTTGGCGACTGAGGCATGGGAACACCCTCGGTACTTATCACTGAACCACACTCATCCCTGTAGGATCTCACTTGAGTGTTTTTGTGATTATAGCAGCTAAAATGACTGAAATTTCAGCAGTTTTTCTTAAATAAAAGATGTAATCTGCATCTTTTATTTTAATTTTTCAGTATTGTGCAATAAAAACGTTTAATATTGCAAAACGTAGAGTGTATTAAGATGTCAGTGATTATCATATGTAATAATTCCAGTGGGAGTAAAAGTTATCTTTAGTTTTTTTTTTTTTTAGCTTTTTTTTTGCACAGCTGGTGCTCTTATGAGAACTAATGAAAAAAAAAAAACAACTAATGTGTGGACAGTTTTATTTCCTAACTCAAAGTCCCTTTAGAGTTTGAAAACAGTCACATTCACAATTAATGTCACAGCTTGTGCTTCTTTTGCAATTACGTATATAGTATATATAATATATCAAACAATCCAAAATGGCCTCCACTTTAATTCTCTCCCACATTTCATTCACTTTATTCTGTTTTGTGTCTCCTTGAAGATGCTTGCTTAGTGAAGGAGGAGAACTCAGAAAGCATTTGGATCCACCCAGGGACTCTGAAGCTCACTAGGCAGAAGCGGTTTAGCTAACAATAGCCCTGGGTGATTAGTTTAAGCACTGGAAAAGGGGTGGTGTGGGAAGCTAATATTTTAATAGTAGGTCTACCAAGGCAATGTGTTCTAGGTAGCTACAGTGACTGGAATTTTTTATGTGTACTTCTACTTCACACTGTCAATATGTGAATTACTGTAGATCAAATCAACATATCACAAACATACATTATGTTAAATATCAATTTAACATGTATTTTGTTGCTTCAGTTAAATTCTAGAGACATAACTTGAATAAGACACAATGACAATCAGTAATTATCATGAAATAATTAATGGTTAACCAGACCACTACAATTGATGGAAACCCTGTAGCTTGTTTACTGTGAGAAACAATTTCAATCAACATGAATTCTGTTGTTAACAACAAAAGTTATGAGTGTTAAAACCAATTCTGAAGGTACTTGAGGGCCACAAAAACTACAGCCAAAAGCAGCACTACACTACGATGCTCTACCTGTTCCAAGGTGCCCCTTAGGGTTACCTCTAAGAACACTGTGTCATGAAGGTAGAAAAGTTCACGGGAAAAGGTTATTGCTTCCTGGAGGAGGGGAGGAAAGTAAAGGATACAGCATGACTCTCAGGGTACTACTGTGGTGTTAATTATAGTCCAGCTGGTCTGAATAGGTAGGACTTCCAACAATTAATTACTGAATGTCCATGTGCTACACGTGGGCAACATCCCTCCATAGGGTGAGCAAAAATGTCATCGGTTCTTATATTAACGGAATACATGTAACAGCATTACGTATTCAGAGTACAAATTATGAGTAACTGTATTCCATTACAGTTACAGTTTAAATAGATAGTATTCAGAATACAGTTACATTGTTGAAATCAACGAATTACGTGACGATACTTCTCTGTTTCACGAGTTGATATTTATTCTCTAAATGAACGAAGGCAACCCGATGCGTTTCTCAGAAGCCCCAGCTCCACGAAAACAAACGTAAATAACCGAGCTATTCGCCTGATCAGTCGGTCAGAATGGAGTCGGACGAGGAGCAGCAGGAGCGAGAGCTTGAGGCGCAGCAGACAAAACAGAGCCGGGACAGGAATGCGTTGGCCAAGACAGAAACAGCGTTACATATTCTGAATACGTAACGCCGTTACATGAACTCCGTTACTCCCCAACACTGTCCATACGACTGAAGTGGAGTTCTTTTTGGGGACCAACTCCAAGCTTTCACTTTCGTTGTCAGCCATGGCTACCCGCTACACCTTGACTAAAACAGCAAGGCTAGTAAAAAAAAAAAAAAATCAGCACTGCTTATACTTCCCCATGATTGGTTGGTCATGTTCACGTGAAGCGGGCTGTTAGTTGCCCAAGGAAAAAAAAAACTTCTTGTGCTTCTGTGCGCAAGCATAGAGCTGCAATTAATAGAATGTGCCCTATAGACGATAATACGATCTCTCTCCTCTGGCAGAGCGTCAACATCAAGATCGTCTTCACAATCTAATATCGTCATATCGCACACCCCTAGGTATACCTTGATGTTTCCATCTTAAAATTCAGCTACACAGACTCTGTCACACTATGTCTCATTTAGAATGAGAGTTACTGTGAATTCCTGGCACCCTATTTGCAAAAACAAGGCAGTTCATAAGAGGACAGAAAACAGAACTCTGCTTTTCCCAACAGACATCTGACTGGTCAAATGGCATGAAGTTTTGTCTTTCACTTCAGACAGAGTTGGACAACTTCATTCCCCAGCAAGAGGGCTGAAAGGTAACGCTTAGAGGAGGGAACGGTTAATAATGTTTTATTATGAAAACAGATTAAATTAATCTTTGGATTAATCAGTTGCTCTATGGACTGCCCCTCAAAAGTCTTATTATACTCTTCTCACAACACTGCAGTATTACTAAGATACTTTCTCAAACTGCTGTCCAAACTGCATTCTCTAAGCCACTTCAATCTATTATATTTTTTCAGAGCTTTAACTCATGTTAGAAACTAAAGGATGCAGTATTCAAGGTATAATCTGCGGCTGAGGAGGGATATGGATCTTGAGTTCTGAGCTTATCTTCCACAGCAGCTGTTTTATAAGGTAACCACACCTTCTGTCATGAGGCACCTCTGCTGCTTCTGGGGTTTTCTGTTTTGGTTTTCTCTCTCTCTCTCTTCTTCTTCTGTGTGTATGTGTGGGTGTGTGCGTCTTTGGTGTGGGTGTGTTTTTTAGCCCCTCCTCTCCTCTGCATTCGAGTCTCTCCACGGCTCGTCCATCTTCACTAAGCTAAACCTTCGAAACGCCTACCACCTGGTAAGAATCCGAGAGGGGGATGAGTGGAAGACGGCCTTCAACACCCCTCTTGGCCATTTTGAATATTTAGTCATGCCTTTTGGCCTAACTAACGCACCAGCCGTATTCCAGGCTCTAGTGAACGATGTGTTAAGGGACTTTCTTAACAGATTTGTGTTTGTATATCTGGACGACATTCTTATTTTTCCCAGGACCCCCACCAGCATCGTCAGCATGTCCGCCTGGTTCTCCAGAGGCTGTTGGAGAACCGCCTCTATGGCAGAGAAGTGCGAGTTCCACTCCAACACCATCACCTTCCTGGGCTTCATCATAAAGAGTGGCCAGGTACAAGCCGACCCCAGCAAGGTACAAGCAGTGTTGGAGTGGCCGACCCCCTCTAATCAGAAACAGTTACAGAGCCTTGACTTTCATGACTGAGTTGCGTGCTGCTCTGCTGGAGGAGCCTGATCCAGGCACCGGTCCCCCTGACAAACACTATGTTTCCCCAGGCTGTCGGATCCTCTGTCCTCCAGTGGGCCCACGACTCAAGACTCTTTTGCCACCCAGGAATCAAGAGAACCCTCTCCCTTCTCCGCAGCCACTTCTGGTGGCCCTCTCTGGAAGTTGACACACGAGAGTACATCGCTGCCTGCGCAGCATGGTCCAGGAACAAGTTCTCCCAACGGTCCCCTGCTGGAGAACTACTTCCCCTGTCCGTACCACAACGCCCTTGGTCCCATATAGCCATAGACTTTGTTACTGGTTTACCCCCCTCCAACGGTCACACCACCATACTCACTGTTGTAGATCGGTTCTCTAAATCAGCTCACTTCATCCCCCTACCCAAACTTCCCTCGGCCCGTGAAACAGCTGACACCCTGGTGTCCCATGTACTCAGGCTCCATGGCATTCCTACAGACATTGTCTCTGACAGGGGGCTGCAGTTCACTTCCCAAGTATGGAAAGCCTTTTGCAGCTCCTTGGGGGCCACAGTCAGTCCCACCTCCGGATTTCACCCCCAGTCAAATGGCCAAACCGAACGAGCCAATCAGGACTTGGAAACCGCACTCCGTTGCCTCTGCTCCCATAACCCCTCCTCCTGGTCATCTCATCTCCCCTGGATCTGTCTGGCCAACCCTTACTGCATTTCACAGTCCATCTGCTGGTGTCTGGCGACAATATCAGCGTTCCCCATCAACACACTACTTATTTACGCCTGTTTATTTGCATAACATTAAGTATTCAAACAGATTCTGAAGTAATAGAGACACAGCAACTGATTTACATACGAGATATTCTGCTAACTTCTTATGCTCTGGCCAACTTTGCATTGCCAGAAACTCCAAACACTGACCTATGAACAAATCTAGCAGGCCTCCAAAGAGCTCAGGAGTATGTCACAGGCCAAATATAGAGATAAACTGACTCCATAATTTAAGGTCCAAGTGCTGAGGGCAAATGTTCCTGAGATGAAGAACAGCAACAACACAACAATAGTAGTAACATAATGACAGGACAAAGTAGATTATAAAAACAACAGTATAAATGGAATGAGGCAGTTAATTGTGAAGCATAAAAACATAATAAGATAGTATCATTGTATCTAGTGGCACAGTAACCCAGCAATAACATGTATGTAATGTAAAGAATCAGGAGCAAGTGTGTATGTAATTATTATTATTACTATAAAAATAAACTAATGATATTTGGCCACCAGTTAAAAAAGAAAACAAGCCAAGGTTGGGGTGCTGTGTGAAAACACCTGGGCTGCAGAACTGTGCACAATTAGAGGCTCATGTACAATTGGGAATGTTAGTTTTAAATCATTGCCACGATGGGATTTGATTTTGAGCATCCACTGCAGTTTGTGCCCCTTCTTTCACCAGTGCAGCCATATCATACACTTCTAGCAACGCATAATTGTCTTGAATGGTATTTGGTTTTATTACTGACTCCTTTCCAACCATTTTTCATTAAGGTGTCAGTGTGGGTGGCCACAAAAACTACAGCCAAAAGCAGCACTACACTACGATGCTCTACCTGTTCCAAGGTGCCCCTTAGGGTTACCTCTAAGAACACTGTGTCATGAAGGTAGAAAAGTTCACGGGAAAAGGTTATTGCTTCCTGGAGGAGGGGAGGAAAGTAAAGGATACAGCATGACTCTCAGGGTACTACTGTGGTGTTAATTATAGTCCAGCTGGTCTGAATAGGTAGGACTTCCAACAATTAATTACTGAATGTCCATGTGCTACACGTGGGCAACATCCCTCCATAGGGTGAGCAAAAATGTCATCGGTTCTTATATTAACGGAATACATGTAACAGCATTACGTATTCAGAGTACAAATTATGAGTAACTGTATTCCATTACAGTTACAGTTAAAATAGATCGTATTCAGAATACAGTTACATTGTTGAAATCAACGAATTACGTGACGATACTTCTCTGTTTCACGAGTTGATATTTATTCTCTAAATGAACGAAGGCAACCCGATGCGTTTCTCAGAAGCCCCAGCTCCACGAAAACAAACGTAAATAACCGAGCTATTCGCCTGATCAGTCGGTCAGAATG
Organism: Toxotes jaculatrix; assembly: GCF_017976425.1. Taxonomy (NCBI): domain Eukaryota; kingdom Metazoa; phylum Chordata; class Actinopteri; family Toxotidae; genus Toxotes; species Toxotes jaculatrix. The sequence goes on from NC_054403.1 coordinate 22,372,586, forward strand.
GAGTCGGACGAGGAGCAGCAGGAGCGAGAGCTTGAGGCGCAGCCAGCAAAACAGAGCCAGGACAGGAATGCGTTGGCCAAGACAGAAACAGCGTTACATATTCTGAATACGTAACGCCGTTACATGAACTCCGTTACTCCCCAACACTGTCCATACGACTGAAGTGGAGTTCTTTTTGGGGACAAACTCCAAGCTTTCACTTTCGTTGTCAGCCATGGCTACCCGCTACACCTTGACTAAAACAGCAAGGCTAGTAAAAAAAAAAAAAAAAAATCAGCACTGCTTATACTTCCCCATGATTGGTTGGTCATGTTCACGTGACGTGGGCTGTTAGTTGCCCAAGGAAAAAAAAAACTTCTTGTGCTTCTGTGCGCAAACATAGAGCTGCAATTAATAGAATGTGCCCTATAGACGATAATACGATCTCTCTCCTCTGGCAGATCGTCAACATCAAGATCGTCTTCACGATCTAATATCGTCATATCGCACACCCCTAGGTATACCTTGATGTTTCCATCTTAAAATTCAGCTACACAGACTCTGTCACACTATGTCTCATTTAGAATGAGAGTTACAGTGAATTCCTGGCACCCTATTTGCAAAAACAAGGAAGTTCATAAGAGGACAGAAAACAGAACTCTGCTTTTCCCAACAGACATCTGACTGGTCAAATGGCATGAAGTTTTGTCTTTCACTTCAGACAGAGTTGGACAACTTCATTCCCCAGCAAGAGGGCTGAAAGGTAACGCTTAGAGGAGGGAACGGCTAAAAATGTTTTATTATGAAAACAGATTAAATTAATCTTTGGATTAATCAGTTGCTCTATGGACTGCCCCTCAAAAATCTTATTATACTCTTCTCACAACACTGCAGTATTACTAAGATACTTTCTCAAACTGCTGTCCAAACTGCATTCTCTAAGCCACTTCAATCTATTATATTTTTTCAGAGCTTTAACTCATGTTAGAAACTAAAGGATGCAGTATTCAAGGTATAATCTGCTGCTGAGGAGGGATATGGATCTTGAGTTCTGAGCTTATCTTCCACAGCAGCTGTTTTATAAGGTAACCACACCTTCTGTCATGAGGCACCTCTGCTGCTTCTGGGGTTTTTCTGTTTTGGTTTTCTCTCTCTCTCTCTTCTTCTTCTGTGTGTATGTGTGGGTGTGTTTTTTAGCCCCTCCTCTCCTCTGCATTCGAGTCTCTCCACGGCTCGTCCATCTTCACTAAGCTAAACCTTCGAAACGCCTACCACCTGGTAAGAATCCGAGAGGGGGATGAGTGGAAGACGGCCTTCAACACCCCTCTTGGCCATTTTGAATATTTAGTCATGCCTTTTGGCCTAACTAACGCACCAGCCGTATTCCAGGCTCTAGTGAACGATGTGTTAAGGGACTTTCTTAACAGATTTGTGTTTGTATATCTGGACGACATTCTTATTTTTTCCCAGGACCCCCACCAGCATCGTCAGCATGTCCGCCTGGTTCTCCAGAGGCTGTTGGAGAACCGCCTCTATGGCAGAGAAGTGCGAGTTCCACTCCAACACCATCACCTTCCTGGGCTTCATCATAAAGAGTGGCCAGGTACAAGCCGACCCCAGCAAGGTACAAGCAGTGTTGGAGTGGCCGACCCCCTCTAATCAGAAACAGTTACAGAGCCTTGACTTTCATGACTGAGTTGCGTGCTGCTCTGCTGGAGGAGCCTGATCCAGGCACCGGTCCCCCTGACAAACACTATGTTTCCCCAGGCTGTCAGATCCTCTGTCCTCCAGTGGGCCCACGACTCAAGACTCTTTTGCCACCCAGGAATCAAGAGAACCCTCTCCCTCCTCCGCAGCCACTTCTGGTGGCCCTCTCTGGAAGTTGACACACGAGAGTACATCGCTGCCTGCGCAGCATGGTCCAGGAACAAGTTCTCCCACCGGTCCCCTGCTGGAGAACTACTTCCCCTGTCCGTACCACAACGCCCTTGGTCCCATATAGCCATAGACTTTGTTACTGGTTTACCCCCCTCCAACGGTCACACCACCATACTCACTGTTGTAGATCGGTTCTCTAAATCAGCTCACTTCATCCCCCTACCCAAACTTCCCTCGGCCCGTGAAACAGCTGACACCCTGGTGTCCCATGTACTCAGGCTCCATGGCATTCCTACAGACATTGTCTCTGACAGGGGGCTGCAGTTCACTTCCCAAGTATGGAAAGCCTTTTGCAGCTCCTTGGGGGCCACAGTCAGTCCCACCTCCGGATTTCACCCCCAGTCAAATGGCCAAACCGAACGAGCCAATCAGGACTTGGAAACCGCACTCCGTTGCCTCTGCTCCCATAACCCCTCCTCCTGGTCATCTCATCTCCCCTGGATCTGTCTGGCCAACCCTTACTGCATTTCACAGTCCATCTGCTGGTGTCTGGCGACAATATCAGCGTTCCCCATCAACACACTACTTATTTACGCCTGTTTATTCGCATAACATTAAGTATTCAAACTTCAGATTCTGAAGTAATAGAGACACAGCAACTGATTTACATACGAGATATTCTGCTAACTTCTTATGCTCTGGCCAACTTTGCATTGCCAGAAACTCCAAACACTGACCTATGAACAAATCTAGCAGGCCTCCAAAGAGCTCAGGAGTATGTCACAGGCCAAATATAGAGATAAACTGACTCCATAATTTAAGGGCCAAGTGCTGAGGGCAAATGTTCCTGAGATGAAGAACAGCAACAACACAACAATAGTAGTAACATAATGACAGGACAAAGTAGATTATAAAAACAACAGTATAAATGAAATGAGGCAGTTAATTGTGAAGCATAAAAACATAATAAGATAGTATCATTGTATCTAGTGGCACAGTAACCCAGCAATAACATGTATGTAATGTAAAGAATCAGGAGCAAGTGTGTATGTAATTATTATTATTACTATAAAAATAAACTAATGATATTTGGCCACCAGTTAAAAAAGAAAACAAGCCAAGGTTGGGGTGCTGTGTGAAAACACCTGGGCTGCAGAACTGTGCACAATTAGAGGCTCATGTACAATTGGGAATGTTAGTTTTAAATCATTGCCACGATGGGATTTGATTTTGAGCATCCACTGCAGTTTGTGCCCCTTCTTTCACCAGTGCAGCCATATCATACACTTCTAGCAACACATAATTGTCTTGAATGGTATTTGGTTTTATTACTGACTCCTTTCCAACCATTTTTCATTAAGGTGTCAGTGTGGGTGGCCACAAAAACTACAGCCAAAAGCAGCACTACACTACGATGCTCTACCTGTTCCAAGGTGCCCCTTAGGGTTACCTCTAAGAACACTGTGTCATGAAGGTAGAAAAGTTCACGGGAAAAGGTTATTGCTTCCTGGAGGAGGGGAGGAAAGTAAAGGATACAGCATGACTCTCAGGGTACTACTGTGGTGTTAATTATAGTCCAGCTGGTCTGAATAGGTAGGACTTCCAACAATTAATTACTGAATGTCCATGTGCTACACGTGGGCAACATCCCTCCATAGGGTGAGCAAAAATGTCATCGGTTCTTATATTAACAGAATACATGTAACAGCATTACGTATTCAGAGTACAAATTATGAGTAACTGTATTCCATTACAGTTACAGTTTAAATAGATCGTATTCAGAATACAGTTACATTGTTGAAATCAACGAATTACGTGACGATACTTCTCTGTTTCACGAGTTGATATTTATTCTCTAAATGAACGAAGGCAACCCGATGAGTTTCTCAGAAGCCCCAGCTCCACGAAAACAAACGTAAATAACCGAGCTATTCGCCTGATCAGTCGGTCAGAATGGAGTCGGACGAGGAGCAGCAGGAGCGAGAGCTTGAGGCGCAGCCGGCAAAACAGAGCCGGGACAGAAATGCGTTGGCCAAGACAGAAACAGCGTTACATATTCTGAATACGTAACGCCGTTACATGAACTCCGTTACTCCCCAACACTGTCCATACGACTGAAGTGGAGTTCTTTTTGGGGACCAACTCCAAGCTTTCACTTTCGTAGTCGGCCATGGCTACCCGCTACACCTTGACTAAAACAGCAAGGCTAGTAAAAAAAAAAAAAAAAATCAGCACTGCTTATACTTCCCCATGATTGGCTGGTCATGTTCACGTGAAGCGGGCTGTTAGTTGCCCAAGGAAAAAAAAAACTTCTTGTGCTTCTGTGCGCAAGCATAGAGCTGCAATTAATAGAATGTGCCCTATAGACGATAATACGATCTCTCTCCTCTGGCAGATCGTCAACATCAAGATCGTCTTCACGATCTAATATCGTCATATCGCACACCCCTAGGTATACCTTGATGTTTCCATCTTAAAATTCAGCTACACAGACTCTGTCACACTATGTCTCATTTAGAATGAGAGTTACTGTGAATTCCTGGCACCCTATTTGCAAAAACAAGGCAGTTCATAAGAGGACAGAAAACAGAACTCTGCTTTTCCCAACAGACATCTGACTGGTCAAATGGCATGAAGTTTTGTCTTTCACTTCAGACAGAGTTGGACAACTTCATTCCCCAGCAAGAGGGCTGAAAGGTAACGCTTAGAGGAGGGAACGGTTAATAATGTTTTATTATGAAAACAGATTAAATTAATCTTTGGATTAATCAGTTGCTCTATGAACTGCCCCTCAAAAATCTTATTATACTCTTCTCACAACACTGCAGTATTACTAAGATACTTTCTCAAACTGCTGTCCAAACTGCATTCTCTAAGCCACTTCAATCTATTATATTTTTTCAGAGCTTTAACTCATGTTAGAAACTAAAGGATGCAGTATTCAAGGTATAATCTGCTGCTGAGGAGGGATATGGATCTTGAGTTCTGAGCTTATCTTCCACAGCAGCTGTTTTATAAGGTAACCACACCTTCTGTCATGAGGCACCTCTGCTGCTTCTGGGGTTTTCTGTTTTGGTTTTCTCTCTCTCTCTCTCTTCTTCTTCTGTGTGCATGTGTGGGTGTGTGCGTCTTTGGTGTGGGTGTGTTTTTTAGCCCCTCCTCTCCTCTGCAATCGAGTCTCTCCACGGCTCGTCCATCTTCACTAAGCTAAACCTTCGAAATGCCTACCACCTGGTAAGAATCCGAGAGGGGGATGAGTGGAAGACGGCCTTCAACACCCCTCTTGGCCATTTTGAATATTTAGTCATGCCTTTTGGCCTAACTAACGCACCAGCCGTATTCCAGGCTCTAGTGAACGATGTGTTAAGGGACTTTCTTAACAGATTTGTGTTTGTATATCTGGACGACATTCTTATTTTTTCCCAGGACCCCCACCAGCATCGTCAGCATGTCCGCCTGGTTCTCCAGAGGCTGTTGGAGAACCGCCTCTATGGCAGAGAAGTGCGAGTTCCACTCCAACACCATCACCTTCCTGGGCTTCATCATAAAGAGTGGCCAGGTACAAGCTGACCCCAGCAAGGTACAAGCAGTGTTGGAGTGGCCGACCCCCTCTAATCAGAAACAGTTACAGAGCCTTGACTTTCATGACTGAGTTGCATGCTGCTCTGCTGGAGGAGCCTGATCCAGGCACCGGTCCCCCTGACAAACACTATGTTTCCCCAGGCTGTCGGATCCTCTGTCCTCCAGTGGGCCCACGACTCAAGACTCTTTTGCCACCCAGGAATCAAGAGAACCCTCTCCCTCCTCCGCAGCCACTTCTAGTGGCCCTCTCTGGAAGTTGACACACGAGAGTACATCGCTGCCTGCGCAGCATGGTCCAGGAACAAGTTCTCCCACCGGTCCCCTGCTGGAGAACTACTTCCCCTGTCCGTACCACAACACCCTTGGTCCCATATAGCCATAGACTTTGTTACTGGTTTACCCCCCTCCAACGGTCACACCACCATACTCACTGTTGTAGATCGGTTCTCTAAATCAGCTCACTTCATCCCCCTACCCAAACTTCCCTCGGCCCGTGAAACAGCTGACACCCTGGTGTCCCATGTACTCAGGCTCCATGGCATTCCTACAGACATTGTCTCTGACAGGGGGCTGCAGTTCACTTCCCAAGTATGGAAAGCCTTTTGCAGCTCCTTGGGGGCCACAGTCAGTCCCACCTCCGGATTTCACCCCCAGTCAAATGGCCAAACCGAACGAGCCAATCGGGACTTGGAAACCGCACTCCGTTGCCTCTGCTCCCATAACCCCTCCTCCTGGTCATCTCATCTCCCCTGGATCGAATACGCCCACAACACCCTAGTATCCTCTGCAACAGGTTTGTCCCCTTTTGAGTGTTCCCTGGGTCATCAGCCGCCCCTCTTCCCGGAGGACGAAAAGGACCTGGCAGTGCCCTCAGTCCAGGCACACATGGATCACTGCAGGCGAGTTTGGAGGGCTGCCCGTAGGGCTCTTCTCAAGGCCTCCTTCATCTACAAACGCCAAGCTGACCACCACAGGACCCCGGCCCCTGAGTACACAACCGGTCAGAAGGTTTGGCTATCCACTAAAGACATTCCACTGAAAGTTGACTGTAAAAAACTGGCACCCAAATACATTGGTCCTTTTGTAATAGACAAAATTATTAACCCTGTTGCTTTCTGGTTAAAGCTCCCAAAATCCCTGCGCATCCACCCCACCTTTCATGTCTCTCTGCTTAAGCCGGTCTCCTCCAGCTCCCTTAACCCTCCGACCGTTCCCCCGCCGCCCTCCCGGATGGTGGATGGTTGGCCAGCCTTCTACGTCCGTCAGTTGCTGGACGTCCGCCGCCGGGGTCTACAGTACCTGGTGGACTGGAAGTCGCCTGGAGGCGGTCGTTGAGGGGGGGGTACTGTCATGCGGCACCTCTGCTGCTTCTGGGGTTTTCTGGTTTGGTTTTCTCTCTCTCTCTTCTTCTTCTGTGTGTATGTGTGGGTGTGTGTGCGTCTTTGGTGTGAGTGTGTTTGTTAGGCAGTGGATTCCGGGGCAGCTCCTCCCTACTCCATCCTCCTGATCAGGCTGATTTCACACACCTGTGCGCAATCAGTCTCCCCTCAAACTATAAGAGGCTCGGCGTTCCTGTCTACCCTTGCCAGATTGTACCATCATCTTCTCTGGTGACTAGTTCTCTGCGCTCACCCTCGTGACTTCTACTTGTGAATTAACTTACCTGATCATTTTTGGATTTAATCGCTCTGCTACCTTCTAACCTATGTGCTTCTCTTCTCTGCAGTCACCTCCGGCCTCTGTCCTCCTGCCATCTCGCTGCCGCGACAGCCAATCCAGCGGATCCAGCCACCCTGCCCCGGAATCCCTCCTCTACCTTTTCCTTTCCCTTTTTTTTTTGCACATTGTGAATAAACTGTTTTGAACTCTACTCATCTGTCTGCTTTTGGGTCCTGGCCTGTATCATTGACTTGGCACAACACCTTCAAGTCTGGCCAACCCTTACTGCATTTCACAGTCCATCTGCTGGTGTCTAGTGACAATATCAGCGTTCCCCATCAACACACTACTTATTTACGCCTGTTTATTCGCATAACATTAAGTATTCAAACTTCAGATTCTGAAGTAATAGAGACACAGCAACTGATTTACATATGAGATATTCTGCTAACTTCTTATGCTCTGACCAACTTTGCATTGCCAGAAACTCCAAACTCTGACCTATGAACAAATCTAGCAGGCCTCCAAAGAGCTCAGGAGTATGTCACAGGCCAAATATAGAGATAAACTGACTCCATAATTTAAGGGCCAAGTGCTGAGGGCAAATGTTCCTGAGATGAAGAACAGCAACAACACAACAATAGTAGTAACATAATGACAGGACAAAGTAGATTATAAAAACAACAGTATAAATGGAATGAGGCAGTTAATTGTGAAGCATAAAAACATAATAAGATAGTATCATTGTATCTAGTGGCACAGTAACCCAGCAATAACATGTATGTAATGTAAAGAATCAGAAGCAAGTGTGTATGTAATTATTATTATTACTATAAAAATAAACTAATGATATTTGGCCACCAGTTAAAAAAGAAAACAAGCCAAGGTTGGGGTGCTGTGTGAAAACACCTGGGCTGCAGAACTGTGCACAATTAGAGGCTCATGTACAATTGGGAATGTTAGTTTTAAATCATTACCACGATGGGATTTGATTTTGAGCATCCACTGCAGTTTGTGCCCTTTCTTTCACCAGTGCAGCCATATCATACACTTCTAGCAACGCATAATTGTCTTGAATGGTATTTGGTTTTATTACTGACTCCTTTCCAACCATTTTTCATTAAGGTGTCAGTGTGGGTGGCCACAAAAACTACAGCCAAAAGCAGCACTACACTACGATGCTCTACCTGTTCCAAGGTGCCCCTTAGGGTTACCTCTAAGAACACTGTGTCATGAAGGTAGAAAAGTTCACGGGAAAAGGTTATTGCTTCCTGGAGGAGGGGAGGAAAGTAAAGGATACAGCATGACTCTCAGGGTACTACTGTGGTGTTAATTATAGTCCAGCTGGACTGAATAGGTAGGACTCCCAACAATTAATTACTGAATGTCCATGTGCTACACGTGGGCAACATCCCTCCATAGGGTGAGCAAAAATGTCATCGGTTCTTATTACATGGAATAATTGAAATTAAATGTTTTTTTTTCTCAATAAAATCATGACTGGGATTTTAAAGAGATCATTGTTCACATATGTCAGGTATACCTTGATTTTTCCATCTTAAAATTCAGCTACACAGACTCTGTCACACTCTGTCTCATTTAGAATGAGAGTTACAGTGAATTCCTGGCACCCTATTTGCAAAAACAAGGCAGTTCATAAGAGGACAGAAAATAGAACTCTGCTTTTCCCAATAGACATCTGACTGGTCAAATGGCATGAAGTTTTATCTTTCACTTCAGATAGAGTTGGACAACTTCCTTCCCCAGCAATATGAAGATGATGTGTGGGTTTGTCTTGGCCACTGGCCACCATTTTTTCCATGTGACAATTAATTTGATATATATCATGTATGACAAAGCCCATGGGCCCCATTATAGGATCCTGGATATCCAAAGGGTCTTGTGAAAATACTTCAAACCTATCTTCTTCCGACAGATACAGTACACTCTGTTCTGCTTTAATAAGAGAAGAAAGCTGCCTGTGTCTTCCCAGACAGAAGTCTCTTTTTACTAGTTGGTAGCATGTGTCAACCTGGAAAGTGTTGGGTGCACTTTTTAGAGAGGTGTGTAGCACAATGGTGGAGGAGAGGGAAGAGAGGGGGCATTATGGAAATTAGTTATAATTAAGGAGGACTGAGTCAAAACAGCACAACAAGACACAATCACAGAGCCTGTGTGATCATAGAGTAAGAAGTGCCAGATAGGACAACCATCTGTAGATGTAACAAAGGCAAAACATAAAGAGATTTTACAGTTCAGCGGTGAGTGTAACTTGCTTTGATCTGGTACATTTTGTGCAGGGTGTGTGTTAGAGTTATGGTAATGACTCATCACAAGTACAAAGGACTGTTAAGCAGTGTCTCCTGTTTTTGTAGACCCACGGAAGAAGTGGACATTTGGCCTGGAATAACAGAGATGATTTTATTTCCTCGAAAAAACTGCTTTCATTGGGATGCAAGAAATGTTTTACATCCAGTTTAAGAATATTGAAATAATCTGAAAATACTACAGAGGCAGACACATGTGACATGCTGTGCCAAGCTTGTATACTATACAAATTGCTGTGATAATTTAGTGTATAGTACAAATGAGCATTTACATTACTCATACCTCCTTAGTCAACAGCTTTACAAACAAAATCTCATCTGTACGCTTTGCTAAGACAACACGTATCAGCAGTCACAATATCAGGTTACCCCTCTATGTGAATATGATACTTATTAAAACTGCATGTGACATAAATAAAAGATTAACCTGGAAAAAGAAAAAATATATATTATTGTCAGCTGCGGCTTCAGACGTGCAATGCAATACTTTGAAAGAGCTGATGGTAAATGTGAACTGGGCGTGTATCGCTTTTAGAAACTCAAAAACCATAAATTAACTGCAGGCTCAGGCATTTTTTTCTTTCATTAATGCATATGAAGGCAATTACGTGAGCAAAATTAAGGAGTCTTGATGTCTAATGAATAAAGCTTGCTCACACCCCATGGCCTTCACTTTTGTGTTTCCAAAGTGATGCTGTGATAATTCACTTTCACTGTAAGAGCTCTGTTTTTGCTCAGTCACTCAAACAAAAGTCTTGACTTGACTCATCAAATTCTCAAGGTGCAGCCGAAAGCAATTATAGAGCCTCTGGGTGGAAGAGCTATAGCCAAGGCCTTTTTCTTACTCTGCGCCTAATAAAGGCTCGGCTTACAAACAAGATGAATCATGTTCCTCTTTTCCTTAAACCTCAGCACTTTGGTGAAACCTCTCAGACTAGTATTGTATGCTCATTACACGTACACCTCACTGCTGAAGACAATAATGCCTCAGATTTCCACACCATTTTAGCAGAGGAAGATTAAGCCTGCTGTACGGTTCCGTCTGAGGCACCATGCGTAAGATGCCCCTGCAAAGCTCTTTGTTTCGCTGTGGGGTCAGATATTTTTCTGTTTCAAAAGCCATGTAGCTCCTATCCGAATCTCCAGATAAGACTCATTGCTGTTTTTTGTTTTGTGCATGAGAGTGAAATGGTAATAAGCGTTATTCTGACACGATAGTTACACAAAGATTGCAGATTGCAAGGTTTGTGTCCATGTTATAATTGGGGATTATCGGGAAATGATGCATTCATCTCTCAGTGTACCATTCTCCACTGCTGCAGCATCCTATTACTCTTCTGCTCATGTGCAGAGGAGCAATAGATGTGTAACAGGATGATAGGCTGGGTAGCATACATAAAAGTTCTGTTATAAGATGGATGCAGCTCAGGAAGACAGCTGAGAAGTATGCAAGATGTTCAGATTTTCCACAAAGGGCATCTGGCATCATGATGGTTCTGTAAAGTTTGGTGGCACTGGCAATGATTTTATGGGATGACATGGATTTACGCCCATCTGTGAGAGAGTCAAAAATAAGCATTTGTCTGAAGGCAGACACACTCTCAGTGTGGCACACATAATCTATTCCAGGCAGCAAAGGGAGTCATACAATATCCCAGTTTAAGTATTACAGATTATGAAAGCTATAGTATATATTTTACAAGTTATATAAAACATAAGAACCAGGAATGACACAACACTAATGAACTAGATTAAGCCTCAGAATATTTCTACCAACTGACTGAACGCAGACATGTGCACACTCATCATACGGACAATTAAAAAATAAATAAATTAAGCCTCATGAATTAAAGAGGATTACACTGAAATGAATGCAGATATGACTCCCTCCACCTCCCCTTTTCCCCTTTCCAGTTAGAGATTATCAATTCACAAATTAATCCATTCTAGGTATTGTGCTGGTATGAATAACGCTGCAATATAAACATCAAATGAAAATACAGTGCTTATAAACAGTAAATTAACCTTAATGATCCTGACAGATTAGAGACATGTATTTAAATATCAATTATCAATAAAGATTTGAAGGTGTCTTACCAGTCATTCAGAGAGTAGCCTACTGATAATGCTAAGCTGCAGAAAAAGCAAACCAAGCCAACAGACAATCCTTTAGAAAGCAGAATCCTCATCTTCATCCTGTGCGTTTTCCTCTTTCAGACAACAAATCACAGAGTATCACAGCTGCAGGAAACTACAGCACGAGGGACCGGCTGGACATTCGTCTTCCTTCTAGTTTTCTTCTTCTTCTTTTCAAGACCAAATCTGTTAAACTTTGGGAACACTATCTAATACGAGCAGAACACAGACAAAGAAGATTCAATAGGTCTGTTTGTCTGCTAATGCAATCGGGGGCTGCTAGCTAGTTACCTAGTCTGGTTAATTAACCCCCAGAGGTTTAGAGAGAGCAGAGGCTGCGATCTCGATAGGCCTACTGGGCTCAATCAAGACCACAAACTGAACATTGTATATAGCATAAAAGTGTTGTAGTAAACACATTCTCTTCCCTCTGCCAAACCCTGGGGAGTGCTTTATCAAACCACAGTGCACACATGATGGTGCCTCCGCACAAAATGAAGAGGATAGGAATGGAGAGAAAAGACAGAAAAGTGTGTGAACTCACAGACGCTTGGCCTTTCGTCTTAACTCCTCTGTGACATTTTAGTGTTGTTGCTCTCTGTGGAGACTGTTTTGCCAAACGATGGGAAGAAATCACAATATATAGTAGGGAATTATGTTTTGTCTTTAATTATGCGCTTCACCTTGTATGGTATTGTTTCTCACAGAGAAGTGAGTTAGCCTAATGCAGCTAGAGTAATTTCATTGATCTATGTTTTGTCATCCAACACAGAATGTGATCATTAGCAATCTGTTGTAATGTAACTGTTTTCCCATTCCAATCTAATGTTTCAGACGTTATGAGTGTAATTTGTCAGAACACCGATTTTCTTCTCATATGATGAGCTTGGGTGTCACTGTTGGTGCTGAAAAAAAAAGCTTTTTTTTCTCCTTTTAAATTCAGTTACATGAATGGAAGATTAACTAAGTGTGTGTTCAGAGACCACTGAGCCATTTTAGAATGGCTGGGCAATTTAAACCTGATTAAAGGTGTTTAAAAAATTCAAAATTAGAAGAAAATAAAATTTGTCTTTAATCTTAAAATGTATTTATTGCAGATTCATTCGTGTGCTGCACGTTAGGGAAATCTCGATTATTCAGGAAAGAAGTCTGACCAGTGAGACAAAATAATAAATAATGAGTGTCAATTAGAAGACATCTCCATGGCGTCTTACTTCTGAAATTTGATATGTTTCCACTTTAAACTGGGTTTTGTGGTGAGACATGCAGTAACATGGCAGGAGGCGGCTTTTTCTCTGTCTCCTTTCTCTCCCTTTCTCTCAGTCTCTCTCTCTCACTTGTACTGGAAGAGAGCACTAAAAATACCCACATGTATATTTTTTAATTCAGTTTTTTTCATTTTTTTCCCCCAAAACTATTACTATTACTGGTGGTAACTTAAAGAAGAACAGGCAGGCGGAGGAAGACAGTAAAGGTTCCAATCATATCACCAGTGCAGAACATTTATCATCCATCGAGGTCTTCTTGTAAATCACCACAAGGTCTTGCACCCAAATTACCCAGGACACAGCCAGAAAATAAATAATTAAGAGCCCATTTTCTGATGTGAGGATCCTGAATGATAAATGATGAGGCTTGGATGGTGAGCATGAGGAGCCAAGTTCTCATGTCCTTCAACTGAAGTGATGTGGGTACATGCGCTGTGGAATTATACAAGCTAACTGACAAACTGGAAGAAAAATGATCTCTTAACAACAAGTGCAAATTAAGTTCTGCATTACATTATGCCATGTTCAGGTTTAGTTGTTTTTACAAATAACTGTAGAAAGTCAACCTGATTTTAAACAGTTATATAAAGTTTAGCTACATTGTGAATGGAATTAAAATAGCTACTTTAAGGTCAGGGGATTGTTGTTGTCATGATTAAGATAACAAACACTTTGTTACTGTCAGAGTAAAACTGTGGTCATGGTTAAATGGCTGCATTTACACAGGGCTTTTATACAAAGCTGTCTGACCATCAGGAATAATTTGGGGTTTGGTGTTTTGCCCAAGGACACTTCAAAATGACGACAGGAGGAGCTGGGGATCAGACCACCAACCAATCTGTGACTGGTAGATGACCCGCTTTACCTCGACGTTTCTACCTCCTGAGCCACAGCCACAGTCAGTGCTGCTTAAAAGAATCAAGCATTTTCAATGCACTTTTAAAAATTTTGTAGCACTCTAAACTGTGGGCTGTGGAAGCCAGTCCTCTTTTCCTTCTGTCACCTGTCAATATAAACCCAGATAAAATGAGCTGTAATTTGACTGTCTTAGTGGCCCTGCTGAATGTGATTCCTTCAGCTGTGGCAGGGAACATTGTGCCATATTCACTCCTAAAGATGAGATTAGGTCAGCAGTGATAGATGTACTCATCCATGCGCGACCCCTTTCAATATGTCACTCCAACATGGTTGGAGCTACTTCCTACTTTGCTCCTAACAAACACCAGCCATAATTCCTTTAAGAGCTTTGTCACTTGAACATAAACATCTGTAGTTTATAGGCTTTTGCTGAAATGACTGACTCTCTCATCATTTTTCTTGGGAGGACAGTCTCAGAAAATGCACATCCATGGGTTAAATGTGTGCTAAATGAGACATTCAGTGCCAGGCACTCAAAAGGATGCAAAATCAAAACCCTTTTTAGAGACCAAATCTTTAGCCTACAAAGAATGGAAGCCAGGGACATGGATTTGTCTGAATTGGGACAAGACTTAGACTGGGATGCTATTTGGGATAATGGGGGATAAAAATAATTGGAATTAAAAAAACCCAAATCTTGAAATTTTGTCATGGCATATCTAACACCAAGAATTAGACATTAAATAGGACTGGTTCCTGACCCATTTTGTACATTTTGCCCCCAAGGGATTTTTGGGTCTTTCATACATGTTGTTCACAATTAGTATGCTTGCAGAACTAACATGGGTACAATGGAAACTGCTAGGGGGTTCAAATGAATGCCACTGATTTTGGTGTTGCAATAAAAAAAATAAGTGCTTAAAAAAGAAGTGAAATTGATTGAAATTGATTTCAATTTTTTTTTTTTAAATATTTATATTTGAGTCATATTTGTCTTGTGTGATATAAATATGTCTTGGCTTTGTAAACAAATTTACCTCCTGGGACAATAAAGACTATCTGTGTATCTAAGGACTGTAGTATAATCCTAATAGCAATATTACACCAACAGGACATTATCTACAATATGTATTTTGTATCTGAAAGCTTCAGGAGACTGTTTATCAGACCATCCCATGTTTTATGTGTGATAGTCCTCACTGTGAATCATATCAGATATTAGATTAGTCATCTCATATTTTGAGGGCAAAGGCAGCTATGTATGGTTTTTATCAGGCGCTGCCCCAGAAATTACCCACCTATCTCACATCTAGAAAAAAGATAATAACAGCAGAACTATCCAAAGTTAAGGTTGTTGTTTAGATTTGTCGTGAATACACATACTGGTAAATATGCCCTCTTGATTTCATGTCGTCACAAAGTGAAGAAAAAAGAAAATTATATGCACATCAAATCACAGGGGGAAATGTAAAGATACTTTGCAGCGTAAATAATAATCACAAGAAACACCTGAACTCTGAATGATGAAAATATAAACACTGCTTGGCTAACTTTTGAGCTTCCATTCCTAACATTTAGTGGGAGACATTACCAACGGTTTCTGTTCCACATTTTGGCACAGTAAAAAAGGCGATTCACAAAAGACCTGGTGGCCTTGTGTTGGCTGTACTCAGAAACTATTCTCACTGCTGTAAACATGGAACATTGAAGAATGCTTTCCTTAATTCACCCACTGGGATTCGTGTGCTGACATCAGAAAAATCTAAAAACTGATTTGCCACATGAAAAATTATTCTTCAGTGATGGATAGCTGTAGCAAGAGGCCACACCAAAAAATAACCTATAACACCATCTAATGGTCCAAGCAACGTCACAAGAAATTAGACTTCTGTCAGGTCCTAAAGAAAACTGATTAAACTGATGAAAAGGAATGTCCTGTAATGGTTCGTCAAAATATCCAATGAAGATGGAAAAAAGTAAAGTTTGGGACAGTGGAATCAAAATCACAAGACCTTCACAGTGAATTCCAAAACCAAATCCAAAATGTCTTAAATAAGGCTGCAGAAAGTTTATATTCTGTGCAGGTACCAGGTACTCAGAGTACATTTTTCAGCTTTTCCATCCAAAAAAAAAGGAAAGAAAAAAACATGCTAATGAAATACGTTCTAGGTTTAGCAGCTCCCAGAAGCAGGGCAAGGCAGAGTTCACTACAGATTTTATAGACAACAAAAACAGTTGAGGAAAATCATCTTCCTCTCATTTATGAGCCGTATTGACAGACTAATACAGAAATGCCCATATTACCTTGATATGCAATATTGGCTTACTTATCCACACAGACTGATACAAATGCTGGTATATAAGAGTTCAGCAAGAGTTTAGGCAAAACATGCTTCAGGGCTCAGTCTTTAGCCCCCTCCTGTTTTCATTTTGCAGTACTGTGGCTTAGTTATCATGTCTCACACAGTCAGGTTCAAGAACACATCTCTGCATGCCTAACTGACATTTCTAGGTGGATGATCTCCAAAAAGCTAGAGGTGAAAATGACTTTCTTCCTCTCTGTTACTTCCTGTCCCCTTTAAGATGAAACTACAGTATCACATCCTATCTGAAAAAAAATAAAAAAATAAAAAAAATAATTTGATTTTCAACCAACAACCAACTATCCTACAAGATGATAGCCACTGTTCTGGCCTGCAGATTTGTTCTCTACAGCATCCATTGGATCACACTTTCCCTTATCAGCTCCAAGTCCATGCTCTTGTCATCTTCAGGCTAGAAAACAGTTCTCATTATCTGCCTCTTTGAATTGACTTTTTGATACTTATAGCTCCTGCAGAATGCTGTGATCCACTAACCAACTCTTTCCCTTCCTAGAAATCCCTCCGCCTTTATGGTCCCCACACATCCTCCTTCCATTGCACTTTAGTCAGAAAAACAAATTAACTCACAATTTTGTGAACAGAAGAACACCACATATGTTCCAAACCATATGTTCCAAGTCCACCGTGACCCTTGATCTTCTGCTCTTCACCATACCCCAACTCCTTATCAAAGCAGGGTTTATATTTCTCACAAACACACTGGTGAGATACTAAAATCCCTTGGCACCCCCAGGCAAAAACAATCGTGGGTATTTCTCTACAACTTAAAATATGAATGACTGAATAAGCAACAATCAAAGACACAGTTTAAAAAGTCTCAATCAAAACTCAACTAATCTGTTTGATCATGCCTGTGTGGGTGTAGTTTTATCATGATGTCTTATTTTCCCCAACTAAGCACTGTCCACTTCAAATCAGTAATAAAAGCACAGGCAAAACATAAAAGGCAGAAATCTCTCATGTGAAATAGGCAAACCTGTTGTGGTTTTAGTAGAACATTTTGTGTTCATGTAGGAACCCACTGATTACACTAAATTGCCATTTGAGAAAATAGGTATTCAAGGCCTTTAATGTCATCATAGGCATGTCATTAAACTGCTAAAAGGTGTTACAGACTGTATAGTTGGCTTTTAGGTACTAATTTAACCAGTCATAAAAGCACTCTATGCTATTTGTATGAAATGCAAAGTATAACTGAGATGTAAAGAGTTCAAAAAGAGAGAAAAGTGGCTCTCTGCATGGGCACATACACAAACAAGTACCACAGCTTTTTAATTGTGTACCCAGGCCTTGCACTTTTAAAGACTTTACAGCACTCTAAAGTTTGAACTATGGAAGCCAGTCCTCTTTTCCTCCTTTCAGCTTTTGGATCATATTAAATTGTAATATAAACCCAGATAAAATGAGCAGCAATTTGGCTGTCTTAGTGGCCCTGCTGAATGTGATTCCATCAGCTGTGGCAGGGAACATTGTGCCATATTCACTCCTAGAGATGAGATTAGGTCAGCAGTGAAAGACGTACTCATCCACGCGCGACCCTTCTCAATATGTCACTGCGACATGTGGGGAAACTCAAAAACCTTCAAATGCTAAGGACTTTTGTTGCGAAAGCTCGTCTCGAAAAGCTTTCTCATTACTTTATAGTAGAATATAGAGAATTCAAAAGCAAGGTGTGTTTCTCCTCACTGAGGTGAAGTGCATAAAGGCTTGATGTCCAGTTAGTCAGAAAAGACTTTGTGATGGTTCCCACTGATTTAAGAATTTTGAGCTTCTGCACAAATTGACGAGAGAGAGAGTAAAACACATATAGGCACAAACACAGACTCCTAAACTAGTTTGCCAACTGCTGGATCAATATTACCCTTTGTAAGTACATAAAGGTATGAGCTAAACATTTTAAATCAAAATGCAAATGTGGTATGAAATGTGAAATAATCAGTACTGCGTGTGTGTAATAGCACCCTGGATAATGCAAGTGGGCTTGATAGTGATTGATTGTGAACTATGGACTGCATGATTACATGATGATCTGTTGTAAAGCATTTGATAGAGATGTCAATTCCTAGTGCACCTATGCATGAAGCAGCTATAAATGTATACATTCCTTTTTGTGACTGTCAGAGGTGTATCCTATTACACACTTGCTCCTGCTGCCAAATAACTCGAATCTGTATTATACTCAGCTTAATTCCCTGTAGCAATAATGCAGTATCAAAAATGTTTGTGATTGTTGAATTTCCTAAGTTTTACTCATACACTGCACAGTTTTGTTCCAAAAGATAAAATATACAATTTAATACACAAAAATACGGTAGGTAGTTTAAGTCCAGGGTTGACATTATCATATAATTTAAATGTTTGATCATATGTATTTTACATAATGTATGGGATGAATAAGTAGTTACAAATAATCAGGGAATTACAACATGCTCGTTGCACACATGGCATATACATCTATGAGAGATGAGACGTTTTCCTGTTAGTGAATGTGCTTTGACTGTGCTTTCTCATTAAATCAGCAAGTCTGTTTGATTAAGTGTTTTATGATTGATTGTAGAAGCAGAACAAAACAACAAAATATTGCCAACAGAGATAACAAAATATTATGAAAACATAATTTTCAGGTGCTGTTAGCACTCAGTGGCATTTATGTGATTAGTAGACGTTGAAATGATCATCTCTGGCCACTGCCTGAGAGCCGCGCCCTGCCTTAAAGATCTTTCCCATTCAATTTAACGGCATGTTGCTCCCGTCCTCCTTAACTATTTGCCTGTGCTGTTCCGAGGCAGCGCATAACTTCTGCTTTTTCATTGAACAGGGCACTCCACAGTTCTGGCTGAAGATGGGTGACCATTGCCTCCCACCCAACTCTGCCGTTTCACTTAGCTCAGATTTAATTAACTTCAAACTAGCTCTACTCCTGGAGTGATGGCCACAGAGGACTGCCCATAGGGGGGTTTCTGATCAGGAAGTGGACAGGAATACAAACTAGGACTTCAGGATGAAGGAAAACAAAACCACAAGCTGGTGATTGTGATGCCACGGCTTGTGAAATGCATAGAAAGCAACAGCAGGATTATGCTCTGTGCTATGGGCCAAGGCTTTCCCCTCCACACCCAGCCCTTTATTCTACTGGTATCCCTCCCTCCTCGCAGCTCCCTCTCTGATTTTTCACTCCTGTGCTTAATTAGGCCCTACAGTTAAACAATGCTCTCAGCTTCTGAGGGTCTTATTTTACCAGCATTAAGAGAGAGAGTGGGAGAGAAAAGAGGGGGAGATTCATATTCAACTCACATAAAACTACATGAAAAAACTCTGCTGACACGCAATAATTCACCCCTGGCTCTGTGGCTCCAGTTGTGGGTGGAAATCAGCTAACACACACAAACACGTTAGGGCTGATAATACATATAATACGTTCTATGTGGTTCGACAGAGCAGGTGGTCCAATGCTCTATTTAAAGGCATGTGAGAGTGGCTTCTCCATTTAAAACGACTCCGTCTGTCCATTCTGGCCTACATGTTCCTCCTGGATACCAAGTGATCCACGAGGACTCCTCCACAACAGTGTCAGCAGCGCTTGACAAATGTGCTAGCCCTGCAAAACGCTTGTACAAGCACAAAGATATCTTGACTATTTATCTTCCTGCTGGAAAATTTATCAGAATATGAAAGCATATCAACCACATCCATTTTGTTTGGAATCAAATCTGACAATAACAGCCACACATTGGGCAGATGATAGATGGCAAAATGCAGAAGAAAACAGAAAATGGCGATTTCACACTAAAATTATTTCATGTTTAATATCCGGTTGGTTTCCTTCCAGCTATTCACATTTCAGTTGTGAAGAAGCAATTCTGAAGTTTGATGTGCCTTGAAACAACTGTGGTCAGAGATACATCACTGACTCAAACTCAGTATAAAATATTTAGCCCTATGGATCACTTTTTGTAAGACCTCAGATTTATCAACTGTACCATGCAAACATACAGACTGTTCTCTAAGGTATTTTTGTATGGACAACTGTAAATGTAGGTGAGTTTTCCAGTTTTTCCATCTGCAAAACATGAGCTTGTCTGACTATTTGTTCCAGGGAGATGTGCCTGTTCTTTATGACCCTGAATAGGTCTAAGCAAGTATGAAAAAAAAATTAAATTGATTAATAAAAGAAGTGATGGCAGTGTAATCATATAGTGACAATAAAGGAGATATTGTGATGTATAATCCCAATATTACAAAATATTTATTGTTTATTGTTGAAAAAAAAAAAACTGAGATAATTAAGATTTTTACGGTTCTCTGAGGTGCTGATAGGAAGTTTTTGTCACCTTTGGACACAAAATGACACATGAAAATGTCCTTAAAGAGCGTTCCACCATGCCGACTGTTCGCTTAATGCTGTGTTAAAAAAGGTCAGTGTGATAAATGGAGATTTCAGAACATGCACAAATTCATAATTGTGTCCTTTTGTGACCTACTAATTTACTCAATCAGTTTTAACTTCAATTGTTCCCTTTTATTTGAGTACAATGAGCTGGTAGCGATTATCCAACTTGATAAATATGTTTCATTACTTCACAGTTCTGCACGTTATGTTTAATCTCACCTTGACATCAACTTAACACAGAGCTGATTCCTGAATGACACAAAGCAACAGGATCCCTAACAGAGCTGTTACAACATTTGCTGTCACAGACTCACTGTACTTTACAGAGTCAAAGGCGCATTTTTCACTCTGTCTGCTCTCTGTGAGCAGCTTGAAGCCTTGCTGAGCACATTAATCCTCTGGGATGGGGCCCTTTAGAATCATTTATTCACAGTCGGGGGTAAAGCGCAGAGGAGTCAAAGGTCAGTTCTTGGCCATTCATATCACTATAACCCTGGGGCTTTTCTATCAATGTATACTCACAATTTGGGCGAGAGACCACAAAGGTTGAGGCACACATCGTTGGGAGTGGTACTTTCGGCAATTTTCTGGTCACTGCTATTTCAAGCAATGTTGTTGCTGCTGGATTAGCATATGTGATCTGGTGCATATTTTCATACGTTTTTTGCATTAAAGCTTTATTCCGTTTTTGCATGATCATATAAATTTAAGAAAAATCAGTATATAGTCACAATAACTGTAAAAACAAATACAAAAAAACTCAAAAGACATAACCACACTTAGGAAGGTGAATTTAAAAAAAAAAAAAAGGCTATATATGTTTAAACATGGCTCCAACAGTATGTGCGTGAGTCATTACAGTAAACACCAATAGCCTTCAGCAACAACAGAAATTCCACAGGCATGCAATCATTTTTTTGTACGGGTCAAGCACTGTGGTACGCAATAACTCTAAGGCTAAACTCTCATTGGGTATTCATTGCCAGGAATTTTTCTATTCATAAACAGGAAAACAATAACAGTATGACACAGTAGCTGGATATTTAAATAGCCTGAAGAATAATTCACATGATTTCACATAATTACTATCCATGGATGTCTATTCAGCAGAGGAACAAATAACTGCTCTTGGCAGAACATGAACGGGAAACTAAACGTTTAGTTTTTCTTCATGAAGACTGGATTTTCAGTGGCACAAATCCATTTTGTATAACCTTAGTCAACTAATGTATTCCACCACTGTTTAAAGTTTGTAAAGTTAGTGATGTAATGTTCTTCACATTATTTATAAATACAAATAATGCCTGTTTACTGACAGCAGGTTGTGCTTTTAATTTGTGCCAGCTGCTGCAAACGGATCCAAATTCGCATCTCTGTAAAACTCCTGATGGGTCCTGATGGAGAGACTGATAGGGAGAAAGAGAGACTGGCACAATTCTTAGAGGACCTAGTTAGGCTTCCTGCCATTCCATGGTGCCACACGTAGAGAACTTTCATAGCAAGTTGAGATGCACTCCTCAGCACTCCTGTCAAATGCAACAAAATCAGTGGTGCTGCTTTTGGGAATTCTGCTCTCTCTTAACCCAGCTTTGTGGTGCATCATCACATTGGCAGTTTGGACTCCACCTATCTTTCATCTTTGGCACTGTTTGTGCTTTCATTACACCAACTCATCTTCATGTGCTCTCAGTAATTTGCCATTCGTGGTCGCCTATGGGGCCATAAAGCAAAAACAATGACGAAGATAGACAATGATAAATGTGGTGGGGATTCTATCTTGGTCCACAGCATTGTGCACTGAGGCACATAAAAGGATATGATTCTTCCTTAAAGCAACTGTGAATGACACTGTGCTTCAAAATGAATGGATGAATCTTATGGGGATAGGTTTAACTTCATTCCTGTTGAATGGACATAAGCAATTTGTTTGATGTCTTTCTCTAAAATTTTCTTTTAAAGTTTCTTTTCTGAATTTTTGCAATTAGTGAGGGGATAAAAGAAGAAAATGAAAGAGAAAGACAATTCGCATGTGATAAGCATCTTGGGATGAATATAAGCTGAGTGTGACTCAACCATCAGGACTCCCAAGTCTTTCTGTTCCTGCTGAAGATGGGCCATGAAATCATAAAAAGATGACGTCAGATATCGTTTAATTTGCAATAGAGGGAGACCCCAAGTCAGACAGTCACAGGCCTACAAAAACTACCATTCTAATGGCTGGCTGAAACAAAACTGCAAGTTAATCTTGGAGAGACAGCATGGCGTGTTAAGGTGCTTTAAAAGTCTGTTATTTCACCTAACATGATAGTGAGAGAAACATGTACAAGTATATATATATATTACTGTGCATTTATAGTACTTAAGAGTGAGTGTACAGTTAAAGTGGTTGTGATTCTTAAGTGCCATGATGAGCCCTATATGTCCAACGTCTGACCCTGGGATACAACATAAAAAGGTCTCTCTGGAGGTGTAATGCACTTGAATTGTGCCCTCAAGTTTAGAACTAATGCTTTATAGAACACTCCATCACATCCTCATAGAGGTCAGACCTCTTGAGAACACAGACTTTCTCTGAAAAGTTTTTTCCAGGTGTAAATGCAGCCATATCTCTGTCATTGCATTACACCTCAGGCAACATCCTCACTCTCTCTCTAACTGAGAGCAGTAGAAACTTTAAGTGCCAGAGGACTATTTGAAAACCTTAAAAGCACTCGTGCTTGCCTTTGTCTCCATGTCACTTGCCTTCTCTCTTTTATATAATCTTAGAACCTTCATTCCTCGACTCAAATGAAAAACAAAGCAAACAGAAAAACAGGAATTGTTTTAACTCAAAACGAATTGCCCCCACAAAAGCTTCAGTTGAGTGTGAGCCTTTCGGTATTATAAAGAATCAAAGACTGATATTTCTAACACAGTTATTACCACGGTGCAACTGAGAGGTGGGTGTGGGTAAGCAAAGATGAATGTACTCATTCAGCACTCCACCCCACCATTCAATTCAGTGGAAGTGTCCTTGTATGTGTAGCCTCTCTTGAAGGATATGCTTGTCTGAGTTCTGAGGCTACGCACTGAAGGAACAGGCAGCCAGCAGACAATCACAGAGGAGCTGAGTGCGTCCATTAAGGCTGTCAGTTAGCAACGGCCTTGATTAATTGCACGCTGCATAGTGGCAAATTAAGGCAGGTCTCAAGCCCACCCCCCCCAAATAATTAGGTAAGAATAGATTGCCAGAAAGAGGAGGGTGACTACTGGGTGCCTGGCGTCACTCAGTCTGTCTTACATGTAATAAAAGGTCTCACACTGTGTAAGCATGGGCAATAAGTGTGTGTGTGTGTTTAATATATTTGCATGCGTGGCTGTGGCTTGTGTGAATGACTGAGGAAGTAATGATGGAGCTGATGGTGCATACACTTATATTTGCCCTCTGTGGCACTTGCTTGTAAGCTTATATGTGCATAGTGTAAGGTATCTGCATGGAATGCGTATGACTTACTGTGGTAGACTGTGATTGCTTGTGTATGTGTGTGCATTTAGTTACAGTATGTATTGAAAGAGCAATGCAAATATAGCAGTGCATCACAGGTGACAGTTTACCCATCCACCCCTGGGGCCAGCAGTGCCTTGTGCTGGGACTTAACCAGCTGCTTTTTTTATGGAACATTACTGCAGCCGTGGTCACACCTGTCTTTTCAATGCGAATTTTATCGTCTGATCATGCTGGGGTGCATGAACTGACAGCTCTAGCTGCTGTCGGGGAGGATTTTTAAATCTAGTGAACTAAGCCACATCCTGAATTTCACTTACACAGAACTCTGGGGAAGAGTGAACACAATTTAAGCACAATCTAGAAATTCTTGTTGTCATGTCAGCAAAGCCATACCCTACGGTCCCAACAGTCTGCAACAATTCCCCAGTGGAGATACAATCCTACCAGCTATGGCCTTAATTTCAAACCCACACTCTCACACACATACATTTTACTTGGACAGGCCGCCTTGGTATATTAACAGCCATCAAAGTATATAATTTTAGCATTTTTTATAGATTTATTTTTTATCTGTCTGAAAAAATGATGAGATCTGTGATCAATAAGCAAGTGGATAATCTCCCCTTTCTCTACAACACCTGTACCTGTCTGTTCTGTTACTGCTAGGAGGGTCTACTGACAACCACACATGCTCTGCAGATTAACATGGCGAGAAAGAGAAAACTCTCTGTTATTAGGTTAGGAGACGCGGACACAGTGGATATTTTACAAGCACAAATCAGGTAAAGTCCTGCCACTAATGCGCTTTGGTCTTAATCAGTGCACCTGTCTACACTAGCCACATAACAACTCACACTTCACTTGCATTTATGCATGTAACTCCAACCCAAACTATATTTGTAGTCTTCACAGTTCTAACTCAAATGCTTAAGTACCCAGAGCTGTGTATTGCGCTGTGAGCGTTTACAAATGCTGAGCAGTGTAGACACTGACAGACGACTGTAGCTGCTGCTGTTGTGCAGCTGACATGCTGCCTGCAGTATAGACAAGGTGTTACAGTTGCTGAATAGCACTGCATTCCATAAAATGGCTTTGCACACAGAGTGCTATTTCAAATACACTAGACAGACACGTATATACAGTATATCATATTTTACAGTTCTTGTATCTCGTTTTTCTTTTTCAGCCCTTGCGTGTAATTCTCCTTATATGACTTGACTGTCTGTAAACATGCATCTCTGTGTGTGGGTAACCAAACAGAAGTAGGAATCCTCACTATGCCCCATGGGCATGCTTTGTATGTCAGCGCGTAACAGCAGACAATGTAGCTATAAAAGTTGCACAGCATGATGGAAAATAAGGTTGAATACCGTACAGGTGTATGCAACTTCCAGCACGTTTTTAGAACTGCTGTGCTAAACAACACCGTTGAAGGTTCTACAGTGTAAAGACCGGTCAGTGGCCTTTACTGTACATATTGTTCAACAGTGAAATGGCTCCAGGGAAGATGAGGTCTTTTATGTGTTGATCCTGTAGGGAAGGACATTGAGCCTTCTCCCAGTTGTTAGGGGCTTAATCTTCTTACAGGTACACTGTGTGGAGTCCATTACAAATGTTTTCTCCCTTTTCTGACCGGATATTGCTCAAAGTTTAACCACTGATCAGGCTGCTAATTTTTAAAACTGCTGAACAGCTTTTCCAGGTGGGCTTTGTCGGTGAGTTAGAGACATGAAGACAAAACAAAAAACAAACCATATCAAATATGTCCTTTAAAAAAAGTGAGTTTATATTATTCTTTAAAGTAGTGGGGAACAGGGGCCATGGTGATCTGTAACTCAGCAACACTGTTTCTGAGTAGGGCCCGCATCTCAGAACAGCAGTGGTGATAATCATGATCAAATAAACACTCTCAAATTCTCATTTACTCTCTCTTCCTTGTGCATTCATTTTCTAACTGCCTGTGTCTTATATGACTTATAATCTCTAACAACAGAGGAACAGAGGTTATGTATTGTAGCTTTAGCTCAGTGAAAATTGACTTAGCATTTCTTGATTCTAAGTCATGGGGTGATCTTACTCCACACTGGTCAAGCCTTCAGGAACTAGGGGAGCATCAGGACACTCTGACTGTATCCACAGACTTAAGGTTACTAGAACCTTTGCTGTAATTCACACAGTCCTCAGTAGACAGCTGGTCCTTGGTGGAGTGTGGGAAAGCTCACTTGACCTGCTGCTCACCAACACTGCAAAGTCTATCTCACTGACAACTAGGGTAGAAGGAGACAGAGAATTCTGTATTCTGTAGCAGAGATACAGGAGATGACAAAGTCTCATTGTTGCCCAGCAGCTAGTCTCAGCTCAGTGGTTGGTGAGATACAGGGGCAAAGGGGCAGGTCTTGGACAAGTCACCACCACTGGCCTCTTCCATGAGAGGCTCCATAGGGGGAAAAGGGGCAGAGTGTGGCAGAGTACTGGGACAAAGCCACTCGTAGCTCTAATACTCGTCTGTGCTCAAGAGGAGTGGAAGGGTAAACGATGCCCTTTTAGAGGAACAAACCCCTGTGAAGTTGAAGAGCTAATTCTGATTTCCAAAGCATGTTCATGCAACATTGTAGTGTGAAAAGATGCAAAGAAGATGGGTCTACCCATGCTGCATTATGATTTTCCCTGAGCTTAACCAAAGGGTTAAGTACTAGTAACATGATCTCTTCAGTAAAGTCCTTAGACTGTGAGAAAAATGAATGGTCAAGATGTGTCTGTGTAGTGGGACAATTTGGACTTGATACCAACCAAATGGACAGCTCAATAGACCTGGGCTAATGGGCCTGAGTTTGCATCTATTACTTATAAGGTGCCTAATATTTTGATGCACTAAATCCTGAAACATGCTTCTCTGGGTTGCAGGTAGGCAGACAACTCTCGGAGGCGTTCATGTAGCTGTTTCTTTTACACTTGTATGGATTTTGAGAATAACATTTATGTTTTTTCTTCTCCGTTTCAAGCCCACCTCCCAACAGGGATTGGTTCACCCACTCAGTTCTCTGTGCAGGCTCTCCAAGGTGTTTATGTCTATCTTCACAGAAGCATAATTTCACCTCAAGTCTGAATTAGTGGTTAACTGAAAAGCAACAAAATTAATGGGGAAAAAAAAAAACAAAAAACCCCCCACAATGAATAACCGCAATTTCTGTGCTTTTTAAATACCCGATATTTAAGTTTTCTATCCTATTCAAGAGAAAAGTACGATTTGATTTATAAGGTACATTAAGGTACATTACTGTATAAACTTGGTGTACAGTAAAATGGGCTCCTGATAAAGTATGTGTTGATAATATGGGGCTTGGTATGCATGTTGTATCCAAACAGTAAAAAGGAAGTCTGACGAATATGCAGGTTTCCTACCGCAAGGACATGTCATATGGAAACTGTAGTGTTTGTAACACAGCTGGAGAGGATATGTTACAGTAAAGAGACCTGGCTCTGTGGCAAATATTCATTGCAGTGACAACCTTTAAAAACAGTACTGATAAGAGTCAGACCTGCCACACGTTATGGGTTATTGAATTGGGACTGTGTCACTCTCCCATGTCTCTTTCACTTTCTCATAAAACAACAAGCTATTTGCTACGCAGCCAGAGCGTAAACATCCTTGTCAACAGATCTCAGCATGTGTCTTTCAAACACTGATCAAATGGGTTTTGAGATGTGAATTCCCTAGGAAGTGTACATTGTTTTTTGTTATCCAATTTAAGCAGTGGGTGTAATACACCTCGGCATAAAATTGGAATTATCAATGTCACAGGAAAAAAAAAAAAGAATCTCATATTGGAATCTCATATATAGATGCAGTGTTTGAAGGAGAGTAGACTGAAAGTGATGTAGTGTGACAAACTGAATACAGAAGATATGCCACAAGGGAGCACTATAATAAAAGAACTGCTGAGGAGAGGGGGAGAATATGGTTTAGCTTGAGCATACTACAGTAAGACGCTGTGTGTGTGTGACTGTGTTTCGCGCTTGCATAGGTGAGCCCAGTGTGTGCACTTGCGTGTATTGTGTGCTGCTTACATGGCCCGGGCCAACGAAGATGCAGCTTGAATTCTTGTTGCTTGATCACAGTCCCTGGAGTAATCTCTCATAAGAACAGAGCAGGAAAAGGCAGGAGGATGCCCATTTCATTCTGAAGTGTATTAAATCCCTACTCACAAACCGGTATACCCCAGTGTGGCAATGTAATTTTGGAAGGGGTGTGGATACAACAAGCGAAAAAGAAGAAAAAAAAGTATTCATAAGGCTGGTGTTGACACTAAACCAAGATTGGAATGAAGAATAAACGATGGCAGCACACCTCAGCGATTGGCCGGTGGAGGAACTCCCCTGTGTCTGAGCAGATATGTCTCTCCTTCTCATCATGGCGGGGCAATTTTGTCCCGCTTATAGCTCCTCCATCTTCTCCCAAGCTACTCCTTATTTCAGCATTTCAATTTCCTCCCTTGTGCAAGTGCTGAGTGCTAACCTACTTCAGACTTTCTCTCAGACGAGAGAGGGAAGCAGAAAAGATGAGAGAAAGGGAGAGCAGAGACGAGAAACTGCTGGGCTCTTAGTTCAGTCCTGCTTCCGGTTTCCCCAAGGTGTGGGAATGCAGATTCAAAGGGAAAAGATTTGCCCGAAGATGATGTTGTGGTTAAGATCCTTGTTTCATGAACTACACATACCCATGTTGGCAAAAAGACTGTCTACTGAGACTTCCTCTCCTGTGCCACCACTATTTTAAGTCACTCTCAAGCTAAATCTAAATCTAATGAGATAAAAAGTTAGTAAGTAGCTGGACAATCCCAGATTGAATAAAAAAAAAAAATAACCTGTGTTCCTTCTAGACACATGACAGTGGAGCATTTTGCATACTGGATCTTATCTGCTAAAACATTGCTACAATGAAACCAATTTATCTGAAATGCCATTAATATTTCACTTCTAGACTGTATGTCAATTTTCTTGCCCTGAAAAGATAAGGGAGTCTAACCCCACTTTGAACATTATCAAATCAATTAAAACCAGTCTGCTGTCAGTGTAACTGAGCTTGTTGATCTACAGTCTACCTTTTTCTGCTGTCTGCAATTGCATTGTTGTGTGATCAGATAATACCAAAGAGGAAATATCCCTGAAGAAGATACAGTAAGCATCCTGAAGGTCCTGAGCATGAGGGAACTTTTACTTTCTCCGTCTTTATACATTCATCATTTTCATTTTCATTCATCTCCACTTCCACAATATGCTTGTCACTATCACTATAATGCCTGCCCTCCCACCTTTCTTGGTCTCATGTTTCATAGCTCTCAGTCACCCCCCCCCCCCCCCCCCACACACACACACACTCACACACTATCTTTGCATCATTCTCTCTCTATTTCCATTTTTCTCAGTACATCATATCCTCTTTCACCTCATCTCTTTCACCCACCCAACGCCTTCTCATCCAATTCGACACCCAAGGAAAACTCTTTTTCCCTGTTGCCCAATGGCAATGAAACATTTATCCACTTCTGAGCACCCACCCCAAGAGATCCCCCAGAAATTGTCCTTCAAAGGATTCTGCACAAGCTCTCTGCACTGCCTTATGTGCGTTCCCTAAATGACAACAAGTAACTAAGAATGGAGGCAAATTTGAAAACAAAGATACAATCTAAAGCTAATCTGAGTGTGTAATACCAGTGAGGACTGAACCCCGAGCTGTTTGTGCTATTATCCCCATATTAGGATGCACAGGCCCAAACTGTATAAAAATGACAACAATTTCTGCTAAACTGGCTTAACTTTCTGTTAACTTTCTGTTAACTTGCTAGAGATAGATGAGAGGCATACATCTGGGACATATGTCTTCCTTTACGTTGCCAAACATTAAAGACATTGAATCCAATGAATTACTGTGCTAACAAAGCCACACGTGGAAAGCCACTCAACTGCAGGTGTCTGACTGAAGTTATAATGAAATCTGACCTTTATATGAGGAAAACTGAAACAGACTGGTTGGTCAGGGGTTCATCCTACAGCAAGATGATGATCCAAAACATTAGAAGATAAGAAGTAGATGATGGCTTCAAATGACAAAAAAACCAGCACAGTCTCTAAACCTAAATCCCACGGAGCTAGTTCTTAATAAACTGCACAGAAAGTGAAAGCAAAAAAACAAAAAACAAAAACAAATTAGAAGTGCAATACATTCGTGGGAGCTTCTGTAATAGTGTGAAAATTCTGAACAGTATTTCATTTACATTATAGAAAGAACATCATGAGAGTGTTTGGCTGCTGGATAAGTAAACAAGAATTTAATGTTATTACTTGTTTTTTCAATCTCCAAATGTTTATTTGTTCAATACTTTAATTTTAGAACCACTGAAACATTGAATTATGTAACTTAATAACATCCAAATAACATCTGGAAAAATGGTGGTGTCCAAAGTGCTGACACTTTGGACCAGTAGTCTAAATTCAGAATGCATGCAAATCATAATTAATAAAAAATGCTCATTCATTAGACATAGTCTGCATGGCTGTGTGTGCACTCTTGCTGTGCACTTCTGCTGTGTGAGTAACACAATGCAAGGTGTCAGCCAGCACTTTGCATTGTAGGCTGGACTCCCTTTGGATTTTACTCCTAGCCTCCATCACTTCATAGGTGTGATGCATGAGACAGGAAGAAGTAAGATGGAGGCCACTTCTCTGCATCCACAAAACCAATTGGGACTATGAATGTCCTCATACCTGCTGCTACAGCCTCCAAGTGGTGCCCGACGTGATGTGAAGGTACTCTCCCCCCTTTCTGAAAGTGGGACATTGCTTTTCCCAAGAGAATGTAAGCTCCCAGCAAGTGGCTGCTTCTTTTCCTGAGCTGTAGTGTCTCTCAAAGTCTGCCCGACATTTAAAGGATTTGGGCCTTCGACTATCAAAGGGTGGCATAGCTGGGACTGTGGGAGAGCCTTGGCTTCAGTCCTGAGTTTGATCTAGCCCAGGGCAGCACAGGTCAGCCTCCCAGATTAGGCCTGCTTTAGGGAGACGTTGCTTCATATAAACCCACAGAAATTCAGGTATAGCAAATAAGTCTTTCTAGCAGTTTCTTGGCCTAGATAGACAGCTATGGGGCAAGGGTCTGAATTCATTACTGGCTAACAGATGCTTTCTGCTAGTATTAAGCTCACTGTGGGTGTAAGCACTGATGCCGAAATTGTAAACTTGATCTCCTTCCCTCACTTCTGTCTCAAGCTTATTTGCTCATTTTGAAAATAAATGTATTGCATTTAGAACAGAGCCGCTTTTCTTCTAATCATCAGGTACATTATGTGTGGTCTATTTCTAAAGAGTATTTAATAATGAGCAAACCATAAATGTAGAAAATACTCCTGTGCTGCATTGAATGATCAAGATACTGTATATGGGAGATAAAAAAATCTGAACAGGGTGTGAGAAAAGGCTCGATGGTATTGTCGTCTGTCTCTGAAAAGCCTGGTCTCAACCCCGGCTTACATAACAACATGAGAACAACTCCAACATCCACCTTTCTCTCTGGAACACACTGGAACATGCTGCAGCCTCCCAGATCAAAACCGTGTGGAATCCTAATGACCTCTCTGAGCTATACTAGTCTGAATCCCAGAGAAACTACACTACAGCACTCGCCTAAGTGAGTCAATCCTTTCCTCAAACTCTCTGCTCCTCACTAGCCACATCCTTTAACAATTCAGTGTCTTTCCACATCATCAAACTGATTTTTATAACTTTAAGCTGAGGGAGTGAATGTGTGTTAGACTTTCCATGCAGGTTAACCGGAACACCACCTCTATGTCATTTATCTCCTGCGGGTTCAAGCATGCCGAGAAAGCAAAATCACTATGATTGCCTCCACCAAAACCATTTAACAGTCAATCAAAGCTGAATCTCAGCTTCCCTTTGACGTTGTCCATTATTTAGGTATTAATTAACCCACTCAGTCCAAAAAAAAAAACAACTTACTGCATCAGAGTTGTAAGGGATCTAAATACTGCCTGTGACTGCACTTGGAACAAATACAACAGTCTCCATGGCAACAGAAGACCCAAGTTGTTCTTTCTAAACTGCCAAATGGAGGTGACCCAGAGAAGGACGAAGGATGAAGTTCTTTCGTTAAGGTTTAACTAAGATTCCATTGACATCTGACACGGTCCATACCCATATTCACACAGTGCTTTTGTAGAGGGAAGTATGGTTTAATGACTATTGCTGTGCTGATACAGCTTCACTACACAGAAACACATACTGTCTTGAAATGGTAAGTAGAAGTAAAGTTGCTTTACAGATTACGTTCCATTAATAAACAGGATATGAAAAAGGTTAGAGCAGCAAAATGTGTCGATTAATCCAGCAAAAGCAACAAGCGTTTTATTTGGTGAAATGTAGGGATTTAACTATTCTGTGTCAGATATGATAGTAAATTTAATACCTATGGATTTTGGACTTTTTGGACATCTGAAGGTTCACCTTGTGATTTATTAAATGATAATTGGTATTTTTCACTATTTTCTCAAATATGTAAAGACAACATGAAACGGACTATTCAAGAAAATAAATCGCACATTAATAGATGATGCAAATCAATATTAGTTGGTGCCCTACAAAGAGGTAATTATGGCACTTATGTAAAAGGAGTAATGTAAAAACATGGATACTATATTGTAGATATATAGACACATATTGCACATAACAGTATTTTCTCTATAAGCTCTCTTCTATTGTTTGTTAGTTAGTCATATATGCAATCAGAAGCATATTTATTTTTGTTTTTTGACTTAATTAGGTCCTAACCTAACAAAAGTTGGTTCTCTGGTAATCAGAAAAAAAAAGTTTTCAACAGAATTACTTCACAAAGAATAATGCAAATGTTTCCCAATTTCTGCTTCCTCTTTGCCGAGAGCAATTTGGATGAAATGGAGTGGACAAATACATAGGTACATACAGCGGCATAAACAGCGGGAAAACAAAAACACTTACCTACATCAAGGGAAGCAAAAGAGAGAGAAAAGAGAGAGAGAATATATATAAGGCCTAAAGAAAAATATTGAAAACACATCAAATATACTGAATATTATTATTACTTTTAGTACAGAAACTCTATACTATTCTTACTTATTAATTTATGCCACTACACAGCAGGGAAAATTCATTGTTTCCGCATCACAAAATTAACACAGAATGACCACAGACACCACATTATCTCTTTAGGAGTTAACAGCTTAGGTGAAATGAACATCAGAGTTTTGCTAGTGGTGCTACGCTCAGTGCAATTCATGGATGAAGTTCTTGTAAACCATTACCTATTCTTATGGGAGCTGACTCCTGATTGTACATTGTTCACAGACAGCTGACTGACCACACCCACTTGAAATTGTAAAGAATATCTTACAGGAAAAACTGTCAACCCCATTTTCAAGACAAACACTGCAACCAAATGGTGCCAAAACCGTAAATTAAGTAATATAATGATTTAAAGGTCCTCTACTGTGTGACAGCGGAGGATCAGTAGTGCTCTCCCCCAAAAAGCTGCCCTGTGGGAAGTGTATACATCATGTGAATTTACTCTCAACCATTAAAAATATAGATGCTGGGGATCACATTTTACAGCGTGATAGGATCCCAGGCCCAGTCAGCCCAGCCAGGCATACAGCAACCAATGTGGAGAGTGGAAAGTGAGTGGATGGGGTGAAAAATGACATCCGCATCCCTGTTCTCACCCATACATCATTCAGAGGGCAGTTTTTCGATGGAGTGTGAAAAGAGGGAATGGAGACATTGGGTGAGGGCGGTGTGAAGGTGTGTATGTGGGTTGGTGAGGTTCCGCACTGTGCCTCTTGTGAAGAACTAGGACCATGCATGAGCCACTGTGCTGATAATCACTCTTCCAGGTTGAGACCTGATTACTATTCATTATTGGCAGTATTGAATTTTCTTTGCTACTTTTCCTAGAACTCAGGGTCAGGCGGCACACCACAGAACATTGCCTTGAAAGGTCATAAAGATAAGCCTGAGTAATTATTTTGTGGGTTTATGGGTGATAAACACCTTGCATATGACTCAAGAAGCAAATTCAATCAAACCAAACACAGACAATAAAATAACAATAAAAACAATTAATCAGCAGAGTTATTTTGTATACGTATGGTGTGGCAGCAATCATAAATTCTGTGCAGGACCTGCATTTTAATAGGGAAGAATGGTACTGGTGCTAATTGAATCAACATCCACATAACAAACAAATAACAGAAATAGTTTAGTGAAAAACCAACAGTCCCTTGGTGCTACAGCTTATCATCGAGTTTATCTACCCTATTCACCTCACACCTTGAGTCCATATCACAACCAAGATACTTCAGTTTAAGATCATTCTTACAAATTTGTTTTCTCTCCAAATTCGTAAATGTTTCTATTTCAGTTCAATATCAAAATGTTTCCCCCTGAAAGTTGACTTTACGGGTCCTCTTCAAGGCAATCGAACACAGCATGCTACTCAGAGAGGCAATACACAATTCATTATTGCACTATGAGGAAAACAATAATAATAATAAAATGATGGCAAGTGATTTGCCCTCTTTTCCCACTTGTAAAACAGCTTTGCCAAGAACTGAAATATACAATACATGTAAAGTTGTTGAGAGTTGAAATATTTAGCTTGGACTGTGATCAGAAAGTGAGAGGAGGCTGCAGTCATTTCCAGCTATACAGCATCAGTTCAACTGAGACATCGCCTTCCATAAAAAGCCTCCTGTGGTCTGAGAGAGAACACGACAGAGCTTTAATTACCCAGGCAACACTGGAGAACAAGGTAAAAGGCGTGTTAATGAAATACTAATAAGGTTCCAATTTGAGTCCTTCGGCTTTTCCATCCTCTAAAGTGATCTCAAGGTCTTCTGTTCCTTCCGTAGCTGATCCCTGTTATTGCTAATTACTATCGCTCACATGACAGAAGGCAGTTTAGAAACCATTATTTCTGGGGAATGAATCCTTCGTGTGTTGTCCTTTGATGGAGGACACCCAGGCCGGTTAACTGGATGTCAGAATTGAGGGGCAGGGAAAAATGCTAAAACTCATAAAACTCCTAAATAGAAAATGAGTTCATTGTGTGCCAGATATTTTGCCTCCTCCATTCTGTCATTTAACAGTTGGGGAACAACCTAGTTTGGGCTCTCAAGAGGGAAAATGTTTATGTTAGTCTTTGTAATGTTCCAATTTAGCTACTTTGTACAGCTGCACTATGTAGTTGGAAAGTTGAGTCAAGTAACCACATGTCCATTTTCCTTTCAACTAAAGAAAATACTCAAGTTGAGTTAGTGTTGTTAGGTCTTCAGAGCTGTCTGGTAACTGTAAATCTATGGTTAGGATCTTCAGGAAAGGTAATGAAATTTCCACTATGGGCATCCTGCAGGACCAAACAACCATTTCACAAGACTGTGCGCCGCACTGAACCACAACTGATAACATAAGTCAAAAGGAAAGTCTTGTGTTGGCGAGCGGCAAGTAGACGAAAAGCAGACAGGGATGGGAGATATTCTCAAAGACATTTGAAGATACAGCAATTTCTCTGAGGCAATCATTTGATGCTCTCATTCCGTGATGGCTGAGTGTCACTACTTTTGCGCTCCCATCACTCAAGTGCATCCAGCACTCCAAGAAATTGATTGTTGGAGGATAGGGCTGGAATAGTGCACACATACAAAAGTACACATCCTGCCTGGAATAAAACTGTTTCTTTCAGCACTCAAAGCTGTCTGTGCAACTCTGTCTGAAAATGGATTTCTTGTTGATCAATTTAGTATTAGCACAACAGTGCAAATACAATAAGCCTATATTATCAACACTTGCTAAAGTTGGAATAAACTTGTTGTGACTAGATGTCACACGGAATACAGGAAAACACAGCTTACACCTCACAGTTTAAAGCTTTATAAAATAAACTTGATGATGAAATGTCAAATGGTCATCAAGCTATTATTGAAATCAACTGAACTGCAAATTTTGCAGAATATGTGCACATTTCTCTGCATTTATGTTTTGTTTTTACTTTGTCCTACATTTAAAGTTAGAGCATACGTTTTGTTTCTTTTCTGACATTCAAAAATTAAATTGCTGATTTATGTGTGTATTCTCAAGTCTGGCAGACTCTTTACAACTGCTCATATTACACAGGAGCTGAACCTCTCGTCAAGTGCAACTCACTCATATCAGGTACAGAAACGATTTAGTTCAGCAGATTATTTTCCTCCTATTGTCACTGCAGGAACCACTGTGGGTTTTATTTTTCTTGATCTCACTTGAAACATTCAGCCCATCACTCTGTATTGAAATGATTGAAGGTCAGTAGAGGTTTAGTGTTAATGAACATCTTTCAATTATTACTAGTCCAGTCTTTTAATGGCTTCAAACAGATTATTTCCTCTGAGGCATTACATGAATGAATGAATACATGAAGGGTATTAGGACTCAGACTCAAACGGCAAATCCAGAACTGGTACATGCTCTAACAATTGCTGAATGTCACAATCAATGCCAGCTTGTCACAATATTAGAATATTCTACTGAAAACAAAGGACTAAAGCCTAAGACTTTCTTACACTGTGGAACTGCTCTGAAAGAAATATGTACAGTAAAATGTAGCATAAAATAAAAGACCATTTCCTCAGAGCAGTCTGTGTGGCAAGTTCTGTTTGGAGACCCAGCGTTGTTTGTT
The DNA here is from genome assembly GCF_017976425.1 of Toxotes jaculatrix. Lineage (NCBI taxonomy): Eukaryota > Metazoa > Chordata > Actinopteri > Toxotidae > Toxotes > Toxotes jaculatrix. The sequence continues at coordinate 22,409,285 of NC_054403.1, forward strand.
AGCACTGCTTGCACTTCTACTCCATATCAAATAAAACAGCACTCTCAGTGTCTCCATATGATTGCATCCGAAGTGGTAGGCAGGTGTTTCATTTTGTCACCATGCTACTTTTAGAAGTCTGATAAAATCTTTCTTTCTTTTGCAAATTTAAATTCTTTTCTTTTTACTCCTTTGTCTCGAAGTCATGTTGTGACCCGAGATAGCTCATCATTTAAAAGCCTCAAAAAGGATTTCAGTAAGAGCCCAGTAAATCTATTCTTCGTTCTGTCTCTTTTCTTCTTTCTGCATCTCCATCTGGCTCAAAGTACAACTCTTAGGCAGTCACTAAGACTGTGTTTGTACTGCTTGCACAGCAGTGGTCCATAATAACTATGATGATAATGGGATTCTGGCCAGTATCACATTACCCACAGCTGATGGCATAAAATGTGATTATCATTTGCAATTTTTTGTATGGCAAATTTTAACACTGCCAGTACAGCTGTCTGTGTTATCATCAGTAGAGCGTTAAGCGTCGTGTTGAATGGCGCTGTCATCCCTCTGTATTTTTAAAACTTACAAAAAAAAAAACTGGCACATTTACTTTGTTAGATTCATAGTGGTATTTAGGGAAATATTTCATCCTGGACAATTTGTACTAGATTGAAAATAAGCCTACCAACTGGCTCCATATAGCCCGTGTAGTGTTCAGCATTTGGCATTATTTACTTTTGCATTTAACTGCCACTCACCCAAATATCATCCGGCAAATTAATAACCAGGAGAAGGTCTTTAACTTGATCTTAATGAGACTGACTAAACATTCCCCCAAATGATCCGAAAAATAACACCATCGACACTGGTGAGTAATCAGGGATCACATATTTAATGCAAAGTTTTGGCACCTTCTTTGCTTGTATTTTGATGGACCAGAAGTCAATACAACGCTCCATATAACCAATGAGATGAAAAGCATCTTATGGCTGTGAGATGACTACAAAATCCATCTTATTAACATTCCTAAATGTACACAGTGTTTCCACAAAGAAATGTAGCTTTAGAAACTCTTAGTGGAAAATCAAGTTCCTCCTTTTTATTTTGTTAAAATGTTTAGCTAAGAGTTGTATTTCTAATTGTGAATGAAAATGACTAAGACTGATAGATAGATCATGCCATAGATACACTAAATGGGCACTTTGTCATTTCTGAAAAGTGTCATCAGATGTTTTCCATTAAGCTTATCAGTAAGAATAAACCGCAAACTTTTTCAGATGCCAGTTTCTATCTAAACTTCATGCAATGTGAAATGAAAATGTCTAAGTGTGAGGAAATGCCCAAATTGGTTGTGAAATTATGCTTGTGATGAGCAAAGCTATTTCTGTATTTGGTATTTTACACAAATGTAGTCTTTGTCCATTGCAGGGCCCTGACCAGAATCCGAGGCTGTGCACTTCAACAGACAAAGTCAAATAAACCACCTCTCTTTCCTGAAAAGCTTACACAAGGCTTTTTATTTCAGTGACACACCTTCTTTATGGTTCTTGCTTGCTCTTCCTAAATCATTGCTGAACCACTGGACATTTAAGAAAAGCCTCTCCTTCTGTTTTGAGGGATGGCAACGTACAGGGAAAGCATTGTGGATTATTGAAGTGATGCTGCCTAAATTGTTTGTCAAGCCAGAGGGTGTTTTGCTGGTTTGCTCTCTGAAACATTTCTCTGGTGTTCTCCCAGCATGATATCGACACCACACTTGGCTGCATGACATTGGAGTTGCTGGATTCACACATGTGCAAAATCTCCTTCAGGCTGGGGTTGAGGAAGGGTCTTCCATGTGTTCATTATATCACTGTCAGCAATAAACACAAGACTATCTGACCAAAAGAACGACAGGCCATACATACAGCAATATAGATTATCTTATTAAGCATCTGTAATTGATCCACATTTACAGTTTAATATTACTATAAGTTTTGATTCACAAAACTTTTAGGACAATATAGTATAGTGGAGTATATGTAAACCATATAATACCACTGAGACAGACACTCAAAGAAACAGGTACATGTTATCTGTCAGATTGTGCTATGAAATTCAACACCATATTTATGCTATAGGCTGTATCTTGGGTGCAGTTTTATCTTGCAAACTCATTTTAACTCCACAAGCTCTTTAGAAATTGCATGAGAACTTCTACTGCATCCTAAATATAGTATCTATGCATTTTTCTTTTTTCCTAGAGAGTTGGGAAGGAAGAGATGGGCATCCGCCTCGTTTGCATTCTGCACAGGCTGGACGATTCAGGGCCTGTCAGCCGAGAGCTCTCTTCCTCTGAGGTGCCTTTGAGAGCTTGGGAGAAAGAGATGCATGTGAGGAGTTCTGAAGGAGGGTGAACTTCACACTCGCCTAATCTCTACTCTGGATCTGTCTGTCGTTCATCGGAAGCGCCAGCTAGCGGACCTGGCACTAATTCAATCACTGATTCTTGATTGGCAGGGGAGCGTGCTGTAGCCCTGGGGAAGAGAAAAAAGTCCCTTTTGTCCTTAAAGAAAGATGGAGGGGAGAAAGGCTGTCTCCCTTTAGACTGAACCAGACCAGTGAGTGCCATCTGTTGGAGCCAGAACTCATAAGGATCAAATGAGGCTAAAGGAAGAGCAAGTCTGAAATGGTTGCCAAAATATTAAGAATGGAAAAGAACTTACATAAAACTATACTATTGCGCACATCAAATACAACTGCAGTCTTTATACTTCTGTTATTTATCTTTCGAGAGTCCTTCATCTTTACTGAATGATATACAGCTCCATTCTCTCTTTATATATGAGTTTTTAAGGTTTTAATGTGGACATTTTATGATTTTGCAAATATGTTCATCAAAAATGTTTCCTCATTGTAATAATAATGATAATGATAATAATAAAAACATTTCTTTTAAAGTGTATTTGCTGTTTTAGTTTTGTAGTATATGAAAGCAATTGCTATGAGACAGTTTTGGACAAAACTAAATGGTAACTGGTTGGTGGACAGTACTGTAGCCAACAAAAGTGACAAGATATGACATGTTAGGCAGACATGTTATCTCAAACTGTGACACTTTATGTTTGAACACTGGCCAACTTTCATGACAGAATGGTAAAAGAATATGTTTCTGCTCAGGAAGATTTCAGGAAGTTTGTTACTAAGTTACTTAGTAATTCAGATGCTTTCAGAATTTTGTATTACTGTTCTTTTACCTCAAAGTCAAGAACAACATAGTCTAGTATAATAAAAAATGGCAATGTATTTTATCATGCTGTTCCATTTTTTTGTCGTCTTTCTCCCATTAATTCAATAATAATGATGCAGTTACTGCAACAGGTTATATGACTGAGGACAGTAATACTGAAATGCTGTTAAATAAATAAAGATAAAATAAACAAAAAAATCACTGAAATATCTGATACAAAATTTAGAAACTGCCCCTCATGGTCAACCATGTGGGACCATTTCAAACATTCAGAACCAGATCCTCTAAATACTTACAGACACTGAATTAAGCCAAATGGTTATCTCTTGCTCTGCTATTAAATTTGAATGACGCTTCTCTAGAGAGTGACAATATTATGGGTGGAATAATTCCATCTGTATGAATAATTAAAATGAAAGTTATCAAACTTTTTTCCTCTCTCCTGTCTTTAATCTTACAAAATTTAAATTATAAATCAGAGGGTCTGTCACACTGCACATGTGTATACTGTGCTCTATTTATCGTTTGCATGAAATATTTCACATTAGGCCGATTGGTTAGAAATATATATAGAAATATATATATTCATTTACAGTACTACCATTAAACATTTTAGCAATATGGTTCCTTTTCTTCAATTAAAACCTGTCTGACACCCATCTGACACCCAGGTACATCAAGCATTAAACATTTACATTAAAAATGAATGTCACTATCAAAATTCATGAAGAGATACATCAAGCATTAGGGTGAAAATTTAATGTAGAGAGAAGGTGTGTCTGAGGGTAGATGTCAAGAGTGTAAATTTCTGAATAGCACACTGTGTGTCTAATTACAACTATAGGGAAAAAATAACAGGGACTAACAGACACTGATTTGAGTTAAAGAGTACATATTGCAAACAGTATGGCAACAAGATATTCAACCTCTGCTTTTTTATTTCACTTGTTTTATATAGTGAGTTGATGGAAATTTAATGAAGATCTACTTTTCTTCTGTCTTAAATGTTATTGTTCCCAAGACAACAATTCTTCTTGGGTACAGAACATTCTGTTTCCTGGCGGTGCCTTCAAACACATGATGTGTGCTCTTGATATAGTAGAGACTGCTGGGCCACCCATCGAGGAAATAAAACTGTAGTGAAAACTTTAGTGAAGTAAACAAGTCATTTGTTTGCAGAAGGCATATGCTGCTCAATCAAGTAAGTGACAGTAAAGAAACACTATAAGATTCTTTGCTCTACGTGACTGAATGGGAGCAAGAGCGAGCGAGTGAGCTTGTCTAGCGGTCAGCTAGCGGCTAGATGCGAGAAAGAGTTAAGGAAAAAAGGATCCGACAGGAAGTGAATGAACGTCTGTGGAGCTGCTCAAGCCTAGAACTGTTCTGTGCTTTTTTGGGGAAGAGTGAACGGCCATACGTTTCCCTATCAGTGGTGCAGAGTGCCACCTCTATCAGCGGATATGGAGAAGCAGCCTCCTGGCCCATAATGGGCTCCAGGATTGGTGATAAAACAAGCATCAATACTCCGGGACTCTTTAATGACCGAGCCCTTTGCTCTGGAGTGAGGAAGACTGATGAAGATTTATGTTGATGGAAGCTAGCCATCCCAGGTTTGTTTTTTCATTAACAGTAGTTGCAATTAAATTATTTTTGTGTGTGCTCTCTTTTGTGTGTGAGTCAAAGCCAGAGTGATTTTTCTGCTGGATCCTACTAGTATTTGATTTGTCTCTTCACACTAAAGTCATTTTTTTCCATTATGTAGCAATTAATCCGGTTTCTTAAAGTATTTAAGCTAAGGCTGTGATTTATTAGGGGACATTGTCTTGGGTTTTAGGGTGTTGCCTGCATTTTTGGAAGATAGTAGCTTGTAGAATATAAATTCAAATACTGGACACAGCCTTTTAGTTCAATTCAAAAAGCGCTGTTTTTCAAAAACGGAACAAATTTCTTTCAGTCCTGTTAAATGGCAAAATGCAACACTTTCTTGTAACAAACTAAAGCTGAACACTAATCTCTAGGCATTATGTCCAGCCCTAATCTTTCAGTCACCAGCTATTACATCCCACAACTCCTACTTCATGCTCAAAAGCTACAACAGAGACCACAGCAGCGACATTCAACTGTGAAGACCCTTCAGGTTGCTGCTAAAAAAGCCCATCCTCTGAGCGCTTACACTTGTGTGACAAGGGAGGTTAGCGCAACTCACTTGATTCACTTGCACCAACAGGAGGGTACAACTTGATCAGTATTCTCCAATGAGACTCCCTTACAGAACAGAGCATGCTGTCTTCCACTTAAATGGGTTGAGGAAGCCGAGCTGGAGCCACCAGGTGGACACTGAAAACACAACCAGTCCTCCGAGTCCACTGTGCACTATAGCATGTTAAGTCTGATTTCTTTGCCCACAAAATCAATCATGGCTTTGCAAGAAAATCACAACTATTTATCTTAGCTATAAATTTTAAAATTCTCATGTGCTACATACAGATATTAAAGAAGTTGTCTGCTTCTCTCATTTTCAGATTTCATTTTAAATCTATACAGGAACAGCCTGTTACATCTCTTTGGTAGCAAATAACCCAAAAAGGAATCCATGAAATGTTAGATTCCCAAATACTTACTCAACTCCTGGATTTATGCAGAATGAATTGCCAGTGTTGCATAATGCATTGCGCTTGCCTAGTTTAAGAAATGCAAATCACCTCGAGTTGATGGAATCCATTCAAGTTGATGGAATCCTTCCACAGGCATGGCTATGAAATATTTGTGATTCTTCAAATGTTATTGATGTAAGGAAAGTAAGAGACTGAGAGACAGAGGTAGATACAGGTAGGGAGAGAGAGGAGAAGAAAGAGGAAGAAAAAGGAGTGAGGAGGAGGGAGGGGGGACATGAAAGAGGGAAATGAGTTTAAAGTTTGCCTTGCAGAATATGACACCAGCTGTTACTGACTTTTTATCCCACTGTTATTAAACAAGAGATGAAAGATGTTATGTACTGCCATGTGTACACTTTAAAATGAGCTCAAAGAAGCCATTTTGCAGGGTAATATTCCATTCATACAAGGTACCACTCTCATATACTTTAGAACCGGGTGTTTTTGTAACAAAATTCCCAGTCATGTAAAAATATAAAAATAATCCTCTCTGAGCACTGGTTAGCTTTTAAAGCCCACAAGCTGTAAGTGCAGTTTTGAACGCTTGCTGGAATACTTTTAACCCCATAGTAACATAGTGGACTAAAAGCAATTTGTGAGCTCTTTAATAGGGAAAAAGTGATAGTATTACAGAGATAGTTTACCATAAGTTAAACATGGAGTGATGTGTATTTTTGGGCAACAAATGTGTTGAACCTCCTATTCTCAATGTATTAAATAACAATAACAAATTTGCTCTTGTAACATGTAGATACATTTGGGTCAATCAAAGCAAGCTTATATGTTTTTTTTTTTTTTTTTTTTTTTTTAAATGTCTATCTGACCACTACCTCAAAACCATTCAAACTCCTGTTCAGTGCTTGTTGTGACATATATAAATCTAAGTGCCACTGGCTTCCATAGTTCCACTCATCTTCTCACTAAGAAACTATCAGGCATCTTTATCGATCAGAGGCCATAATCCATCATAGGCTATTTGGCATTGTCCACTTTCTCCAAGGAGTGCAGAGGCTCACTCGTTATTTCAGTCAATAACTTTTATAACAGGTAGTGAGCGTCAAGTTGTAGTTTGTATCAATATTTGTGGAAAAACATTATACAGTATATTGTTTAGAAATCAATGGCTTTAAACCTTTATCCTGAGCCAGATAACTCACATTACTGCAACTGTGCTGACCTGTGTTGTTGCCAGAAACTGAGCTCTTATGTGGATATTATAAAAAATATTCTATTATACATTATAAAAAAGCAATGATAAAGGGCTTAAGTATAATAAAGAAATATAAGCGCATTTTCCTCGGCAAGCCCTGAAAGATAGTTGGTTGACAATTTGACAATCACAATATTTCACTTTTCGAATTTCCTCTAACTGGACAATTGGAGAGGGATGACAGCATGCGACAGACATCACATTGAATTAAGACCGAATGACAGTTCCTTCCTTTGAACCTCAGCCACAGCTCCTCCTAGACTCTTAACCTCCTGAAGAAAAAGGTTCAAACAACTGAATCGATAGCAATTTAGCGCAACACTCTTGTCGCTTCCTTCTTCTTCTTCTCCTTCTTCATCTCCCACCACCCGTACTGCATGCTAGGAGACAATTTGCTGTGCGACATTGCTCTGATAGGACAACAAAGAAAGGCCCAGGACAAATTGCTCTTTGGAGGGAATTGATGGGACTCTGATCAGACAGGTCCGCTGATAAACATATCCCATTCCACCAAGTCTAAAAGGAAGCCATGTTTTCTTTCTATCTTCACATTTACTGTTTTCAGATGTGACAGAAAAAAATATACAATTTTGTTTTCTTCTAACTGCACAGTGGAGATTTGCTTATAATAATAAGAGTCACTGGTAGCATTCATACCTGTGTGTTTGTTATTTACCAAAACTACAGTAGATGGTATGTACAGATACAAGATGCAAGCCAGTCTCTAAGTAATTGTCAAAAATCTACCCAGTTTCCCTATCTGTGTCTTTGAAGATCTATGACAGTAGCACTCATGCCTAAGGTGAACAAAAACAAAGGTTAATTTTGATAATGTTACACAGATTTGAAAATGCAGCCAATGAACCGGTGGTTTCTGTTTTGAAGCTGAAATAAAATGGCTTTCATGTATCAGCTTTCCAGACCTGACACACTCAGCACAATTTAATGTGGTTGGACTTTTAAAATTAAGCAAGAAGATTGAAGTTATTACTGTGCCCCCTGAAGGTTATTAAGTTTTTGTGGAAGTCAAATTTTTATTGTTTTATTTCCTCTTTTTATTGAGAAACTTCTTCTACTCTCTCTTCAGTATTTTCCACCTTCTCCTTCATCTGTCCAATGTTGTCAGGACTGGGAAAAAAAATCTTCCATTCATACATTTCAAATGTCACCGTGTCGAACCACCGTGTCGAACCAGTCCAACTTTCTTCCTGCAGTAGGCTGGTGGATGCTGATATTTAAATATCATTGTTGAACCTGCCATTCTGTCTTACAGAGCAAAAATTGCACAGCCCACCTCCTAATCCATCACCACCTTTATCTTCAGAGTGTCCTACGAGAATAAGCTGGGAATTAGGTTCCATCATTCACCTGCAGTCTCTCTGCCATCACTACAATCTGTACTCCAAGGGGATCCTGTACGAACTCCTCTCCCATTATTATGGGCCTTCATTTCATTGAAATGATACGTTTTTAATATAGTCTCACAGGAGCTTTTTCCTAAATTACAAATTTATAATAAATATTGTTTTCATGTTTATGTATTTACTCTGTTTCTGAATCTCTGAATGCAAGCTTGACAAGTCTGTCACTTTTGATTAATGAAATCTGTTGAATATGGCATCAAGAGGTCATAGCTCAGTGACCGGAAAGCTGTGTTTGCTGTAGGATAAAACCAAATAGCCTGAATATTACTATGTATTTTATGTGACTGACATCATAGCATCAGAGATATGAGAGGTTTCTCAAAAAAAAAAAAAAAAGATTAATAGATTATAGATTTCATGTGACACGGATGTCTCTTGTGACAACAATAATGATTCTTTGTTCTTTGTTCTTTTACCCTTATCATGTTAAATATTTACATTAAGGTGATAATCATAAAATGGTTTTTCGAACTTCAAACTGCAGAGGTGAAATCTTGGTTTACTCTGTGGTCACTGAACTAGCGGCTCCGCAGGTTGCAATTTTAAAGAATTGTGGCTGCAGTGTCATGTGAACTGGCCTGTTGAGAGCTAACTGAAAGCTACCATCCTTTTGAAAAAGGACATTATTTGTCTCCACATTCTGAGCTGCTACGCCTGAAAAGCCTTAAAGGTCAGCCAAAGCTGTCACTTTGGGTTTTTACCACTTCAGATGATCAGCAGCTAATGTTACAGTGTGGAGAGACTATAAGGAAACACACTCTGTTTTAAATACGTAGCTTTTAAGACAAAAACTTCTCATTTTTTTCCCCCTAGAAAGTTAAAGAACAGTGAGGGTGAGAGAACGTTTTTTGTGGATTTCCTCAGTCTTACTGAAATAATGTAACAGTGAATGTACACCAAGTAAATTATACTTTTCATGCAATAATTTTAGAAAGCTGTCCAGCTTACCTGAGATCACAACACAGAGTGCAACATGTGTCCCATTACCCTCAACTGAGACCCTGCAGTGTGTGATTACAGTCCAAATTAAATTTCACTTCTAGGTGCATACACATTTCCATCCACAGGAAACAAAGTTTGAAACTGAATCCAAAGTCTACTAGTTTTTCAGAGATGGCTTTAACATCTGTGACATAGATATATATACATCTATGCATACACATCTACATACATATCTAAAATATACACTGAAATAAACATCTACATAGTTCAGCACAGGGTCTCTGTAGGCTTATTTTTGAACTACAAATATGGGGATTCAATTTAAAGTGAATTAAAAGAAGAGGAGACCGAAGAAGAAAAAGGCAATCAAATATTGAAGACTCTCTTGGGCACTGGCACGCAACAGCCCTGTTAACCTGACCCATCTCCTTGGCTGTCGCCAAATGCAGCTCCACTGTACTGAAATATTAACTGCCTGCAATCTGTGACACACACAGGTACTGAGAAGCCTTGGCAGGTCTTCACAACTGATCCACATGTGATGGAAATAATGATATACAAATGTGTGGCCATTCCTTGTGACACATGTACATTCAGTTCATGTGCTATGGTATATTTACAAATATGGTTTAAAACATAATTGATATACTATATATGCATACTGTGCACCATATGCACAACATGCAATATTTGATGTATTGTTTTTCAAACACAAATATATCATAGCTCATATGTATATATTACCGTACATAATGTAAAGAAGGTACGCATCATTACCTACAGCACATAATGAAGCACATTTTAACTACAGGAGAATACAGAATACAAGCATAATACACAAATGGCTGCAAAAAAGCTACAGATATAACAGTGACTTAACAGTCTCAGACAGTTTTCAAAATACAAACATAATTTTGTTAAAGAAAACCTGGATCCTATGGATCTTAAATCCTGGCCTATGATCTGCCTAAATACATTATGTATTTGTATGACTTAACAAAGGAGATTATGGTATAATGTTAAGTTATATGACAGAATGGCCAGAGACCAGTGTACATATGTGAAGTTTTGGAGTTCTGATATCTGGGCTGATATAAGCCCAGATTTGCCGTTATATACCTTTATTGAAGAGGTACTGCATGTATTGCATGTTTTAAGAGGTTAATATGGAAGCCTCTCCCTTTCACTGCTGAGTTTTCCCCAGTTCCTAAACACACTTAAATCATCACACAATCAATATTAACAGTACAAAAAAAAAAAAAAAATTAGTTCCATAACTACATGAAAAAACGATGCTGAAGTTTCCCGAGCAGTAAATTTCATTGTGTGCACTGAAATAAAAAATAAAGATTGGTCACACATCAGCTTTCCCCTTTGGCCAAAACAATGTGTCTCTACTGAACAGAGGTTTAGTTTCATAAAAATTGAGACTGATGATGGTCTCTGCACAGTCTTTCCACTAATCTTTTCTCATGGCAAAGGGACAATAACCAGGTCAATGACACCTGTCCAACACTACCACCTTCTGTAATGTATTAAAGGAAATAAAATTCATTAACCTACTCACTGTTAGTGAAATTAAACTTGGAAAAATGATAGTAAAGTAGATAGGTCTGTAGATTTAGTCTTTAAAAGAGATGCATAAATGTTTTGGAGAAGATGTCAGAATATTTAAATTGTAATATACTGAACAAAAAGCATTATGCTTTGGTACGAGTGTTTCAACACCACAGTTTATAGTTGTAATTCAGGGTTAATGAAGCCGTGCTTCTCTGTCTCCCTAACCCTGTTCATGCTTCAGTAGCAGCTAAGGCTCTGGGCTAAACAGATGATGAAGTTGTTATTGTTGTCATCTGATCACTGTGCTGCTCTCACAGTAGATGTAAATCAAAATTTTCCTCCATTTAGCCCTTTTACTCATACAGCCATTATAGATTTTCTCACTAGAAATGCTCCATGTCAGCAGGAATGCAACTGTATTTATGTGTGCCCATTTAAATAATCACAAGCATCCTTATATGTATTGGTATATTTTCTAAAATAATGCAAATGACTATGTATAACTTAAAATAAATTTAAAAGGGATAACTTGTCATTTGTCATTTGGGTGATAGTTCAGTTAAAACTGATGGTTTCACTTTATCTTGGGACAGGAAATTATTGTGGAGCCTCCAGGTGATTTAATGGAGAGGAAAATGTCAAGATGAGGACATGGAGAAGACTTCCCGTGCAGCAGTTTTTTTTTTTTTTTTTTTTTGAAACTTGCCCTGAGCAAGGCTGACAAGATGAAACCAGACTGGACTCCGAACAACAAGGGCTCCTGTTAGGGGACTGCTCTCTGACTCATCCTCTGCAGCTTTAACAAGCCGTCTGCAAAGGGCCATGTCTTTGTCCAAAGCAAGGCAGCGTTCGCTGTCTTTATCTCTCCTCCATGCTCTTTGTGTTTCATCCATGTTCACTCATATGTTAAACCAAAGATACACATACATGCGAAAAACACAACTACAGCCTAGTCTTGTTTCCTGCCTCTCTCTCACTCTATCTTTAATTTGTATGTGGTATTTTTCAGCCTCTTTTCTCTAAGAAACTCTTACTGTCTACCACTGTGTCTATTTTAAACCACACCAACAATTTTTGCAGAATAGATGCTAAGAGAAGAAAACTAATGCTAACACTGACCTGATCTGGCGATATTAAAGCATAACAACTGTTGCAATTTTATATGAATATTGAGTTTAAAATTACTCATTTAAAGGTGGAAGAGCATTATTTGCTTCATTGCTAGCTTGGTGTTACTTGGCTTCTGGCTGTGGTATGGCCAGCACCCCTAGTCAGTCACAGTCACTGGTAATCTGGAAGGGTTTTACACTTCCATTTTGGAGGGACAGAAACATTATCACAGTTTGCATTCATAGCTGGTCCATGCGGATGCCTGATAATCCTGTAAACAATGCACTCAATCCTGCCGAATACACAAAGATAAACACCAAGCGGTCGCAGTGACACAGCACGAGGTCAAGCCGGGCTTCTTTCCTCATTTCCTTTTTTTTTTCTTTCCTGTAAATACAGTTAGAGACACTGAGATGTGCTGCCAAAAGCCTTCATTTTCAGGGGAAGGGATTTCACTCGACAGTGCCAAAAAGCCTCTCCCCCAGAACTCATTATCTTGTCCTTTTTGTCACAAGGAGCAAAAAGCCACATTTGTGAGCATTGTTTAATCTCTGACTGGAGGTTAGGTTTTACTAACAGGTCAGTCATACGAGGGGGAACAAGCACACTTCACATTTATGCAAAAGGGATAGAGTAATCATCGGTTACACAAGTTTCTGATGGTTCCCTGTGCAACTGATAGAGAGAGACTGTTGAGTAACTGCCGAACATTGATTATTCTCAAATAAATCACTGTTTTATGACAGAGTGATGAGGGTCAGAATTTAATCAACTGCAATGCATAAAACAGCAGCTGAGATAAATGGATGTTTCCTTCAAAACAACTGAGCAAGTTAATTTATCTCAAGCTGTTTGGTATCTGCTGTTCATCTATCTATCTATCTATCTATCTATCTATCTATCTATCTATCAGTATGTCAAATTCGGAATCTGCTCACTCACTCACTCACATGAAATGTCTGTCACCATTGGCACCCAACCCATCTGCTTTGATGTGGATCACCCCAGACTTCGCTGAATAATTTATTGTACTTGAAATATTTCGTGTCAGGCCAGTGGTTTACTTAGACAATGAAAATCTGTTTGCGAACAAATAATTATTCTTGAATCAATACAGCAAGACAGAAAACATGTTATCCCTTATATATCCCTTCCTTCCTCTAACTTCCAGTGTGATAGGATTCCCCTTTACAACAAATGGAAATGTCTGGCTTGGAACATTTCCCTGTACTTTACAACTCATTTCCCCACATATCAATGTATGCTATGGCTTGGGCTGTGACAGGGGGGAATGAATAGCTGCAATGAATAGCAGGAGAAGTAAGATAAATAAAATAAAATATTGCTTTGTCACTGGCTCCATTCAAACTACTTTAACTGGCACACGCGTCTTCCTGCTGTCAGCACAATATCTGAGCAGGGAGAGCAGGTGTGGCGCATTATCAAGATATTAATCATCAGGTTGGAGGTTAGAGCATGTTGTAGCCACTCAATCTCCATTCAGCCCTGCTGGCTTGTTAGAATTATTTGGATACTTGATAACTTATCTTCAAATCCTGTTTCTATTTGCTTTGTTATTACTTTTCACCCAGCGTAATTGCTTGCAACCCCCTCATGTATTCAATTAAATGCAATTCCAGCAAAAACACGTTGCCATGTCATCAACATTATGTGTCTTTATCACGTCCAAGTCCAGTGAAAAAAACATGCTTCAGCAGCTAGGACGCTTCATGGAAAGCTTACATTTGAATTTAAGGGCCTCATGTTGCCTCATGGCTTTTCTTAACAAGCTTCACACATAAAAAGCCAAAAAAAAACACAAAAAGCAAATTTGGTTTCAATCAGTAGTGTTATAATCAAAATACAACAACCAAGTCTTTTAAGATATGGAAACCTATGACACATTTTGACCAATATTTAACTGAGGAAGGCCCAAAAAACATAAAGGAGCCAATGTTATGAAACTAAATTATGGATACATTTGCTAAGTAAGCCTCCTGAAATCTGAAACACAGACTGAAGTTAAAAGAGCTATCCTGAGTTCATGTCAGTCCAGTTTTCCAGCTAACACAGGATGATTTCCTTTGGGGATCTACAGCTGAAGAGCGGCTGAGGGTTGTGTTGTTCTTCGAATGAGCACTGGGCTGATCTGCATCATAATGAATCACTGCCACATTAATTCATAAGAAAATCCTATGCAATTTTAGTATCTAAACAAATGATGGAGATTTGGACGGCCACACATCTGGCATCCCTTCAACACACCTGACAACTTGTCCCAGTTGCAAAGACCTGATGTGGAATTGTGTCTCTGTGTTAGGAAAGTTGTTGTACAATAAGGTGAACCTGGGGTTGAACCAGTGTAGTGTCTAGTGAAATTAGTTGTAAAATTGATATGAATTTCATTTACATGTTCCCACATCAAAAAGAATATGTCCTGGTATATACTATCATAGCAATGGGGAATCTAAATCCTAGAACAGGACCAATTTAGACTTATTATGAGAGAGATCTACTGAGTAAAGCAACGTGAGTCTATTTACCAATGACTTTTAATTCAACGCAGATTTGAGCTTTGATTAGTTTAGGGTTTAACGATCTTGTCCTGTCTGAGTTTATCTGCAGCATTATTCTAACACAATAAAATTCTAATATATTTTATATAAGTACGTAAAATACTAGTGTATATTAACCATAGCGTGTAATGGGGCTGTGCAGTTTTTCAGTATATAGAAATGTAAAATATACATTTACACGGTTGCAGTAAACATATACACATTGTGAAGCAAACTATACCATTTTGTGCACACTCAAGAGGAAATATGCAAATGTGAGGGGCTGTGTTAAGGATTCATGGAACTACAATGTATCACAGAGGTCAGAGCACACAGTTCACCACCCTGATGGCTTGAGGGAAGAAGCTTTTCTGAGTTTGTCTTGATTATGGATCAAGATGGATTATGTGAAGAAATTTGTTCTGACCTCAAAAACAGAGAGAAACTGCATGCAGATTTACAGATTTAAAAGTTAAAGTTAGAAGTCTCCTGGCCAGTAGACCGAGATCATACTGAGTTCAAAGTACGTAAGAATTCTTTATGGTGCAGCTTTAATACCTTCAAGATGCTTAGTGTAGACCAGCCAACTGTTAAGCAGCCAAATAACAAAAACCACTGAACTGGACAAGATCTTTCATGACAGGCACTTCTTTGCTCACAGTGGTGTGTCATGGATGTTTTCTTGGAGTTTAAAATTACTCAAGCTTGCTAATTACGTGCAATCTTCATGCTTAATCAGATCATTTATCACTTGCAACAATGTAAAAAGGCGAGAGAAAAGGGAAATTTCATTTGTTAAACAGGAATTATCTGTCTGAGAGGTACAGGGAAAAGCCAACGAGCTGATTATAACCTTTAAAATATTGTTTTAATTCATTCTTTGTTAGCTAAGTCAAACAAGGGTAAACCTGCTGCTTCATAAACACATTTAGCCACTGAGTCACCATTGCCAATGCCAACAAGCATGATGATGTTTGACCCAAGCACAGTTTGAGCAACCTAAGCACTCCAGCAGGAAAACAGGAATGTCTTGGCAGCCTTTGAGCCTCAAAAAAAGAGTTCTGCACACAATGTCTCAGGCAGCGGCCCAGGCCTGCAGCTCCTCCCCAGAGGTGCAGACAACTTTTAATCTAATTAAAACAAGACTGGGAAAGACAACTTGAAAGATAAGGGTGCCAGAGAGAGTAGGCTGCCTGGCACCACCGCAATTCATCCTTCTCAGTAGCGACTAAAGCTAGTTATTAAGTCCTTGAGGGCGACAAGGGTGCAGTCAGGAATGGTTCACCAAGTGACAGAATTAAATAGCAGCTTGGTTTGACAGCTGCAGTCTTGTTGAGATTGACAACACAATCACAACAGCGGGACTGACAAAAAACACAGGGACAATTTATCTTTTGGGGTTTTTCCTGATGGAGTAGAGCGGACAACAAAAACATAAACAACCAAAACTGCGCAGACAATGCAGAGGGCGCCTGTCTTCTGAAGATATTCCTGAGGCAAGTTGGAAATATAACAACAGTGGAAAATAACAACTATTGGATGAAATGAAATTGCGGTAAACAAATCTCCATTGTAACCAGATTTTTTTTTTTTTCTGGCTTAAATATTGCCTAGGATCCACAATGGAATGGTAATACTACTAAAAACATGGTTAACTCTGTCTTCATTAGGATTAGGTCCTTATGATGTATTATCAACAGCTTTCTTCAGCCTTTATCTGTGTCCTGTTTTGTGGTGGTGAATGTAGTCAGGGATTGCAACGTGAGGTTTTAACTATATCCCACTCCATCCTCAACCTATATCTGTTTAAAACACACACACCCACACACCCACACACCCACACCCACACACACACAGATATTATCAGTTTTTTCCTGTGGCTCAGAAAATCTTTTTTATTTGAGTTATTTATGCCTGATGAGTCAACCAGGTCCATAATGAATCTTTAAAGTTTGTGATGGCCTGTTTTTATACGCTGGATATAAAAAAGATTTTTCCACTAGTGGAAAGATGAATGCGTACATGTGACTTTGTTAAAACTCCCCTGATTCCAACCTTGATGGTGCCTACGTGACTCAACAAGAAATAACAAAAACTGCTGCACAAAGAAATATGGGATGTAGGTGTTGTATTGTGTCACACACTGGTGAGAGTTAATCACTGTGTATGGACTGCAAAATTATAATAAGAAGGCAATGCAGTGTAATTAGTTTTGGGCTGTTAAGCACTGTTTCTGGTCTAAACCACTGCTAAAAGGTTAGCCTGCATCTTACTGATGTGGTATATAGGCACGACTGTCTGTAACTGTTATAACTCAGCTAGCAATGGTTGAATTAATGCATTAAAGACAGACCCTAATAAAACAGAAATAAAAAATAAATAATAATAAATAAATAGAAAAATGGTCCAAATAAAGTTTGTTGCTGATGATCTCTTAATTGGCAGTGGCTGTTTTCTAGAGTTGTGCTGCACTTTTGAAGTAAAACATCAAAGTAAATTGATGATTTCTTCAATCTGCTGCATTGACTTTCAAGTTCACTTTATTTTCCTGGATGACATGACAAAATTACTCTATTTTCGCCATCACAACATTTATGTGTATAAAAATAAATAAAAATGCCTTACTGTCAAAAAGAAGATGATTTGGACATTTTCCTATGGGATGACACAGTATGGCTCAGAGACTGTACTTACAATGTGCAACAATAGCTGGTAATACAAATTCTACAGACAAAAACTCACCATTCTTTGTATTTCTTCAGACTCCAAGATGGGTCCAAGCTGTGAAAGTGGCTTTCATGTATTGCTTGCCAGGGGGGGTCATGCACAGCAGGTAATAATTCCTCTACAGTATGTGGTAATAATTAGCAATCTTCATTGTGCAGCTGTAGGGATGTTTGCTGTACCATCAAAAACACTCTCCTGCTTTCTGACACATCTCATTATAGAACCACTACATGTTTGTGAAAATAAAGGTGATAAGAGCTTATATACTGTGGCAGGCAAACATGGTATGGATGAATATAAATAAGCTCTGTGGTCACTTTGAAATGTCTAATCGCAATCAGACGTGCGTAACTATTTTATTTACAATTCATGTTTTCACTGCAGTCAAGCACTCACCATGTACTCCTCAATAAGAATGAAATACGTGTGTACAAAAGCAATTAGGGTCTATCTCAACTGCATTCATCCAAGCACTGCAAACTTAATTAAGAAAACTACCCACAGCTGTGTGCCTATATGCCACGTGCAAGAAAGATGCCACAAATATAACCCTTTAGCTGAGGCTTAGATCAGAAACAGAGCGCACATCATTGCACAAACACTGATAATGTACTACCCGCTTATGTTCATTTTAAGTCCATACACAGTGGTTAACTCCTAATGCCCCTCTCACCGTGTTCATGGAGAAATCGTCAAAGCAGTGTCTGGGGGAGTTCATTTGCCCTTTGACACCTCTCCTGCCGTTCGCAGGCGTTGGTGTCTTAATTATGATGATGGCACTGGTGATGATTTTCATTTGTTTGGAAATGAGATAATAAGCATGGAACATCATTATAAGTTCCACGGCTTTTCATTTGAGCCACGATTAGCTATAACATCCCAACTGCAGTCAATTACTGTGCCGTTTGGAAGTTACATAGTGACCTTATCCAAGCTGACAAATGGCCAATTTCTTCGCACCCCTCTGCATCCCAGCATGCTTTGCCTTTTCTTATTTAATGCCTACTTTCTAAATGCCACATTTGTTCCTGTTTATTCCCAAAGAGACTTCTTTTGTTTCATTTTTCTTTTTCATTAAGGCTACTGGCTTAAAAGTATTATTTATATGGATTTCATTACCCCCAAAAATGTCCATCAAAAGTTTGTCTATCTATTAACAAACAAAAACAAATAATAATAGTCCTACTATTGGTACATGCTTTTCAGGGTAGGAGGGAATAGATGCTTCTTGTGATTTGGGTGAGATGTCTCTTTGAATATAAATGGAAAGTGAGTCATAAACATAAATATAACATCTGTAAATACAGCAGGTGCCATGTAGTGGAACTAAATATAGTTTAGGCTGAGTGCACTATATGATTTTTATGGCAGAGTAAACCATAATCACCTGTACCAACAAACTGATAATGGCCTCTCTGCCTGGCAGTGTTCCTAGCCCATCTCCTTGGGGTAATAACCCCTCAGAGCCACTGAACTTGCTGCGTATGCTTATGCTACACTGCTTGGAGTTTTACCGTCCTTTCCGCACACGCGAGAGGTCAGGTTCACCTTCAGTCAGGCGTTAAAATGAAGTCCACTCCCTCACTGAGCCCATCACTCAAGACCATTTCAACTCCAAATTGAACACATAAAATGTAGTCTCATGAGCTTGATGCATCGTATATTTCCCCGTAAATGGCTGAAGACTAAGTCCATCCAAAAGCAAAGAGGATTCATGATCTTAAATAGGTGGAGGTGGAAGAGAGAGGTTCTTCCTCCTGTTTTAAAAATGCTAAATTACAAACTACCAGTATTGTCCTATTTACCCAGGCTGGGTATGGTGTAGTATTTCTAGGCAGTTGGGAACTGTTGTATACTCACTATACTCTTTGGTATTACAACTAATAATGAAGGAAGACGAGACCAGGGAGAGTCGCTCGTAATGGGTACTTCAGCTTCAACTCAGGACTGATGACAATGACGTCAACACAACACAAAGGGGGGGGGGGGGGTGTGTGACCATATCTTAAAGAGATAAACTTAGGGTGTCAATACACAACAGGAAACTCAGTCCTTGCACAGATCCAAGTGTGAGTATGCTGTTTTCACCACAATATATTCAATTCAATTCTGTCTTTGTTATAGTTCAAGGATCAATCTCTTTGCATATGCATTTCATCAGAGGGATCAGAGTAGGGTCAGCAAGAGAGTGCAGTAAAAAATCATATTTACCACACAGTAATATATGGTTTATATGTGTGCTGTGGCGGATGTGGAGGATTTACGCCTGAATGGACTCGTACTATGACCCTACTGTGAAAATCATCCAAGGACACACACTGCGATGTTATGGTGATAACATGGTGGTGCTAATATGGTGAAAACTAAAAAACACTATCAGTACTACTACTCCCAAAAACTCTTTCCAGGAATGCTCCCATTTAAAAACCCAGTAACATACATTCTCATCCAGGATGTTTGTTCAGCCAGTACAGCCACAGTTTTTCTGTTGGATACTGAGCAGCTCCAGTGAAGCAGTGGCCCTTAAGTGCCTTCTCTCACCTTGTTGTGTGTGTGTGATTCTTGGACAGGGGCCATAGGATATGTGAGACTGAAGGTTGATGGTCCAGTGCTCCTGCCCAGGAAACTGCCTCCCTCTCAATCACCTTATTCAAAGTGCTGTAAGCTTGTTAGGTGCAGTATTGCTCCTCTCAGTCTAATTTCCTGCATGACATAGGCTTATTTGTTTCACTGCGGTTGCTCAGCTGGCCATTTACCTATCAGCATTTCAACCAGTCGTAGTGTAGCAGTGGACGTCTTTACAAAGGAATTACAGTGGGGATTTCTTGTGCTGATGAAACCACAGCATGAAACCAAAGTCAACATCATGCCTATCCTTATAAACTCCCATTCAAAAATAAAAAATTAAAAATGTAATATTAGAATAACATGTTTTTCTAAGTGCTGCTGTAAATGTAAACCACTCACTGTGTTGTCAGCATTATATATGCTGACCAAGTATGGTCACCTTAATCTGCATTAATGCTGCACTCTTTCAGCTAAACACATGACCTGCCCTGATGCCTGCGTTTGGCTGGAGGTGTTCTAAGATCAACAACTGTATAACGGTGGATTGATTCTTGTGATACACTCATAATATTCTTTTATATTAGTTAAATATAATCATAATGTGTTCGGTTTTTCGTTGTAGATTTGTAGTACAAGTATTTTGAAGATTCTTAAAGTAAAAAAAAAAAAAAACCACCTTATATTTGACCATGTGTTTATTGAAAGTAATATTTCTACTAGCAGCTATTTCACAGTAAAATATGTTAGAAAAAAATGAAGCACTCCAGTTTCAGCAAAACAGTATTCTATACACTCTTTTAAAACGAACCCCAGCTATGTAGCCGGTACCCTTGCTATTTGAAGGTGTATTACCCTCTCTCAGTAACTCTATCTGTGTATAGCCAGATCCCTTACTACTATTGATCTGTATCCCTGCCCCTTTTCAACTATGTTGTGAGAAAATGTTCCATGAAATATTTATTTTCCCTGCATTTCCCCCTTCTTCAAATCCAGGCTATCCTTTCCAGTCACACCTGCTGATTCAAGCCATTTTTTGAGGCGTGGATTTAGCTCGCAGTTGGCTCTACTGCCTACTGCCTTATATTCAGCGGGTTAGAGCAGCATCGCTGCACATTAAAGGCTGAAGTGAAAGAAAACATGGTCCTTGGCCATTGTAGGTAGAAGTGTCATGGATGTTATTACCCCATCATCACCTGCTGCTGCTGATGATGTAGGTTGTGGAGATAAGGCCGTGAAGGACATTGGAGAGAGAGAGGGAGAGAGAGAAAGAGAAAGAGAAAGAGAAAGAGAAAGAGAAAGAGAGAGACAGCCAGATAAAAGTGTAAAAGCAACCATTCATATGACAACAACAGAAACAGCTGGTCTTAATAAGAACAGCTCTGCATCTAACCAGAAAAAAAGGAAGGGTGGTACGACAAGGACTGTAAAAAGGTTAAAAAAAAAAATTAGACAGCATTCCAACCGAAAGCACCGTCAGCCATAAAACACAGATCTGAGACAAAATTATGTTGAAACAAACAGTGTCTGTCACAAAAAATAAACAAAACAAATTCAAGAAAAACTGACAATCCTTGAATCAATAATCAAAAATAATCAGAACCACCTTGATTACCTTCTAACAATGGCAGAGTTGAAAAGCAGCATAAAGAGGCTAAAGTCTGTAAAGGCATGTGGACCTGACAGCATCAGGACAGAGATGATGAAACACAGCAGGCCCTGAGCTGAGACAGGCCCCCCTTCAGTTGTTCAGTCAGGCTGCTCTCCTTAGATCTGGAGCTGGGGGCGTATTTCCCCAACACAAAAGAGTGGAGGTAAATCAGACTCGAACAGCTACTGAGGCATTTTTGTGTTCAGTCATTTTTTACAGAAATATCAATGGCTGGATGCTGCCCTTCCTTATGGAACACAATGCCCTGAGTAAAGGGCAAATTAGCTTTTTACCAAATCACTGCACTACTGACCATGTTTATACTCAACAAACTCTATGTCAATTATCACATACACCAAGAAAAAAAAAAGGGCATGTTGCATGTTCATGTTTTAATGATTTTAAAAAGGCTTTTGATTCTATTTGGCAAATGGGATTACTGGAAACCCTGGCTGAACCCTTAACAATAAAGAGGTTAAATTCCTGCTCAATGCTGATGACCTAGTGTTGTTGTCATCAATGCAGCAGCACCTGGACCACCTTGAGCAGTGCAACTAACACATCTAAAACATGATTATCCAAAAGAAGTCCAGATCTCAGGAAACCAACGATCAACCAGTCATCTAATTATTAACTTAACAAAAGGCGCGTATCTGGAACACTAGACGAAGACTCAAAACAAAACTCACTAGACTCAAAACAAATTTAATTGGTATCTGGCCCTAAACCATTAGTATAAATTGGTATTCCCTTTATTGTCAGACATACAAAGCAGAGGAAGATCCTGACCAAATACAAACTCTAGACTAACCAAAGAGATAGGATGACATAACAAGTCCTGGCAACCCACAGAGAAAAGAGTCTGTGGTCACTGCAGGACAGGTGAGCTAGAGACAGATACACACTTTTTCTTA
Source organism: Toxotes jaculatrix (assembly GCF_017976425.1). Lineage (NCBI taxonomy): Eukaryota > Metazoa > Chordata > Actinopteri > Toxotidae > Toxotes > Toxotes jaculatrix. The sequence goes on from NC_054403.1 coordinate 22,431,799, forward strand.
AAATGTGACAAATATAAAATCACAGTGGAATGCTTTAAGAAATTCGATTTGTTACTCCTAAACTTCACAGAGACAGATGACAGTGAAAAGCAACAGATTCTATTAGGAGAGGGACTTGCAGTATACTCAGCTGCACAATATGTGACTACACGGAGGAATGTCTGTCTGTCTGTCTGTCTGCTCGTCTGTATTTCAATTTTCTTGACAACTGCTCATCCGATGGACTCCAAAGTTTGTGGGTGTATTGCTGGGGAGCCAAGGAAGTGCAGTGTTGAATGTGAAGTTTTTTGGATGATGCTCTCAAGACAGATGCAAGCTGGATTAACGCAGGCCAAGCAATGAGCAACCAACCAACCAACAGGCACGTTTGAAAGGGCACTGCACTAGTAAACTCATAAACTCAGGGACACACAATTAAAACAGTATCACTGAATGTGACAAATAATTATCTTGACATAGTCTATTATACACATGGAACACACATATTTACTGTTTTATTTTTTTCCACTTTGTTGTTCTTTTTATCTATTTATTTTATTTTACATAATGAATTGTATGATTTTGTCATCCCATTACTTAACTGTATTATCCTTAAGGCTTTGGCAATATCATTCACCTGGCATTCATGCTAATAAAGCACAGTGAATTGAACTGAACGCGGAGAAAGAGAGAGGCAGAGAGAGAGAGCGTGCGTGTGTGTGAGAGAGAGAGGAGGAGGAGGAGGAGAGGCTTTTAAATATACACAGCTGATTTGGGGTTGCTTTCCTTATTTAGAATTCACTAGTTACCTTCAAAACAAGGTAACATGGTTTCTGTGTTAAACTGGGTTAGGTATACAGAGGTTATGTTTAAATTTAGGACAATCCTCCTGAGAATGAACATTAACAAACAAAATATCCTTATGCTGTAGGCTAAGTGTGTGCATGTGTTTGTATACCCTATATGTAGACGTGAGAGGATTTCTGTGGAAATATAAAATGTATAGTGAATGTATAATTCAGTGAGTGAGGATGGGAAAGGAGACAGGGAGACATAACTGTCAGACAGACAACATTTAAACTGACCCCACAACAATTCAGCTGGCTATGCACTCGATACTCTGCTTCACATTTTAAATTTCTTCTTTCTGTCTTTGTCATAAACTCACAAACACTGCACAGACTCAAAGTTTGCAGAAAGCCCCATATACACACAGATCACGGCATCTATAAATAATAGAGTGCACATAAATTAAACATCGAAGTTGAGTTTTCGATAGCCGCTCACTGTTGGCCGACTAAGACGCCTCATTCGCGCCCTCCCAGACTTAATTAGAAGCCTTGCATTTCCTGTATGGAAAACAACAGAAAAAACAAACAAACAAACATGGGGGAAGAAAGCCACAGGGAGCGTACCCTTTGATTTCCCACAATGCACTGTTATTACAGTTTGCAATAATTGTGGGCTATGTGAGAGGACAAAGCCTTGAACAGGAACATCTAATAAACACCTGGTTTCTGCCCTCTTTTATTCACCTCTGCTTTCTTCAAAGGTTAGTACACCTCACCATCTCCTTACAAGCCTCCAGTTCCTTCGTGCATATTGGTTTGCATTTATTGATGCTGTGCAGATGCAGCACTAACTGCAAGGTAACCAAAGTCAGTGCCAACATGGAGGCCCAGTGAAGAGTTAGTTGTGTGCAAACAATGTCCAAACACATAAATAACCAGGGATGTAGGTCCGTTTAGTGACATAAAATGGGCTGCATTTAATGATTATGTCGCTTAAAATTCTGTAAGTGATGGAGTGATTGATAGATCTATTATTTCGTCAGTCACAATATTTATTTACTTATTGATAAATCAAATCTAAGAAAGTATACCCTTAAAAATAATTTTAAAAGATTATTAAAATTTTACATTCATTCATTTTCATAAAAATGATTAGCTGAGTCTTGAGACTGGTTGTACAGATAAGTAAAAATTAGGGGTCTAATAAGTAGGAGTTGGCTATATGGATAAAATTCTCTACCATGGTATATATATATATATTATTTCATATTGCAATATTCATGTACTGCATATTGTGATACTGTAAATTTTCTTTGAAAAATCAAATGTGAAACTGTTTACAAATGAAATAGCCAGAAGAGAATGTCTAATTTAGTTTAAACGGTAATTTATGTACCAAATTTAGAGAACATGTATTTTTTCCACACTAAGACTTCTACTCCAATGCACAGCATGTTGAATTCAAAGAGTCAGAGCTCAGGCTTAATGATCATAGCATTTCCCAAAGCATGCAGAAAGCCCCCTGCGTTATTAAAGCTGTGCAGATGTAGCTGTGCTCAGACATACAAAACTTAAGCCTCTTAAACACAAAACAAACACTTTCTAGAAAACAGATTACATGTTAAATACATGAATAATTGAAGGTTAAGATTCCACATGCCATTTTCAAGCATTTGTCTAATGAAATGTTTACATACCAGTTACAGTATGGTTGCCTAGACAAGGAAAGATAACTGTTTTTGACTTTAAACGCATAATTGATGCTCTTTGCATTCAAAAACATCATGTTCCTTTTTAAGTGCTCCTTTTTATGATACTTGTCATGGACTTGCCCCCACTAAAATTACAAATCTGACTTTTTGTATAGCCCTTTTGGGCTGGGCTCATTAGGTTTTGATAATTCAATCTGTGATCTTCTTGATATGAGACAATCTATCTAAGCATGACACAAAAGTACATGTCCTTTTCCTAGCTCATTCTTAATTATGGCTTTGGCGATATTGAGACTGACATTTAAGATCCCTTCACGTCTGTGTTTTAGTGAAAGACCTGAATGAGGCCCATCTGGTCTAAGTAGGGCACTGGGGATGACAGCGTGGCAGCATGTTAATATGTTTTCTCAGAGATGAGGGGGCCACTGTGTTACAGAGATGATGATGATGGCGCTCTCAGTCACGTTCACTCACTTAGCAAACCCTGTCTCCTCTTGATCATTCTTGACAGTAACAAAAGGGGTGAATATTCTCTAATCAAGGCCAAAAATTCTGATCACTGCTGGCATGTCCCTAATCAGCCCATAATAGCATTTTGAGGACAGTGTCAGTGGATAATGGTGGGTTAGCCATACTAAACAATAAGAGATGACAAGTTTCTTTCTAAAATGGCAAATCCCCTTCTGAAAGATGTGATACGTGTTCTAAAAAAATAATGGTAGCAAAAGATTAATTGACATTAGGTGACCTGGGTTGCTCGTGAATACCTGAGGTAGTCTGATAAGGATGGAGAAAATACTGTAAAGCAGCTCTCATCCTATCTAGCTTAAAATGTAACTCCAGCGACTGATGTGTGGTGTTTATTTTCATGACGAAGCTTGATGATGAAGTTCTTCTAGTGACCTTGTCTTCACTCTACACTCTGCATGTATAAATTATTTCGCTACTTTAAAGCAGTATATGTTAAAATGTAGTAAACATTTCAGTTACTGGAGTTCATGAGAAGTTCAACCTTTTTGCATTATGTTAAAAAAACTGCTGCCACAGAAACCTGTCTTCAGGAAGGTGTTCAATACTGGATTCATGTTGTCTTGTACCTACACCCAAATTATTTTAAACTTAAAAAGAAAAAAAAACTTAATACAATGTAGTTCCTCACAACAACAATATGACATTATTTGGCATTATTTGCAATGCAATTCCCAGAGGCTTGAGAAAATAATGATGAATCAATATACTTGGTGGAGATACGAGTCTATTACCAAGAATAATGGAGCATGTGGGCAGCACAGAAATTATAATAGACCAGATGAATGTTATGTGTTTTCCATTCTTATAAATGTACCTTACTGGATAAAAATTCATCAGTGTCTAGCAGTCTCTAGATTTTCTGACATTTCACAGTAATCATCTTAAAATAAAATATGGGCAAGACTTTGTATTTACTGTAAGTGATCTCCCCGGATCCTTTACTAAATTAAAATTGTCCTTGGATGAAAAGGGAGACCTTTGCCTTCAGGCTACAAAAAACTTATAACTAGGTACAGTAGAATCATTGCTGGTGTATCTGTCTCTTCTATCTGCAATAAGCAGGATTCCCTCTCCAAACCAGTCTTCTTACTGTGTTCTCCCTTTGAAACAGCAGCCAAGCTTTCCACTGTGCCTCAGTGTGTTGTCAGCCTACCTCTTTCAGAGAGATTATTTTTCCCTTTTATATCTGAAAGTGTGCACTCAGATCTAATAATACCAGATCCAGCTGATGTTGGGGAAAATATAACACTTCACTGAAGAAAAGAACAACAACAACAACAGCAACAACAACAAATAAAGAAAAACAAATCATGTCCTCAATCTGCGAATGTCAGCACCAGAATCTCTAATCCCTCTGGATAAACACTCATATTTTTGCCTTAGCCATCATTAAAAGCTCTGTCACAGGTTTCTCTGGTATGTGGAATGAAGTGTGGCAGGTGAGAATTTTGAGGGGTACCCTGAGTCCGTACTGACTATGGCTCACCTCTTTTCCCAACTGAGAAAATGGGAAGTTGGTGCAAAAGTATAAGCCATTTCCTGCTGAGAGAGGATGTGGAAGAAGCACACCTACATTTGATCGCTCCTTTTCATGATAAAACTTAACATTTGTGAGACAGTAACACCCGAGAAAATACTGATTTAAGGAGGTGGAACATGAGGAATGTTTAGGTCAAAACAAAGTAAAGCTAATGGGACGCAACATGCCTTGACTGATGTAGTGTGTTGACTGAATTAATCACAATCAGTTACCCAGGGGAATGCAAACACAGGGATGAATGGTCGGCATACAGTACAAATACATTCAACCCTACATGAGATCTATACAGTCTTAGCCACAAGCACTATCACTAGGACATTACAGTATCAGACCGGTGCAGGATACATGACATGACAAACTGTCAACAACTAAATAACATTTTCAAAACATGAATGATTTTTCTTCTACTTATACTGAGTGCAGAGTACTCCTTAAATTAAGTGTTAAGACTACAATCCAACTGTTTCAGAATTAAAATAGCGATTAACCACTCAGTATCAAACTGCATTTTGCTCAAGGATTAGATTTTTCCAATTACCCAATTATTTGCACTTTGTTCAGTGTTAATGATATAGAATGATATAGAAGGTATTGCCCTTACCTATTAAAATTTTATATAAAAGATTTGTCAAACTTGCTACATTTAAAAGCCAGACTGAACACTCAGCCCTACTTTTCTGTGAATTGAAATTTCTTTTCAAGTCCAATATAAATGTATATTTTCCATGTATCTTTGTCTACAAATGTGTGTATCAGCCTGGTTTGGTATCTCAATATTGTAATTTGCATATATAATTCCAGTTGTGTTAATCATTTATATCTTCCAGGATTTTCAACAACTCACTGTTACTACTCTATCAGATGGACTATGGATTAAATACCATCATATTGCAACTCATTCCCCCACTCTCACAAACTTTAAGTTCAGAACTTACAGTTTATTTGATGAGCCAGACTAATAGAATTTTGTATCTTGTCGCCTCATTTATTCTGGTGTCTTTTGCAGCAATTGTACTGTATTTAGTATTTGGCATATGTAACATATGACATTACATAGTGAATAGTCCTGTTACTTTCTAATTTCTTTTGTATGCTGTGCTAGTGTGTGGGGACATTTTTTTCATGAACTGTGATTTTAAAGCTTAAGTATTATGCCTTTTTTATCACTTGTGCAAATAAATAAACTAAAACTATGTTTTGTAGATTTATATACTGTCAATCACATTATTAGTGTTAAAGAAATATATATATGTAATTACAAGTCTGTTTTTACCTGGTGGTATTGACTGCCACAGAAACTCAGCCCCCATGATGCAACCTGCTGAAACTATCGTTCAGTGGTTGATAACTTTACTATGCTACCTTGGGAGTTTTGTTTTTTCTCCTTCTTTTTAATTGATTAGAGATGTTACAGTTTACGAGGCAATTGAATTTTACAAGACTTTAGTACAAACAGCAGCAGCTGGATGATCAGGCTGTGCATCCAGACGTATGTGAAGCTGAGAACAGACACATCTAACTTTGTCTCAATAAAGCCCTCTCTGAAGGAACACGACGTCTTGATTTAGATGCAAAACACAATCCCATGCTCGGCTGGCTCCTCCCATGAGGGGCCAGGAGATTAAGATTTAATGGTGATGCCGAGGGAATGACACTATCTGTCTGCAGCCTCCCATCTCTTCACACAACATCACCTCTGTTGCTTTTCTATCGCTTTCTCTCCCCCAAACACAGATGCAGACACACTTGCCTACAAAGTCATGCATACACTTAAGTTTGGGCACACACACGCGCGCACATGCACACGCACATGCACACACACATACACACACAAGTATACACACTCTTTGAAAATTTAGATCGTCACGTGCAATCTGAAATCTGACAAATCTCAGCTACTGGCAGATAAAGTCAACTGGAGATTGACTTGTAAATTAAAATTTGTCAAGATGATCTTTTGGTTGCGTGAATATTGGAACTGACTTAAGAAAAGCTTGATCCACATTCAACATGCCTGGCAAAACAAACATACCTGAAGGGGATGCACTGTTATATACTGTTTAACTTTAGTGTGTGCTGACTTAAGGTGGAAGTTACATTGCACTCTAGGTCTGCAGGGGGAAAAAAAAAATCGAACTGATGTTTATATTTATAGTATAGTGCAGTCAACATCACACCCACAAAACAAAACAACACACACTAATTGTATCCAAGTAAAGTTGAATCGAGACCAACTGGATGTGGTTGTACATACATGAAGATGTTTCACCTCTCGTCCAAGTATCGACAAGCATCAGCAACCAAGTTCAGGTGCCTTCAGTTGAACTTTTTTTGGATAACCATGACCTGAATGATTGAAAATCTGCACAGACACCATAGTAACTGCATATCTATTCATCACAGAGTGCTTTTAGAATTTTCAGTTGCACGGATCCTTTGCAGAATTCATATCCCTATGTTATCAGGGTCTGAAATGTATCTTTCATGGCTTCCTCCCTACAACCACTATATCTTATCCCTTGATACTTGAAGAGGCATTAAGAAGTAAAATGAGTGAGGGATCAACTTTTATGCTGATTCCAACAAGTCCTCCAAGTTAAAAGATCATGTAGGTCACTTGGCCCTGTCCTCTGATTCAACCCATAGGACGGTACCAGTGGTTGGCGTACCAGACCTTCATCATCATGGTAACAGTAATAAGATAAGGTATGGTAAGGTATACAGCTATGGTTTGTTTTGGTTTAGGTAGAAAATCTACTTGGTTTGGTTTAGGAAAATATTGCTGTTTGGGTTGCAAAAAGGACTTCCTTGACGTTAGAGGACTTTTGTCAGCATGGTTACAATAATAAACATGTAATTAATGTTGTGGAACAGACATGGATAAAAGAAACAATGCTAACTATCGGTTTCACACCGGAAACGAACAGCAGTTTTGTCAACCTACCCATCTGTTCCAACCTTCTCCTAACCCGGATTTTGTCGTTCGATATACTACATTAATTGACCTTCTTTACTCCCATAACAATTACTACATCTCCTAAAGGTACAGTACTTCCTGTATTTTGCAATCCATGATCTTAAATTATCTAGGAAACGTGTTTTCTTTAGAAGCTGTGAAAAGTTCATGGACGGCATTGTAAATTTAAAGGATGGCCCTGATGGGACTGAAAAGGTGACAATGTGAGCCCTTCTCCTCAGACAGAACACATCCTGCCATTTTGACCTGCGTGTCCTGGCTGCATTGATGAGGGATCAAGGTATTATTCAGAAATGATTTGTGTGTCAGCAGTCAGAGAGGCTGCAACAGGGGACACTGACTCAACAATGCCACTCCGTGACACGGAGCACATAAAGACTTGAACAGGTCCAGTGTCACAAAGCTAAAGGTGTATATATCTGGATAAAAGCCTCTAAAAATTCCACTGCTTTATGAGGTTAATGGTATGCTTATGTGACTGCTCTTTGACTACAGGACTCTGGTCAATAAAGACATTTTTAGATTTTTCTTCTGGTCTGCAGTGACCACAAATGAAGAAAAAGAAACATGTTGCAGGAATAAATGGTTGGGTGAGAGCCACACATTGAAGTTTAAGATACGGAAGGTAGTTACAAGTAGTGAGTAACATAATCATGTCACCCTGACACAACAGAGACCACAGAGAGGGTCTTTTTACGCTTGTGTTATTTGTCCATTTCTCTCTTCCATAAATGCAGGATTGACGTAAAAGGAATGAAATCTTCCAAAATGAACACACAAGTCTCTGGAACAAAACAGCTAAGACACTGTAAATGTCTGCTGCTTACCACTTTGAGAAGTAATCATCCACTCAGCCATGGCCTATTCTTTACTCTCTTCTTTTGCTGTGGTCGTCCCTATTTTCGGTCTTTTATCTAGAAGTAGAGAAGAGGGAAGAAGCAGAAATGAAAAGAAAAATTACAGGTAAGCTTGTAAGCCACAATGAGAATCAATACATAGAGATCACAACTTGAAACACCTTGAAAACACAATGCTTAGAAATTAGAAGAGACGAGGAATCAATCGTAAAAACAGTGACAGCGCATCAGCAGAAGCTTCTCTGTACGCTGGGCTTTCAATCCACATTAAATAAATCACAATATATATCTATTGTTTTATTTTAACCAAAGCAAGGCTCTCAGCGTCAGTATTGTGCTGAGCCCCTGGTACAATTTTTTGTTAATAGATATTTCCACAGAGCTTCTTGATCTCTTTCGAGTCCCTAGCAAACCGTGTGACCTACACAATGCACAGTGGCCCCTGCCTGCTACTTTCTCTACTATAATGAGTCCCCTTATCCAGACTGCAGGAGGAAACACAGAGGATAGTGATTATGCAAAAGGCGTGCCTGAGTTGGTAATGCGATGATGAGAGAGAGAAAGATAGAGAGAAGGAGAGAGAGGAGACCGTTATCTCCTCCAGTCCAAAGGCAGAGAGATTAAAAAAAAAAGTTTGATTCAGGACACTTGTTAAAATCACTCTTGACACCTTGCACTATTAGTACGCCATTAAGAGTTCAAGGACAATAGCTGTCCTGTTTTTTGATCATTTATCCGTAGAATCCCCTCGTTAAGCTCAAACCCAGTTCCTCACAGTGGCCACAGAATATTGATGGGCTGTTTAAGGGCAATTTTGCTGAATTCATAATAACCCCTTTTTGTCTGCCCTTGATATTACAGATAAACCAAATGTCTTTGACATTCCAGACTGAAAAATGCATTCCTTGATGTTGACATAGTGCTCCAAATATCAGATACAAATGATAGCTACTAAAAGGTACTAATCTTGGCATGGATATTTAGCCATGCTAGCATTGCCAGCTATTGGATGGATTGGAGTGAAATTTTGTAAAGGCATTCATGGCCCCCGAAGCAAAATCCTAATTACTTCGATGATCCCCTGACCTTACACTTAGCACCACCAGCAGCCCAACGTTCTACCTTATCCAATAAATTATCTCAACACCTATTAGATGGATTGGCACAAAATTTTGTACATGCATTCATGGTCACCTCCTAATGACTTTGGTGATCCCCGACTTTCCTGTTGTACCTTTTGTACCACCAAAAGATTGACTTTTTTGGCTCTGAATGAAATATCTCCACTTCTACTGGATGGATTTCCGTGAAATTTGGTATCACCATTCATGTGCCTCTACGAATGAAAAAAAAAAATTCTTGAACTTGAAAAGATGATCCCTTTACTTTTCACCCAGTTCCATTATCAGTACTCTGGCTTATAACCAAATACCTCTGATACTAACCCCTATGACCCCATCAGCTTCAGCTGCATTTTAGAGTTTTAGAGTACATTCGCAAATGTCTATTATTGCATATAATGTCATTTCATAATCTTTCATGGATAATCTGTCACACTCTGGTCTCAGAAGAATTGTCACTGTTCCCCTGTTTGCCACAAGCTTGGCCTTGATTCCCAAGGCCACATTAGCATGCTATTTGCCACCTGGAATCAAGATGCACACCGATCAAGACAATAGTGTCTCTCCTTCATTATGTGACCATAAAGTGTCTTAATATGCAAGAGCACCTGGATGCTGTTATAGACATCAGAACTTCATCAGCATTTGTTCTTAACTACCACAGCCCAAACCCAGATAACTGGTGTTTTTTTTGTAATATGGAGAACAGTGAGGGACAGATTGGGATAAGAGATGCTTTTTCCTTTTTTTTTTCCTTTACCTTCCCATTTCACTGATCAGCTGAATGTGAGAAAAGATAAAAGGTTTTCACCAGCAGCAGGATTCATTCTTTGAGAGCGAAAATTAGCACATAGTAGAAAGGCTGCATGCGGAAAGCGAAAATGTAGTGTTCTCCTTCAACAGGGTACCTCTTGAAGGAGAACAGTGATGTATATATATAAATTCAACTTTGTTTTATAATGATGATACATCTAAAATGATTATGTGTTACTGTAGTATTTGATTTTATTTGTCAATTGTATTTATACAAATGTATTTCTCTTTAAAATGAAATGTGATGCCTGTGTATCTTATTGATGACATTCAAAAGAAAAGTAATTATCAAAAAATTCTGAATGAATTTAAATCTGATTTTAATTATGTTACACAGTGAGTCACTCTTAGTAAGGTTGAAAACCAACTGTTTGCCAATGAACTTGAACGGATCAGTGTCAGTGTATGTCTTATATCATTTTGTAAATCTTCCATAATACTGTTTCACTAGAGAGGGCCAACACATTACTTTAATGTCCTCTAATTGCACAAGAAGAGGACACAGAGAGAGTTGTATGGCTTCCATGTTTTAACATCTTCACAGCAGAAATAAGCACACTTCCATACACAATGATGTTTCTTACTGCTTTAAGTAGATGTTCTATTTCAATGTTTAGCCTAAAATGTGAGAAATTAAACTACAAGCCAAAATAACTCATCCTCCTCATCCAAAAGTCTTTCCTTTCAACTAATGATACACAGCTAATAAAGCAGAACCAATTACTTTGCACAGCTGGGCATCTTTTATATGTTCCTTTCGATCTTGAGCATTTGATTGCTTGTAAATACACGCCTGATTTATACTTCTTTACAGTGTAAAACTCAGTGGGCCCAATGACAAGAAAGCAATTAATCACATTATTATGCCAATTAAGAAGTTGGTCTGCTCCAGTGAAGGTAGAAAAAAGCGAGGGAACTGAAGATGTTAGAGTGTTTCCCTCCAGGAAGTTAATGTGAGCCATTAAATTACATCCATCACTCCCACTCTTCCACAGACAAGACTTCACATGTTACCACCGAAGTGCTGTTTATGTATTTAGATTCAAATCAGTTGGTGTCTTATTACCATAGACAATATTGTGGCAAAAGAATCAAAAACACTGGGTGCAGACAGTAAAAGACCACTGGACAATAATAGTTTTTTTGTCCAGTGGTGTTTTATCACCATTGGGATTTGTTGTAAATGGCAATGCAAGTGAAACAGAACTGCTGTTCTCTGAAGAAGGAAACAACCAATTTTCTGCATCCACCTTTCAAGCCTACAGTGAATGAGGAAAAAGATGGACATTTGAGTCTTGCTGTAAGCTAACAAGGAGCTAAGTATCTTTGCAAACATAAAATCAATGAACCCTCAACACAGTCAATGCAGTGTTGGGATCTTTGCTTCCAAGGTTTGGTAGCCTAAATGTTGTCTTGCTCAATCAATAACCAATCACACTGGCCTCACACTGGCCATCTCTTATTGATGGAAGGTAGCCTGGCATTACTAAAACCACTGAGGTTACTGTAATGGTAACTGTTTCTGTCTTTCTGTTTCCCCTTCTCTTGCTCCCCCTGCTTGCTGACTTGCTGAACAGTGCATAGTATAGAACATAAATCTAGTAATTTATGATTATTACTAATACTGGTGAAAAGTGAAATAACAAAAGGTTCTTCAGTAAGCAAATAAGGAAATGTATAACACAATTAATATTGTTATGATAGCAAAAACTAGGAAAACAAGTACCAGGATGTAACTGTCTGGATATTTGTCATTAGTACATCACAGCGACATCTGAATGCATACATGCATGAGTGTTCATGTACTCATGGCTATTCTCATTTTTCATCAGAGAAATGTGCCGGTTTCATTTTCTTCCATAGGATTCCAATTTATTGTAATAACAGCGCTGCATGTGTGTGTACTTGCCCATATTCTGTATGTGTGCATTTGTTCGATGTGATACGCTATGTACATTTACACACACACACACCGATTGTATTTTGTTTTCAGTGTGCGTTCATTTTGACAGTGGGCTCCTTGAGGGTCTTTGCATCATGTGGAACCATTTTGACTGGCCTCGGCTCCAGGGGCCTCAGCATGACTCCTGAGAGGAAGAGAAAGAGCGTTTGTGGTGAAGGAAACTACACCACCACATGCTCCCTATCCGTTCCTCTTAGCCGGCTCAGTGGCCCATACCTCGCCTTAATGAGATGCGGCAACACACACAGACACATGTAGCACGTCTACTCTAATTAAACAAGAAAGCTCTGCCATCTCCTGCACCCCCTGGTGGCATCATGCAATTCACAGGATTGTTTTTAAAAGGGTAACAAAACAAAAAATAAAAAAATAAAAAATAAAAACAGTCTGTCATGTACAATGGCAGTTGTAAATGAAAAGAAGCTAACAACATCACAGCACTCAGCAGAAACACTTGTAAGGGAGCAGAATTTTGTACTGTATGTTATGGCTACTTCCATATATTTACATTTCTGTTGCTTAACAAAACATACCTTAAGAGACAGATGTACTTTGCATCTCTCTTTATCTGCATCCTACATGGCATCCTGAGCATCTGTCTAATACTTTCACAATAGGGTGCTAGAAAAGATTCCTGCATCATAAACTTTACAAGTAAGAGAGGAATCGTAAGGAGTAATGTTTTAAAGCTACAGTATATATCTCTCGCATTAAATGTAACAAATCTCAGTACCCACTGCCCTCAATGCTTGAAATGATCACAAAGTACGGTACAGTCTTTCCATATGTAGCTAATGCATAAAGCTGATTTATGTGTAACACATTTCTCCACTTGTTATAGTAGTTTAATTGCTGTCCATTGTCAATGCTGATTCATATAAAACTAGATATATCACATACACCGTGTTACAATGAAAATGTAAGTGCAATAGGATGGAAGTCTTGGGCTTAGGAATTCTTTTGTTGATTTGTGTTTGCCTTCATTTCACTATTAGTACTATAAGTGCTGTAAGTATGGCAGATAGGCTATAATACAGGTGGGACAGGTAAGCTTGTGTTGTATGGAGTTTCTATTATGCCAGCTTAATTATTATAAATTAGTTCAGTGTTTAATTATTGTTGATTAAATTAGAGATGCATAAAAAAATTAATACAGTAATTAAACACATTTACACTTAATGGCGCAATTAAGCTGTTAATATAACAATCTACGAAATGTTAATTAGATTTTATTATTATGTCTTTTTTCATGAATAAATTACAAAATTTACAAAATAATTTGTAAAATGCTTTTTAAAAAGGAATTCTTTGCTTTGTGTATGCATTTTCCTTTTCACCTCACAAAACAGGTTTACTGCTTACCAGAGTTTGGCACTGCACTGGTTTTCTTTATTTTGAGCAGGGTATACCCTGTGACCATTAAGTATAAGTGACCATTTTCATATAGAATGGGCAAGATATGTGGTACACTCACGGTATATTTTCAAATTACAAAGATAACTCTAGAGCGTGGCTTATATAGCAGAGTTGTGAGTTGGAAAATGAATAGAAAAACACAAAAATAAATTATGATAATTAAGCTGCTATACTAGAGTTTCTATAGTGTTGCATTTCCACCATGTTATTCTGTGCTTTGTTCTATTTCCCTGTGCTTATTATGTTGCATAATGTGCTACACATCTTGTGGCATACTATGCTGCAACATTTGGTCACATGACTGACTGCTGATTAGTTAAATCATAGTTGGCTTGCTCTCTGTACAACCCAAGGCATTATTTAGTGGTGAAAGTCTTTAAAAGTGTTTTTTTTCCATACTGTAGTAAACTGAATTGAATAAATGATAGAGATTGAACGTAACGTAAAATCAAATCAAATCAAATCTGTGTGCTTTGGGAAATAGTCAACTGCAATGCGAAGTCCACGCAATGTGTCATAAATTGTATTACATATACAACACATCTATGTTCATTTCAATTTGAGACAAAGCTGTGACAGCTCCAACACAGACAAGTGATCAAACAGTCACCATTTTGAAACGCAGAGATTCTCCACAAGAGCACACCGTTGGAAAACAATAGCATCCAATGTCATTTTATAAGTACTTCAAACCAAGCTATAAATAGACTACCAGGTACACAGCAGCCAAGGCACCTCCACCCCTCTTGGGGAAGCTCTCTACATTTGTTCCACCCTCAAGCTACTGTGCACCATTTCTACAATCTTCTGCTGCTGAGCAATTGTCATCATGTGGGCTTCTTTTTCTCTTAAGATCACTGTGGTGGTGAAATAAAGCATGCCTTTTCAATGTCTATTCCTTTCCCCATATTCACAGATGTACATTTTGGTGATAAAATGATGTAGGACATGAATTAGTGCGGGATAAATATGGGCTTTTATGAAGTACCGATCATCATTCGACACTAGCCAACTGACGGTTTGGCAGGTGCAGCCATAGTGCTCTCACTGCCTCCCCTAGAGCTATCCATAGTGGTGACTATGAAATATGGACAGCAGCAAATTGAGATTCATCAGGCACGCCTGCCTTGCTCACTGAAATCTATATTCAATTTTGGTGCATCTGTCATGGCAGTGGCAGGCTGAGGCATGCTGGGATTGAGAATCACTTAAGTGTTCTGAAATTGTACGTAGTGGCAAAAAGCTTTCTGTCTTTCTCTCTGTGTATCTGCCTGTCAGTCTTTCTCTCTTTCTTTATCTGTATCAGCAGGTAAATTCACATAAAAGAATTATTTTATTGCATGACTATGCTTGTTTTCTTTACAGATCTAATTAGTGTTTCTATTCACAAATGCATTTCAATCAGCAATTTCTCAGCTTAGACCAAAAGAACCCATACATTTCATTATTCAGTTAAATGATCAGAATTCTTCTGTGTTCATCGGTTTTAAAAGACTTCGTTAGCAATGGCAGAATCTCTGAACCCCTGACAATACAGCAGCTAGATATACTATGAAGACTACTGCAGAGGACTGAGGTGACAATCTACAGATACATGGTAAGCTATAGTAGCTATAAGTAGCTATAAGTAACTATAGTGTTGCTGGCCAAAGGATACCTAACACTGAACAGCCTACAAATGCATTCAGGGTTTATGTTATACAGTATGTTGCCTTCACATTTTGCCATGTTTTACTAAGAGGAAGTGCATAAGATACCATGTTCTCCTATATTTATCACACACATATATCTAAAAATCCAAACCAATTATTGTCTATTACACGTGACAATGATGATACACGGATGGTGATGGATGGTGATGGATTGTGAGAGAGAGCATGAAATCCTTGATCCTGTGGCAATGGTTGGACTCAATTTTCATTTTCCTCATGCTTATAAGAGTTTATGATTAAGAGGAAGCAATTGGCTAATTATCTACAGAGGAAAGAAAGAGCAAGGTCAAGGTTTTATCTGCAGGGTTGGTTTATGCTCTCTGTAGAATGGGCCAAAATTCTCATTACAGACCATTAAACGTATACTGAGAATCTGTCAGTGGCCGTGCAAGTAGTTCTCAGTGTACTCCTAAAGGACACTGACATGAGACTAAGCCTACTGCTTCTTGGCTATGGACCTGAACTCTTACCATCTGGCTCCCTTGACTCCACAAACTCTTTGTTTTGATGACTGAGTAAATAGAAAGGCAGTAGAAGCTGTTGTGCTCATCCGCTGACCTTATGTGCTTGATTCAGCGCGTCAAAATCTCAGCTCACTTCCCCCATGAAACTGCCATTTGCTATGTTATGGCCTTGATGTTGGTTGTAGATTCTAAAGGGATTACAAAGAAAAGTTTCTTTGGGAGGAAAAAGTCAGGTTCAAAGGTGGTGTATAGAGATAAAGAGTCTACATATCAAAATAAATCTTTAAACTGTAGACTCTGCAACATGACTGTATTCCCATTTTAACCTTTGCTGTGTGATTTCAAGGGTCAAATTTCGGAGTACACCAGGCATACAAAGGAATGCTCTTACACAGTAACACAGTGCTCTCTTGTCTTCATATGTATGCTCTGAACCAAGAAACAAATATATACGCTTGTGACAGGCCTGTTCGAAATATAAATGAAACCAAACATATATAATGGCATCCAAGCGATGTGAAATAATATTACATGCAGGTTTATGTCTGCAGAGGCAATTCAGTGACTGAGACTCTCCATCTGTTATTGTTTAAATGTGAAATGGCTTCCATCTTTAAGGCTTGTCATCAGTCTGTCACTAGAAACAGAGAATGCATAATGGCACCAGTAAAGCTCTTTATTAGCCCATGGTGAACAATGAGCCATGTCAGCTGATAGAGGGAGACACCCCTCCTCATTCCCAAACTGAGGAATCCATGGAAGTGACAATCAATAGGAATGCTTCATTTGGCTTATGTGAACACACCACAGCAGAAATAGATTGTTTTTGCTCCCTGTTATTTTAGCACATTTCCACCCACAAAAGTGCCACTTATGTCTCTGCAGGCTTGTTATTTGGGCCAGATCCAAACAATTAAAACATGTATTAAATGTATACGTGTTGAAACTGATTAAGATTAGTACTTAGGACAAAAGTCAAATGATGAGCATGCTCATATATGCCATATGTAATACTCACACATGCAGGTTTGACAGAACTTTAATTGCGATGTGTCAGTCAAAAGACAAGCACGGCAATGACAGATGTTACACTGATGTTTGCTTTTCCGCTAACAGCTTATTTTAACAAATGACACAATTGTGGTTTAGAACAGTTCTTATCAGTGCCAGACGATGTCATGCCACATCCAATCTCAACAAACACCTTGCACTCACTGTCACTCATCTCTCCATCAAAGCACCTACCCTACATGCATGAAATGTCTGACCACAGAAAAACAGAAACACAAAGTCTTCTTTGCCAAAGCGTAGGAGGAGGGCAAGGGACTGGAGAGGGAAGCGATTTTCAAGGCAGATGTAAAAAATGAAAGACAATATAATATATAAAGAAAGGAAATTAAATCTGCCTGATATTACTCATTATGATATTATTATCTGTAACCAAACTTCCTGTTGGCAAAGACTACATTTTTTTTTTCTAGGATATATGTGTATCTCTCTATGTGAGAGTGTGTGTGTCACACATACCCCAAAACTCATAACCCTTTGCTTGTTAACAAGGTCATGGTGGCAAATTTTACTGATAGTGATTTTAGAAATCACTGTGTGCATGTGGTATGTGTCTATATGAAGATTATTTCAGCATCAGTGTGTGCAAGATAATCAAACCACCCATTTATGAACTTTGAAGAGATCAATCTCTTGACTGTTACGCTTGTTAAGGCATGGGATAGGTCAAAGAATCTGTCCGAAGCAATTATCCCTGGGGGGAGGGAAGATATTGTACCACTTACTGCTTTCTAAGTGGAGCCTTTACAATTCAGCGGACAAAGAACTACAGTCCCTCATTCTGTATGCATGAGGTATTTTTGTTCTAACTTATTTATTTCCTGAGTGACTTTGTGGAGCTACAATATTTACAAGTTACTATGTTATGTTATTATGCATTATCATTTGATCTTTCAAATTATCTGCTACAGTGCTTGAGCCATTGCTCAGATTTGCCTAAATCCGAGTGAACAGGTAAGTTAATCAAGGCCAGAGGTTTAAATTGGCTCCTGTTCAAAGAAGCAATACTGCAGCGATAGCACAACAGATAACGTGCTTTTCATATGGCAAGACTAACCACTTGATGGCGAGAAGTGACCTTTAAGAAAGTCGTTTAAAGGCTGTTATCTTGCTTGAAGAAAAAAATAGTCATAAACTATCATTCAGCTTGAATTGCAGCAGCT
Source organism: Toxotes jaculatrix (assembly GCF_017976425.1). Taxonomy (NCBI): domain Eukaryota; kingdom Metazoa; phylum Chordata; class Actinopteri; family Toxotidae; genus Toxotes; species Toxotes jaculatrix. The sequence continues at coordinate 22,449,906 of NC_054403.1, forward strand.
TTACTGTATCATGTTTGCTTACTTTGGTGTGGTATAATCTATTGAAAGCTACTGTCTACAACCCTTTCTACTGCTATGCTATGACCGTAAATGAAAGCAAAACATCATGCTGCTATCTCTTTACTGTTTTCCTCTTGCTCAAATGACTGCTCCGGGATGAGTGCAATCCCTAAGCAGAGGAGAACTGAAAAAGGTCACAACAGGGGAATGAGAGAATGGTGTGAGCCAAAGAAGTTGCATTTCTCCATTCAGCGGTCTGCTTAGAGATTGAGTTACAAGGGTACATTACTGTCTCCCAGAGCAACCCCGGCCGGTTTATGTCACCACATCTGGCTGAAAATGGCTTTTATTTTTTGTTATAAAACACCAAGGATATGCCAGCTTTGTCTCCAAGAACACAATACACAGCCCTGCACATAAATATGATTTACCAGGAATGTGGTATGTTTTATAAACTATACAACTGTCTGGATTTTATGGCTAGTTCTGTCTGTAATGGAGACAAATACCGAGAGGCAGGTGTAAGCAGGAAACATTCACGCCTGCAGTACACAGTACTCTCATGGCTGTAGATTCCAATCCTAAGCAAAACTACCACTGTGTTTTCATTAGCCTGCATTAAATAAGACACTTAAATGGCTTCCTCTGCTGTCCACACACTAGTGGAGAATCAGTAGCAGTACCATTTAACTATGTACTGCAGATACTTTATGTGGATAGTTTGTATTTACAAGCATGTTTGGTCAGAACATGGGTAGGTTACAAGTTGTGACTGAAAATGCTAGTGGCTAGAAATGCTAATTAAAATGTTACATTAGTTTTCTTGAATATGATATTAAATCTTTCTCAGGACAAACTTTTTTAGGCCTGACCTGTATGACATGACCTTCTCAGTGTCCAGGTTTACTGCAATAAATTGAGTCACTCTGTCAATGTCTGCTGTATTTGCCATAATAATGTCTAGTTCTCAGCAAACGGCAGGAAGATGCTGATACGTCTGCCAAAAAAATGAGCTGATCATTAGTATGAGAGATATATCACGTTGCATTCATTTGAGCTGTATGTTACAGTGTGTCCTAACACAATTGTTTACTGTGACCTTTTTGATTATTACAACCTACAGCAGAGTATTGAAGAAGCATATGTAACAAAGCCATGCAATAGATAACAAGCCCAAAATACAACCAGCCTAGTCTCATGGCAGCTTGTGAAATAGTCACAAAATGTAATCTATCGATTTATATACATGAACATGAATTTTTCTTTTTTTTTCCAAATTTATGAATGAAGCTCTATACTCATTAATGGTACCAGAGTTGCAAGGAGGTGGCTGGGTTGGATGGCGGGTGTACAAACTGCACAGCTGTCACACCAGAGACCAGGGTTTGCCTCGAGAATCCTGGGTGTGGTTTGGTTTAGGCAACAAAAACACTTTGGTTAAGGTTTGTGACAAAGAAATTTCAATAAACACATTATGAAGTCACTGTGAACTTCAGTATTAACCATAAAAAGTGTCAAGATGCTGTGGACACTACAAGTTGACTATTTTTCTGTCCATGTGTGTCCATACACACAAACTGATCCATTAAATTTTGTGACTATTCCAAGAACTGCAGTTACACTGAGTTTCAAACTGAAATACATGAGTTTGAAAGTCGCTCTGAGTGTCATGAAAAAAATGGAAAGTTGTTGTCCATGTACACAATATATCACTTTTCGTTACTATTTCATAAACTGCTGTGAAACTGTGTTGACAGAACACAAGGAGCCATGAGAGATTATTGGCCCATACATAAAGCACACACACACATAACTGGCAGCCTCAGGTCACATTTCTGTTATATAAATACAGTCTGCCAAGTGGAAATCTCTGTAAATATAAATATTTTACTGATAAGCATACATTACAGTGAGTGACTGATGTTTTAGATTGAACTCTGTGTGTGTTCTACAATTATAAGAAGGGCAAATGCAGATATAATGTGGTCTTTACACCCACCTCCTCTATACAATGAAAGACAACATGGAGATGGCAGGGGGTGAGAAAAAATGATCCATTGCAATTTCCCTCCTCTGCCTCAGTGGTATTATTTGGCAGCAAATGGTGTCATAAGGTTAATGTTGATTTAATAAGCAATTAATTCTAAGCTTCTGTCTCAGAATACAAGAGTGAAGCATAATAAAAGATTAAAATCATATTCCATTGCACTTAACTGAGATGAGATGCCGAAGTACACAGAGTAAAGGTAGTGGAAAGAGGAGTTTATTTGTTCACTGCATTGCCAGAAGTCAGGCAGCTGGTTAATTGGCACAGCATTCTCCTAAGCACTAAGCTCTAAGAGCACTAATGATGTCGGTGTGGATCTCTACAAAGGTACATGTGAGCACTGACAAATCCGAATCACTTTACAAGCGCAATAAATGTGCAGTTCAGCAGTGTGTCTTCGTGGCAGCGGTGCAGCTATGTTACAACTTACAGAACAAGCACTAAACAAACATTGTACAAGGACAACAGGACCACATGCTGTGCAAAGGCACAAAACACAGGGCACTATGGCCTGTGTACATGACAAGTCTTGTCAAGTGAAATTGTGACTACAGAGCATATGTGATTTGCTGTTACAAGAGGGTCAACTATTTTGGACATATGGATTCCCACAGAGTTCATGCCTTGCTCATGGATAACACAATGTTTTGCTGTTTACACTAATTACAGGACGTAGCACGGACAGCAGAAGAGTCTCATTTCTTATGTGCAGAAATATCCCAATAATGCATGTCAGAGACAGCTCACCCACCCATCACCAATTGTCAAAAGATTCTATATGTAGGTAGCAACTGCTTCACTTGGCCCACCACATCACTATCTTGACACCTGTCAATACACAGAGGGGGTCACAGCGAATCCATTACCACACTGCGTTCAGTAAAATGTATTCTGCTCTGACTCTTTGACATAAAGCACCAGACCATTTTTTGACAAGGTATAATATGAAAACTAAAAATATCTTGGATCTGATATCACATTTTAATGCATACATGCTAAAAATGCAACTATTTTTTTTTTTTTTTATCACATCAATGCATGCACTTCCTCATTATATCACTTTGCCTGATAAGGGCTGTTTAGAATTACTTTATTTGTTGCTGCCTGTATTATCATCCACAACTTGCTGTTTATATTGTAGTATCAATATTTATTCCACTGACACAGATTTGGTGACCCAGTATATCCTCATATTTAAAACATGAACATAAGATACATTGAACAAGATGTACAGAGCAAAGTATTATCAAATATCTAAATGAAGCAGTTCCAAATGTCCACTGGGGACTACCTGTTTTTATCCAACAATGCATATGCTGTATCTGTCACGCATGTCTCTGAAAACCCTGAGATACTGAAAGCATAGACTTGACTATCCAGGTCACTAAGTCTGGAGACTCATGGTCAACATTAGAGAGTGGCTACTCAATTAGGTACTCATGAAAACCACAAGCATTACAAAGCAAGAGTCTAAGGTCCCGACATACGGCTCTCCTTTCAATGCAGGAACAAACACACACACAAACACAGCAGATAAATCTCACAAGATCAGATGACCTACCTGTCTCCCCCGTTAGTTTGACCTTACTATTAACAGCTACTCTTGTTTGACAGTTTCGAAGCAGCACCGTGCTAACTATGCCTCCACTCGGGAGTTGTAGCTTACCACTTAACGCTGTCTTTCTCCTTAAACCTAAGCCTTCCCTAAATTGCTAAATAATTGTCCCTTGAAACGGAGTGTCACAATTTAAACCAAAACAGGAACAAATTTGTACAAACCCACAAGCTAATCCAACATGCCATGTATCTTATAACACTGCTCCTGAGGATTGAGGAGATATTTTTTTTCCATACAGGACATTAAGAGAGAATCAATTTGTCAGCGAGCAACAGAGAGGGGAGGGGGTGTCATGGAGTATGGCATGAGGGTGGGGGTGGAGTGCTGCACTTTGGGTATCAGGTGTCTCCTGCACTTTTCAAGGGAGATAGTGATGCCAGCGTGTGGGGCCTGCATGCAAATTAAATGGAGAGACAGAAAAATGCATTATTGATTAGGGTGATGCCAAAGTGTCTCGCTCACAGCACAGGATCAGGTTTAGGTACAGGGTAATTAATCCATAGGCCTAAATAAAAGCGGAGGAACTGATCTGCACACCCTCCTTCCCTGTCTCTCTCTGCCTCTCCCTTTGTTCAAATGTCTACTTCGTTCAACACAGAGAAAAATAGGTCGCTAGCTTGTAGGCAAAACCGGTGCAAGGCACCACTGGGATAGCTAGAGCACAGAGAAATGCACACACGCACAAACGCTGTTTTCTACGCATACACACTCACTCACTCACAGACAAACTCACACACACAAACACACAGAGAGAAATAGAAAGGAAGGTGAGAGACAGAGAGAAAGAGAAACACAGAGCACCTGGGTGTTTTTTTTCTGCCAAACTGAGCAGAGCAGGTGTCTGTTTGATTCTCTCTGTATCATGTACTGTAATCCCACAGTGCGACATGTTAATGCTGTCACCAAATGCATTTTGTGCAGGCAAATTGCATACAGCAAACATGTTTTAAGATATAATTATTTTCCTTGACCTGAGTTCACACACAAATGTTTTCATTTCATTTTTGCTACTGACTGAAGTTGATCTCCCAGGACAACAGAAAAGAACTCTCAGATATTTAAAGCTATTGTGTTTAAAACATGGATGTGACTGAGGCGTCAGTCGTAAACACAAACCCACAGATAATTATCACCTGGCTCCGAAGCTCCCCTTGGTTCTATGCAGTGTTTTAGCATCTTACAGCTCAATGTTTTGGTTTTACATTCCACATTCTGATTCACTCTCACAGCTTCCATCAGTGTCCTTTCCAGAAGAAATAAAAAAAAAAAACAAAGTTAGCAACTAGGTAGTGAACATGGTGGAGCATTTACGTAGCTAAAGAGCCAGATGTTTCCCTCAGGAGTTGGTAGAGACAGTGTTTGCTAACACTTTCAGCTTATCAAAATGGTTAGTCCTGTGGCTACTACTTTTAGTATCATTACCATTTGTTTAGTTACCCAAAAGCTAAAGTCCCTCCTTGGCTGTGTACCCCCAAATTCCTGGAGGAGGGGAATTTGATGTAACAGGAGCCTCAGACAAGTCATGTTCTACATTAGTACAATAGACAGATGGGCTTAGTTACCTACAGGCCCAATGCAACACACTGCTCTAAGTTGTGTGCAAGGTTATGAGATCCCTCTTGTTATTTTGTGCTAGGTACCATTGTCCCTTGAGGCTTGACATACAGCCATAAAGGTGTACAACAAGCCGCAAGGGACACCATTACCAAGCACAAAATAACAAGGAAATGCCTGCATTAACTTTAATTCAGAAATGTCTATCACACAGATTTCATGGCATGAAAACACAAATGTGCAAATGAGATGTACAAACAGACACAACAAAGCGCTGCTGGTTTTAACCGCAGAGGGGACATTTTGCACACACACTGTGGGGAATCTCTGGAAAGTGAGCTTAAGCAGTGCCATGAGTGCACAGTCTCACACAGTGATTCTGGCGCAGTCTTGTTTTGAGAGTTGTAAAAGGCAACAGAGTGTGTAATTTCTTTACACTCCAAAAGCAAATTTGTACTAGAAAAAGAGATGTGCGAAGCAGATTCCACTGGAGTCAAAGGTTTGTATTAAAAGGAAAAAGTAGAGATTTATTTTAAGACCCAACTGGTAGGAAAAAAAAACAAAACAAAACCTTTCTTCCTACTGCTGACATGTTTTTTTTTTTTTTTTTTTTTTTTTTTTTTTTACTTCTTTTGGTGTATCTCTACACATTCTATGACTGGACACTGAGCAAATACCTTTTAAATGTAAATAAATCCTCAAGCATGTACTGTGCATCGTAGTCTTAACTGTGTAAATTTTCAGCTTTTCTTTCTTTGAATAAACACACAGTTGAATGAAATCAACTTATGGTTGATGTAATGTGGCTTGACTTTACTACTTGCAATTACTGTATGGCCAAAAACTGCAAGTCAAAGAGAACAGTCCATTTCAAGGGATATTTTGTTGTTATTCTTGTTACATACATATGTTATATCAAAGATAGAGATTGTAGTATTCCCATGTTTCCCATGAAAAATGATATGCATTTCGTGATGAGTAACCAGCAGTAATATAAAAGCAGGCAAAGTTATCCACTCATCGAGCAAAAGCATTGCTTTTTGCAATTCAATAAACATATAAAGATTTTGTTCAGGTTTGTCATTCGTGAAATTGCAGAAAGTCTATATATGCTAGTTGCCCAAGTGGATCTTTCAAATTCTGGATCTGGCTGCAAGTTTTAGTGTGAATAAATAAAAATGGGTCAACCAGTGTCACTGGGGAGGACATATCATTACAGTAATAGGTGGTGTGTGAGTAGAAAGTTTAACATTTCTCCTCAACATCTGCCGTGATAATGGCCTCACTTAGGAAAATGGAAAAACATAATTATTCTTTCTTTATCTCCAAAAGAATTGACTAGAGAAGCAGTTTGGAATACCTATTACCTATACAGTGATTTCCCATTTCAATTATTCTGAACCAAAATGAACTGGCACAAATAAACACAGAAAAAGAAAAATCCTCATTGCCTGAATTCCCTGTCAGATTGGAGCACCTGTATTTCCACTGACTTAAATGGCAACACTGAGTGATGTCTATCGTATGTGATTTCCAATAGCTGCAAATGAAACATTGCGTTTATAGGCTTTCTAAATACAGCACTGCTTCACAATTGAACACAGGTGATACTTTGATAGAATAAATTTGCAACTCATTACTTTCCTTGTAGATGCTGATATGGAGAACTCTGTGGCAGATGGACATCTTGATACACTCAGGGGTTATAATATGCACATGAGAATTTCCATTAGCTAGTTTGCTCCTCATCCACCCATCACTGCAATGTGTGGGCTCCTGCAATGTATCCTGTCTCACTCAATGCTCAGCACCCACGTCGGGCATCTCTTCCAAACATGTTCTTGTAATTTAAGTATCAAGTACTTTTCAAATCAAGTCAAGTTAGTGTTTACTGTCATATGCACAGTTAAAACAAGTTTCCCTGTGCAATTAAATTCTTCCTTTGCTTTCCACTCTGAATACTGTTTGGAGGTAAAAAAAAAAATGCTTCCTGTATTGTGAGGTTGGTTAGGGTAAAGGCAGGGGCAGTGGATTATATCTGTTGATCAGTCTGATGGCCTGAGGCAGCCTAGAGGTCTTGCGTGTCACACTTCTGTACATCCTGTCAGAGAGCAAAAGAAAAACCCATGCTGGAGGTGGGTGGTGTCTTTGACGAAGCTGCAGGTTATTCCATGGACTCTCCGGTGGTAGACGTCCTGCAGAGATGGCTGGGGCACCGTGACGATCCTCTCAGCAGTCTTTACCACTCTCTGCAGGTGTTTGCGGTCCGTGGCAGTGTAGTTCCCATAACACGCAGTGATGCAGTTGGTCAAGATGCTCTCTATGATGCAACTTTATTAGATGCGGAGAATCCACATAGCCAGTCATAGGGCGTGGGGTTCAAGCCTAGGTGGCACAGTTTGTTTGTGAGGTTGTGTGGGAGGACTGTATTAAAGGCTGAGCCACAATCGATGAAGAACGTCCTGAAGTAAGCATCTTTGTTTTCCAGGTGGGAGAGGTCTATGTGCAGAGCTGCACAGATAGTGTCCTCCGTGGCTCTGTAGGGGCCGTACGCATACTGCAGGGGGTCCTGTGACTCAGGTGTATTACTCTGGATGTGGGACAGAACCTCTCTGTCAAAGCACTTCATTATGACTGGAGTGAGTACAACTGGCCTGTGGTCACTCAGACTCGTGACAGGGCTCCTTTTCAGAGCAGTGGGATGATGGTTGAGGTTTAAAAGGAGGTTGGGACTGTGGCCTGTGCAGGGGAAAGGTTAAAGATGAGGGTGAAAATATCATCCAGTTCTGTAGCACATGTCTTGAGGGCCTGCCCGGGGATGTTATCTGGGCTTGCTGCCCTGCAGAGGTTAATTCTCTTCAGGACTTTGTGTACATCAGCTGATGAGACCGTAAGTGGTGTCCTTGAATGTTCTGGGTGTGAAAGAACATCCTTTGCGTTTTGTTGTTCAAGGTCTCAGAAAATAATTTATTAAGCTGTTCAGGTAGGAAGATGGTGGTGTTTGTAATTTCTGTGGTGGTACCCTTACAGTAGTGTAGAATAGTAGGCAGACACTTTCCTGTGTACTAAAGCCATAGTAGCGCAAAATTTTTTTGTTGATCTAATGGGCCCCATTAACATCATCTCTCTCAAGCCTCCACACACACTCAGATACACACAGCACACTAAACCGTCTACCTCAGATACCACCTTTGTTTTTTCCAGGACAACTGATCCATCCATCTTTCAGTGTGTCACCCAATTAAAGCTTTTTGATGAAATGAACCAATTAAGGAGTGCACTTCTGCTTGGGAAGAGATGCATCTCTTAATGGGTGAGATTCACTCACAAGAATGCCATGTCCGTATCGCCTCTCCACCTCATTATCATGCATCTATTAGCCATCACTCACATCAACAAGGGCTCACACTTATGCCCAGCAAATGGGCGTTCATCCATGTGCTTTGGTGAATCATAATGCACTAACACTTGAGTAACTGGAACACAACAGGAAACAATCCACTACTCTGCAGATAGTGCCTCTATAAAATTGGTGAGCGGTAGTTAAAAATAAGATAGCATGGGCTCAAGAGCATAAAAGCCCATACTTGACCCTTGGAAAAGAAATGTAAGAATATAAAAGGCCACACGGAACCAGGTGATTCGACAGTGAATAATATGTGTTTTTATGCCCACCATACATTATGAGACATTTACTTTGACAGTCTCACATTTAGCTACAATCCCTCTTGAGTCACAGTCTAAAGTCCTGCAGATATTATAAGATCTTGTAAACTCATGAGGATTCTTCTGAGTATCATGCTGCATCACGCATTACAAGACTACAAGGACATCAATTTCCTTTAGGTAGAGTAGTAATAATGCTTCAGGGTTTGGTTTGATTTTATTTTACCTGTCAGGATGACAGAGAGTCTGAATTAAAGCAGTATAAAGACTGACTCACAGATAATGATCGATGTGACAGAAGCAATCAATGATTATGATTTTACTCATAAATTGTGATTTTTGTCAAAAACTTGAAAATTATCCAATTTAAAGTTTGCCTGAAAAGTTATATAATCAGAAATTTAAATGAATACTGGGGGAAGCTTTAGACTCACAAGTCAATAGGAGACTTAAAGCACACGTTCTTACAGTGCATTCACCATTACCTAATGAGAGGGACTGAAAAATAATGAGTGAGGAAAACATTGCAGCATATCAGATTACCAATAATTTGCCACAGTGATAATGTCAGTTCAGTTTCAGCTCAATCAGCTTTGCCCAAATCAGCTGATACACATGGATAGGAAATGTGTTCTGTGGGAAGGTGAAACTCATCTCTCCTTGTTGGGAAAAAAAGTTGTTCTCAGCCTCCTATTTCCTCCTGATTCACACGGCCATCTCTGATTTCCACTCTGCTACTGATCATTCTGAAAATTCTACCTTTCTTTTCTGTCAGATTGAAAAAAAATACCTTTCCTCATCTCCTTATCGCATTTTTAAGCAGCTCCTGATCATTATTCGTGTAAAACATGAGAGTGGCTTTACATCTATTTTCAGACAACTTGTCACGGTTTTATCTTTACACTTCATACAACAGCCTCTTTGTGATACTGGTGATAAAGGAACATCAGGTTGTTGCACTTACTGTAATAACATCAGCTAATGTTTAATTTTAAAAAGTATTTTCTTTTTTTTTATCTAAAATGATTGCACAGTGGAGTCCTGAGCTGTGATAACACTCTTATGAAGGTGACATCGAGGAAACTTCAAGTCATTAGTAACATCAACACCCGTTAATATTATTTTTGTACTTTCACATAAGAAAATCAAGCTGAGCTCTCAGAATCTACTGAAAATTTCCTTTGCATCTCCATTTGGTCACATTTCTAAAATATTTAAATGCATTCTGAAACTCACATTGAAACTGTTTACTCACTGCCTTGACCACAGAAGTACTGCATTATCCATAATTTGCAGAGTATGCATGATTGCCTGATAAATATTTTATTACAGAAGGTTGAATCATGGCCTTAAGATTCACAATGCACAGCAAGCATATTTTTTTGCAGATGAAAAAGAAACTATAAATATTTCCTTGTTTTAGTGCCACACAATGTGTTGCACTACAATTGAAACATTAACAAGTTATTGACAATGGCAAAGTACGTCCCTGTATGCAATTTAGCAAAAGTAGATGTAAAAATTTTACACACGACTACAGTCACTGTTTCAATTCTTCTGTGGCAATAATTAATAGATACTGCCCTTAGCCCTCAATCGGAGCTTCCTGAAACCATCGACTGACCATGGCTGTGATTTCACAAATTACAACTCCACTGTAAGATTTTGAGACGCATCAGCAAATTCACTTTAACTTGAAAATTTGTAAATCTCATCCACTTGCAGGCATTAGTTATTGACATTTCTGCTTCACAACCTGCAATGGAATAAAAGGAAAAAAAAAAATCTGGCAGCTGATATTCTCTATCTCATGCCGTCTTTATCGCTTTACGGTTTCAAAATAGACCCTCTCCCTCTCTCTCTGTGTAATCGGAGCCTGCATGGCTAAGATTAGCAGACCTCCCTCCCAGCTCCTTGCATCTGACCCCTGGATGTAGCTCCAGGGGGTCGTAGCAACTGTAGCCTCTGACAATGTGGAAAAAAGACATGAAAGGAGACAAGGGTACCTGAGAAGAGATTGCCTCTCCACTCCCCTTTCATTGATTCCACATCATAAAAAACAGTGTCTTGATAGAGACGGTGTCCACGCTGAGATAAATCATACATCCGTACTTAGACTCTTTCTACCTCTTTCACAAAATCCTGCAAATTAAAAAAGAGCACTTTGTTTCCCAGAGATAAATCCTACTCCTCATTTATGATTTAAATGTATGGTTTTCATCTTCACAGCTGACATTTGTTCTCCGGAATTCAAATTCCCCCACAGCCTCCCCTGTTTTCTCTGTCTCTCCATTTAGCCCCTGTCTCTCCACAGGCCACATGCAGCTCAGAGGACTCTGTTGTGAAGGCTTCTTTCCTTTTTTTTCTTCCCACAAAATAAATGGTGACATGCTTTTTAGCTCTCATTTCATTTTCCCGCCAGATGGCAGGTTGGAGGCAGACACTTTACACGGGGTACATGGCGACGTGCTCATCAATCCATTGGGCTCATTTCAATGTTAATGGGCAAAGTATCATTTAATTTTTCTCTGATGAGAACATACTTAAAACGCTGACGTTGTGAAAGTGTTCTCATTACTTGATTCAAGAGCCATGGGAAAATCATGCATTTTGAAAACAATACCAGGAACGTGGTCTTATTCTTTGGTGATCAATCACTTTGAAGACTAAGACACATTTTTCAAATCAAGGGGCAAAAATCAAAAGCCAGGATCTAAACCTTGTTTTCCCACATGAAAAGCTCATCATTCTTTGAGCAGATGAGCAGTTTCTTTATCCGAACCAAGTACTGAAGGATAGAATGTCATACACTGCATATAGTGCAAAGCCCTGCATTATGTTTCAGTTTTATAGCAAACCAACACTGAATGTGAATCAAAACACTGCATAGCATTTTTTCCTCATATATTTGAACCAAACTGTAGACTTTCAGTTCCTGTTAGTGTCAAAGGATGTGAAACGGTAACTTGACCCTACTAAGGTCACGCTGACTCCGATGTATGAGGGGAAAGATTCACGATAAGAAAACTGAAGTGTTGAAAGGAAGAAAAAACACATGACAACTCAAATTAAGAAGACAAAAAAAAGACAGATTCTCATAATTTTTGCTGCCCAGGCTTCAACCGTATGTGTAAGACTCAAAAACCCACCCACACTGTGTGCAAGGGTCATAGTAAACTACACATATGTTTAATCTATAAATAAATATAAAACATAAAGAATTGGGTTGATATTCAAATATGAGCACAATGAAAAGGCAATCACAGAACACATTATAAGGAAGACAGTGTTGTAAAATGTCTCATTAGTGTGTCAACCAGGAAAGGCATTTGACAAAGATGCCTTTGTTAGACCTCTGACCTCAACATGAGGAGCATGGGAAGGAGATTAGGAAGCATGCTGCATAATGCCATTTCCACATTCATGACATATCTATACATATTGCTTTGAATGAATAGAATACATTGACTATTCATACATTGAAAACAGCATACGACCTTGAAATAATCACTGCTTCAATCGCCCATTTTAAAAACTATTCCCCTTTCAGTTATCACTTTGACATCTCATATAAACACTGCTGCATGTTTATATTTGTATGTCAGTGGCCATTATTATAGCTGTATTACCTTTTAAGCAAATGTAATGTAAGCCCGAAGCATATTGACACTGATTATTTTTTCCTCTTACTATGGTGCCATATATCATACTTCATGAATAGAAAAGCTTTGTTTTTCCAAAGCATTTCAATGCATTTCAATCACAATACCAAAAGAGGGTAATTAAAACTCCTTTCTTCCCTTCAAGACACAAATGCATGCACTTCACCAGACAAGTCTGAGCACACAGTCAGTCTGAAGCGGAGCACCTGGAGCTGGTCATGATTCAATCTTTTGCTCAAGGGCGTTTCGCAAGAGATGGCTATATTTTGGATCAAACCTGTGACATTCCAATCAGGACATGGTTCTGCTAAGCACCTTGCCATATATACCTGCTGCCCCTGTGTGATTAATCAAAAAATATTTGACACATACAGGTTATACAATTATCTCTCATGCCAGTGAACAGGGGAAGTTTCTAAGACCCCTAGGACAGAGAAGTTCTTGCTTCAAGGATTCAGAAGCAGCCAGAAGTGCAGTTAAATAGGGCAGCACAACAGCTGGCTCTTCTCAGCAGAGATTTGAATAAATATTTAATGATGGCATAGTATCGGGGATAACACACACATACTTTGGCAGTATTGCATGGTTTTGCCATCACAATTGCTATTGTGTAAGGAAAACAAAGATGCATACACATTAGCACATATCTTGGTTGAGATGGCATGGCTTGGAAACACCTTTGAATGGGATGCGGGACGCCTATTGCTAAAGCATACACAAGTGCATCTGGGCTCTAACACCTGGACATGAGTCTGTTGAAACTGGACGGCAAATGCTGAACGTTTCCACCTGAATTAATATAAAGTGATCCATTTAGCGGCCGGGAAAGCATAAGGTGGCAACTGTGTTCTGCAAGTTGGCTGGAAAACAGCTCCAGAGCTCTGAGACTGCTGCAAAACAAAAGTAGCATATGGTCTTTGATGGATGTTTCCATTTAAAGAACATTACAGCCCCTCAAGTGCAAATCTTTGTTACATGGTTGACCTCTGCAGTAAATCAAACCCTAATTCCCGCCTATTGAGCTACACAGAATGACAATTTGTACCCCAATTTCTTGCATCAGTGAATTACAGAGCCTCCACATTTCTTTTAGTGAGCTCTGATGCTTTCTTTTAGGAAGTCTGTTTTTTGATTGGTGAGGTGTTACGTAACTGGCTGTTATCAGGCTCTATCTCAGTGTGTGTAACCATAAAGTACTTTGGATAAAAGTGTATACCCAATAGTTTATGAGTGGATACTGTGGCTGCTAATGGCCTTTAAAGCATTGTGTATTTAAGGTAAAACAGTTACTAAAATATGTAGATTATATTTGTTGCATAATATAATCTAATACACATCTAGTTATTCCAAGTTAATTTTGTAACAAGTTCCATTAATCATGACTGCTGAAATATTATTTCATCTCCATCATTAATTTGTTTGGAAAATTGAAATGTGTTCGGTTTTCAGCCATCTAAATGAGTAATGACTAATCTGTCAGCCAGCTGATTATGACAGACCACTTTTGTTTTGTGTTGCAATACAATTGTTGCTACAGTGAAATTAATTTTAATCATCTCATTAATGTACAGTACGTCTCACTTGGTACTAGTTTCAAAGAAAATGTGTAAAATAAATAAACAAACCAATAAATAAGGATCTTATTAAGGTGACTAAACCTTTAATAATTAGTTTCCTGAAGTCAAATAACATACTGACATGATCAACATTCATTTTGAATCAAAATGTTTACCTCACTGTGTAAAAGTAAAGGGTAAGATGGACCACTACATCTCATCATCTGTCCACTGCAGAAGAAAAGCAGCAGCTATTTCTACTAAACTTCCAATTCTTGCCTCATCTTTATGTCTTCAGGCTTTGTCCTGATTTCAAATAACAGTGCTTATTAAACCGCTCTACCGTAGCTTTCTATAAAGTTTAGAGTACTGCAGCAGTCTAACAGTAAAACAAACAGTCAGGCAGCATCACCAGAAAGATTAAATCTTGAAATAATTAGTTGTTTAGCTAAAATATACTGCTTATTTGTATTAAAATTAATACACTTTATATATGCTGCCAACCATTTGTTAATGTTCACTTTATGTAATACATTATAATCTTGATTTAAGAGCCGGGGTATCTCTCATTCTCCCATGCCTGTAGCAGAAATTCATGCGCTCTTGTAATGATGGATGCAATAGACTGCAAACTGCCTCCGTTGCCATTTAATGGTTTGTAATCCAAGATGTCGAGCCGCAACTTTATCATCCGCAACAGCGAGGGAGTGCCTCACCTGTTGTATTTCTCTCTCATTACTCTTTCAAATATACATAATGATTACAAATGAACAGTGACACAATGCCTCCCAGTTAATTGGATGTAGAGATGGAAACCATTATGGCCTCTTTGTTCTTGCTCCTTTTTAAAAAGGGGTTCATTGTGAGGTGTGCACTCACAAGGTGGGTGATAAAGCTGTTGCATTTATCCTGATCCCAACTTCCTGATTATTTGAAAAAGAGGCAGATGACTGGTGGTTGGGTAAGGCTGTTGTTTTACACACTAGGATGCCACAAGAGTTGTTATGGATGTGCACACTACTTGTTTTTCTTTGAGGTGAGGTCACAAGCCTGATTGTTCCAGACCTCCTGCGTGGCACCGCATGAGGTCTCTTTTACAGAGTGCTAAGAGAAAAAAAAAAAAACTGTGCTGAAACTGTCCTTCCTCAAACAATATACTGGAACACCACTGGTTTTAGTTCAATTACAGTTCTCCAGATCCATAATTATCAGAGTGACTTTTGCAAATGGCAGATAAATGATTACAGTTATTTTCCTTTTTAACAAATGACTGTTTGATCCTACATTAGTACAAAGATCTACAACCCACCTGGTGCTGTTGCAATAACTGATATAATATTGTTTCTAAATTTGTCCATGTATTTACAAAAAAAAAAAAAAGACATTTGTCATAGATCATACAATTTCTTTCTTGGTTGAAATAAATGGACTTTTGAAAACAAAATGTGGTATGTTGATTTGAAGCAGCTCAAACTGGGAATTAGAATCTAAAACCCTCAAAGCGGAACATTTTCACATCAACTACTAAATCATAGTGGCTCAGAGAGTAGTCTAAACACCATTAATCCAGATGTTTCAGCTGCAATGCTGCTGAACCTGCTTCAACAGGAAATGACCTACATGCTTGATTTAATAATACTTGTGGAAGTACACACTCCCATTATTAGTTGCAGAGTGGTACAATTGATCTGTGAAATTACCCTTTCTCCTTTCATCTTATGGAGCTGTATTATCAATGTAAATGGATAATTGAGTTACTTGTTTTAAATTTTCAGATGTCTAGTACATCCAAGAAAAATGACAAAACTAAGTACAAGACTTGTTTTAGGACGATGTAGACTGGAAAACAATGGTTGGAAAAAATATTTATATTGCTGCAGAACTATTCCGATTAGCAACACACCTGCTCAACTTCTCATTTTTACTTCAACACAGCAAACATAAGACATAAGACATCCTTTCATTTAGACAACAGTCTACTTCACTGGCAAGTTCTTTTTCTTTATTTTTTTCCTCAAATGACCATGATGTTTTGTGTTGCACTACTTTCACTGAATCTGTATTTCAAATCAGACCTCAGTTATATGGACACACAGCTGCAAGAAAGAAAAAAAAAATCAAAGGGATCCATCACTGACCCCAATTTTCCAGGGCTACTTCATAATTCAGTTTGATCTAAATACATTTTTCTTGCCTTTCACAGCAAACCCCACTGATTTGCCACAGAATCACAGTCAGTACTAATGAGAAGTGGAAGACTCAAACTCCTTCAAAGTCCTTACCACACAATATAAAGGATAGTTTTAGCAGGCTATTTTTGCAGGCTATTTCTTCATGCTAATCTGTCTTTAAATTTATAATGTACACAGAACAAAGTAATTCTGCCTCCAAATTAGATGACAACTTTCAAAAAACTTCAGCATCTGAAGCATAATGAAGGTCTTTCCAAATGCTTCATAAATCCTTTATGAGCAATATGCCATGCAGAGGTTAGCAACAGGGGTTGTGCAATATTTGACTAAGCTCCTGATGTATGGACGAACTGCTTCACCTTTTGTTATTTACTGTATGAATTAACTCATGAATCATTCACAAAGCATCTATGAGGAAGCAGGCCCAACACAATAAATAAATAATCACACTATGCCAGGCCTTCGGGTATGGGGATCTAGCAAATTGGGATTTTTTTTTGGTCCTGTTTTTCACAAAATCAGGAAACTGCTGGGCTATGCCTCCTTCAATCCTTGAGACAGACAGACAGACAGACACACAAATTGGTGCATGCTGTTTCTCTCTCACTGTCTCAATGCATTTTGCCAAGAGTGAGTTGGATGCTAAAGGTGTGCAGAAATGATCATTACTATCTAGCAAGTTCTGCCTGCAATACCATGGCAACGGAAGGCAAATGTGACCATGAGATGTGTTCCAGTAGCTGGCAAACTCAAAAGCACAGCCCTTCAAGGACTTGGAGTAAACAGACACATTTGCCCAATGGAGTGGAGCTGATAGGTGTTCCATGTTCAGGGTTTATCTCATTTCAATGCACTTCCACATTTTTCCCCTCTTTTTGGCAACTCAGTGTCATTCTACAGTCCCCAGTCTGGGTGACGTACTATCCTGGAGAGTTATCTGAGCTAAAATTCCCATCTGACATAATTAAGGAACAGCTTTCTCTGATATTAAGATGCTGCAAGACTGATGGAAGACATTTTTATTCAATCACGAGTGCGTATAATTTTTCAACAGACTGCAGCCAAGGAGAGTGAATGTCTCTCACCCACTAACTAACAGAGGTTACTGAAATACACATGCATTCAAGTCAACCCAATTGGACATCCTTGAAACTAACCCAGTGACTTAAGTGGTTTTATCTTAAAAAAAAAAAAAAACAAAACTGACTTTGCACCAAATCTAGCCACTTTTTTTTTTTTTAACAAAGAGACAAGACACAGAGGGATATCAGTTATTTCTGATGGAAACCTGCTGCAGGAACTAGTATCACAGGTATAAAGATGCAAAGTGGCAACAAGCTGCGCAAAAAATTGGCAAAGAAAAGTGTAACTTCAAACACGTCCTATGGCGTGTGGAAACAAAACAATAGCACTTGTTTTGATTCCCACAGAGAACACAACACAGACCATAGATACAAAATCGCCCAGTTGAAGCTGAATGTGGAACTTACAGGGAATCACTGTTAACATATACAAAATATCTTGTGAGATACATGTTTGGATTTGTACATTTTACAGATAATTTAATCATAGGGTTACTATGCTATTCGTGAATATTAACAAAGCATGCCCCCAAACTGAACCCAAATGGACTTTTTCATGTGCCAGTAGAAATGTAAACCTTCTGGCAATCTTTGGAAAGAATCATGTGTTAACCTCACAGCAAAATTGGATAATTTATATAAATACATTATAATAATACAGGTGAAGACAGCCTTCATTTGATTCAAAATTACATACTCTTTACTGTACTCGGTTATTAGAGACCTTGAGCTAATGACTAGATAATGTGCTTCAATGCTGTTGGAAAACTGAATTTTCCATCCATCAAATTTTAATGGGATTTTGCCAAAACCATGTAGCTTGTCTTCCATGTATGAATTGTGTGATGAGTTGTTTTGACACGTACCAGCATAGTGCATGACAGAAATGTCAAGGCAGGACCTCAACGAGGACATGATGAGATGACTGTCTGGGAACAGTGATTTGGTATTTTGCATATCAGAATAGAGAAAGGATTGGACGCTTAAATTGAAAATACTTCAGCTATTAATTTTTTTAATATTACCTTCAGAGAATATTTCAATTGTTAATCTGTCTATTGAGACACCCCTGTAAAATGGTAAGCATTTTAATCATACAGATAATATAGTATAATTTATATCTTCTGGTTCATATCTCAAAATTTGATTAATTCCTCTTGATGACTTTTCAAAGAGGTGAAGCGGACTTGGACGTCCTCCCACAGGTAGAGGCCTCTGCTGACTCCCTATTGCCTCCTAAATCATTTTCGCTGAAGGGCAGCAAGGTTAAGCAGGTTCAACAGAGCAAATAAATAATGAATTCAATAAGGGTAATTAAGAAATCACATCAGACGAGCAGCATACGACCTCACGGCCTCACACAAGGCCCCCTGACTTAAAACCCTTGTGCAAGCCTTTTCCTTTTTCAAACTACTGCCTTATGTCTCCTGTTATAAATCTAATTTTAGATTTTTCAGAGGTTTTAAAATCTATAGTACCTATTTATCCTAGTTACTTAACATTGTGGTGAGATAAGCTGTAGTTATTTATCACCGTTAGTCATTCTTGTCAAATGAGCATTGGAAGTTGCTGATGTTGACACAGGAGGGGAACAACTGTCACTGTCGTGTAGGCATGTCATGTCAACGAAAGGCTTAAAAGTCATCCCATGGGTCTATTTGTATTGATTCAGTTGATGAAGCACGCTATTAGTAACATATTAAAGTGCACAAAAAAGAAAGATAATCCTTAAATAACAATGCCAAATGCATAATGGCTGATGCAAATGACTGAATCCATTTCATCAAGGCTGTGGCAGCTTTACTTGGCTAATTGATCCCTCAGCATCTACAAAGCTTTATTTTCTTTTTAATTGAAGTAATACAATTAACTGTAAACAACTTGCAATAGTCACAAAGCATTTTATGCAGATAATTTTCAAACATGATCCACAGATTTTGTCTAATGAGTTATCCATTAGTTTCATGAATCAATACGACATAAAATTAAAAAGAAAAATATATATGTGTTTAGCATGATGAGTTACACTTACTAAACCTTACATTACATTACATTGTATTTAGAGTAGAGGAGTGTGGCTTACACCTGTTACACCAAATTGGAACAACGGCACCCACGAGTGAACATCCATGAGTCATGCTGAAAGATGTTTTAAGAACTAGACAGTGGATTTTTGCGGGCTCAACTGATTAACTTTTTAACATTTGACAGTAGTGTGAAAATATAAAGCACCAAAATTGCATCAAGTCACTGAATCTTTTCCATTAAAGCAGCAAAACGCTTTTCATTTGGTGGGCAGACAGCCGTACATTAGCACACCTGAGGTGGTTCTACATCCTACTGTGCCTCAAAGCTTAAAGTCACGCCCTACACTTGCACTGTGCAGTGTCATACATTACAAGCCAGCTGACTCTTGGCTTACAACGGATGGAGGGTGGTTTCGGCAGCGTTAAGGCCCTTTGTTGCTGATTCTAATAGTAATTAACTAAATGACAATTAGATCTGGTTAACTGCACTGGTTGCTATTAATCTCCAGAAGGCAACAGATTAAATCTGTCTATTTACGACTGTTGTATACATGCTGCCCCAAATTCACCAAGAAGCCCTGGCTAATTATCTTATCATACTGCATGTTTGATGTTACATGCACATGTGTGCGTGTGACTGAGAGGGATGGAGAGAGAGAAACAAAAGAGATTAGGAGATGGAAGACAAAGAAAATATGAACTATGTTCATGTACACCACTGCCTCTGAAACACTATCTACACTAGTAGATATTACCAGTGATGGACAGTTATGATAGATACAACCGATACAATAAATAAATAAATAAACATACTGAATAGGTAGATTGATAAGTTAGTTCATAGGCAGGTTACTTTGTAGGTTGATTTCAGCAGTACCCTGAGGGACCTATGCACATGACAGAGAACATATTTCATGTCTAACAGACATATCACTCATGACAGTAACCCCATGGGTCTCTCCAGTGCTTATGTTTCATGGTAGATGTCAATGATGTCCTTCAGTAGTTTTAGTGGTAGCTTCAGCACTGTTAAGTTGTTGCTGACTTTCAGATTAGCCATTACTAATAACTGCATATACATTAATAACTGAGCTCAAATGACATACTAGGTTTAGTGTTCTACGTGTGATATTTGAATGAAATTACGTAAAACTGGCCTCTAGTGATGGTTTTTACCATGTAGCAGCAAGCAGTTGCTCTCAGCATGCAGTAGATTGCCATGAGTGTGAATGCTGAAGTGTGTAATGGTGTTTGGAGGTCTCTCTCTTCAAGTCTACTGTCTATGACATGTCTCCCAGCAGGAAGTCATGCAAAAATGAATGAGGCAGGTTCCTGGAAAGGTGAGGTCTGTCTGGTGTATGACTCGTTGCCTCTTGGGGTCCCTGACAGTGGAACAGACACTAAGAAGTAAGATAGGACAGAGTCAAAAGAACAAAAAAAGAACAAAAAAAAAAAAAGCACAGATGCCACACTGCTTTTGTCAAGATGATGTGAAGAATAGTTATTCCTGACTATGTTAAAAGGATTGTGGGAGTTCTGTGAAAAGCCACAGCTAAGGTGTAAAAACAGAGTTAAATTTTCACAATACATTTTTTTCCCCTCATACCTCATTTAATTATTTAAATACAACATAAAGACGACGCCTTTTCAGAAATGCTTCAAGTCTTGAGGACGCGACAGGAGAAGAGGGGTGAAAACTCTCATTGAACTGACTGACCAAAATTCGACCCTGGACAGAAAGAGAAAAAAACATTTTTGCCGATAATATTTATTTTTTACTCTTGCTCTTGCACTGTCATAGCCATTTAGTGTTTCCACTTCTTCTATATTTGCGTCTCTTCTAAAGCACTAGAATCCCAATGATCACTGTAATGTTGATAATTAGCATAGCCTGACTGCTAAATAAAACAAAATAAATACTGTAGTGTGAAAATTAGACAGTATAAATATAAATTGCACGTTTTGCTTTGACTGATGTGCAGTAAGATAATGTATATATCGTATTCAGTAATTATAGTATACTGCGTGAACACAGTGGTGAGCAAAATAACAAAAATCTTTTCACATTGTTTACAGTCTGACATGAAGTCAATGAAACAAAGCATTTTTGTTCAGGATCCTTATATTGCATAACACCGCCTGAGTGTATTCCACTCATTGCTGGAATGTGGCAATTTCTCTATTTGCATAGGCCTGATAAAGTCATCACGAGCAGACTCAGCCTGCACACAGATCTCTCCCACTCCTTGCAATACATTTCCACACTCGTGTGTTGACTCCGCTTGGCAGCAGTGATCAAATCATTTTTCAGTGGAGAGGGGAATGTGTGGGCGATCCCACTTTAGCAAGGGATGGCCAGATGAAAGTGCGCAAACATGCTTGTGCTGCTGGAAGCACATCCCTTGCAAGAAGAGAAAAACAACTAATTTTGAGGGTGAATCATTGCAATCAGAATTCATTGTGATGGCGTTCTTCATGGGAAAACACACCATTGTCTTCAGCTCCAACATTATAATGAACGGTTGTGTAACCTGAGTACATCTATTTGAGCTGATTTGCAGATGCTGTGGGCTTAAAGGCAAAGTACTCCGCTGTGTTCTGACCCTAATAACTACAAAATTTCAAATTCAAAAGAATTCCTCCAAGGTTTGCTATTCAAAGTGAGTGACATATGTATAAATGCAAAGAACAAGACAAAAAATGGACCCTTCCAAAGCTAAATTTGTTTTTTAGAAAATTTGTTTTAGTTTTCTTCAAATCCAGTCATACAATTAATAAGAGTCGCTGCGAGCAGCCGCTGATGAAAGAGAGTGACTGAATCTACATTTTGTAAAAAAAGGGATTCAGCATATTGCTGTATGACTGAATGATCAAAGGTAGGAGACTATCTTGTATAGCTACCTACTTATTCCAAATAAGTTAATAAAAAATAAGATAAATAATATATATATTTTAAATCTCTTATAAACATAAACAACATTATGGGTTTCTATTTTTTTTATTTAAATAAAAAAAAATATTTCACTCAACATCTACATACAGCAGATTCTGGAGAAAGGAAAATGCCTCTTTAACTGTCTCTTGGGACCACTGAACATGAGCCTCAGACCAATTTTAAACAAGTTCAATGAATGACCACCTTTCATAGAGCATTAGAATATAAAACTGTCTTGAGGGGTTTTGATTGTTTGCCATGACACAGGAATGCAAACAGAACAGGGACAATGATAAGTTGCTCTGGGAGCTTTGACTCAGCAAGATGCTGACACTATGATGGATGAGGAAGTTTCCCTTAGTGAACATGAAGATGGAGCATGAAGATAATAGTTGTCAAGATTTGATAATTAATATAAAAAACACGGCATCATCAATCCAAACTCAGGATGATGTTTGTGCAGTGAAGAATGTTACAATATCATTTCTTTCCTGACACATGCAGTTGCAGAATAATGGAATCACATTTGTGCAGATGACACATTTAGTAGTGACGTGATGGATCTTCTAAACCCAGATTTAACCAAGCAGACTGAAAGACACACAGGATCAAACCTGGCATGCAAGGGGCTGTGTAGAATTTTATAATTGCATATATAAAATATATTAGTATTAATGTATCGTAACAAAACAAATATGTGGAAAAAGGAATAACTATTTTGCCTTGCAATATAATTTATGTTGTGCAAAAAAAAAAGAGGTGCGAGGGAAGAGGCATTGAAGAAGCATTTACAGACCTGTTGTTAAGTGTTGTTAATATTTTATTAAACATAGAGCCTCTATAGTGAGAGAGATGGGATGTATCTAGAGAAATGTATCAAATTTGGTTTTAACAAACACAAATCTAAACCTCATCATTGAAGTCATGCTCATCAGCAGAATGTATTTGAAATGAGCATATTGCCAAGGCACTCACTTAACAAGCCACTCAGAGTAATTAACAGATGGAAGAGCAGCCTGTGGTGTATTTTCGACAAGAAGTTCTGATGTACATTTTAATTACTGACAATTTTCCTCCTATTAGTTGTGTTTCGGTTTGAACAGATTTTGATTGGAATATGTAGGTCTGCTGTGTCCTCCAGAGACGACTGTCATGTTGGCTCAATTCACTAAGCCTTGTTCTCAGTCATGTCTCTGTATGACGACTTTGCGCTCTTACAGCTTGAAGGTTTCTCAGAACATTCGATTCCAGTCTAAGTTTTGGTCTATTTGGTGTTTTGTGGGTTTCCATTCTGATAAAAGGGACACACCCTTTTGAAAAACTGAAATAGTACTTTTTGTGGAATTTGATGGCTTCCACATGCAGTGACCAATGAAAAAAAGAACCAATTTTAGCAGGATGTCCCACATAAATGCATCCCATTCCTCTCTAGTCATTACCAGTGTCTACTGCCTCTAAATCTGTAGTTTTCTTTTTATCTCACATCTGAATATGGAACTGTGAATGACAATATTTTAATGTAGCCTAGTTGGAAAACAGATGAATTGTGCTCTGTTCCTCTTACCATCTATTATAAATTAGTTTTTGGAGTATCATTAAAGTCAAACGTTAGTTGAGCAAGTAAGATACGGATGACAATTGCACATTGACAGCTTAGAAACATCAGGTCTATACATCTGTTTCTGTGGCTTTTCTTTTCCACTTCTGTATTTTCAAAGGTTTTATTGTGTTGGCAGTTGAAATGAACCTCTGGCTGTGCTGAGAACAGCCAGTCAGATTCCTAAACACACTTCCACCTTCACAACCTATCTGCAATATATTCAGCAGATGATAGCAGACATGCTGAATTAGAGACAAAACAAAGCCAAATGCAACTTGAATCAATAGCTATAGGCCACTAAGCAACATCAAGTTACTGAGTCGCAGCAGAATCTTTGCCCGCAAACAAACCAACAGCAGCTTCTTAGACGGTTTTCACACTGGGTTTGTTTGTTTATGTGTGATCCTGAGGTCAACTGTCCCCCTCCAAATCCACTGGTCTGCTTTCACACTTGTTTACTGCCGTTTCAGTTCCTGGTATGTTTGTGTAATACTTCTGCCATCAAAGTGGAGGTGTTCACCAATGCTTGAAGGACAACAATGACATTAAGCCCGAATATCCATAAATATAAAAAAAAAATGGCATGAACATATGAAGGTAAGAACTAACAATAAATGATTATTTTCACTTTTAATTCATCCACGTTCTCGATCAGTAAATTGTTTATTCTCTTAAACGCACCCACAGAGATTTCACTTGCTATCTGCGAGCACTCAGAAAACCAGAAAACATTCACATTAAATTTAAGTCCTCAATCTAAGTGTAAGATCAAGATCTTTCCAAGATCAAGAAGGAACTTTCATGCTCAGCATTTGACTGCTTGTGGATTCTCTTAAACAAAAAGTTAAAATATGTGTCCTTAGTAGAACAGTATTCTTGTTGTGCTCATTTGCTTTCTGGGAACTTTATAAGATTCTACAGGCAAAAGCAATGCTGACATACTGTGCTATCAAATTCTCTTTTCCGCCATGCTGCTTCACGAAAAAAAGCCAATGTGACATTTAATTAAGAAGAAAACATTTGGTGAGCATGCATGCCCTTTTCCAGTATAGCCTTCCTTCACAGTCATACACTTAAACACATTTACACATGAGAGCTTCACAGAGCAGCCTGTGTCTTTTACAGCTCAACACTAAGCAGCTTCACTTGAGCATCTGCGAGCTGAGTTCTTTGCCCAAGTGCACCTCAGCAACAGCTTCTGCGAAAAGAGAGAGGCCGTATACTTCACCAGATAATTTTCCTGTACAATATCTGAGCCAGCAACTGACCAGTGTATGGCCATGTTTGCATACTGCTTCCCAGTACCACTCCACCTTATGAGTGATTCTGCTTGGCCCG
This sequence comes from Toxotes jaculatrix, assembly GCF_017976425.1. NCBI lineage: Eukaryota > Metazoa > Chordata > Actinopteri > Toxotidae > Toxotes > Toxotes jaculatrix. Next base: position 22,475,183 of record NC_054403.1, read on the forward strand.
TTACTGTGCATCCCTTTCTCCCCTTAACTGACCAGAGGGGGGTGTGAGGCGATGGCAGGGATCATTACATCACAAAACACCCCGCGGTCATTGTCCTCAGCAACTGCCACACAACATTACCACGATGCTCTGCGCAAACAAGTGGACAGGTCCTGTGTGCCACAGCACAGACACACGGAGGGAGGAGGAGAAAAAGCGAGACGGAAAGAGACAAAGTCATGAGAAAGACAGAGGAATAAGAAAAAGGGGGGAATAAGAGATCAGAAGGTGAGGGAAAGCTGAGAGAAAAAGAGACGAAGGGCCTCCGTTTGTCCCCAGGGCCCAAATCACAACTATTCTCATGCGGAAATACTTGACATTTGTATTTCCACGACCCAGATGTTTGCTTGGACACAGAAAGATTGCATAAAGTCAAAGGTCGAGGAAGTACGGTGGATGTCAGACTGGTCATTGCCACCTCAGAGCTTTCTCTTATTACCACAGAGGCCTGGCATTTCTGACTTCATGTGATGCCCCCCCCCCTCCCACACACAGAGGTTTTTTATACAAACATGACCTCTTTGTTAGTTCAGAAGAGGATAAACCCTCTCTGGTTTTATTCCTCACACACCAACATTTTGCTTAGTATGCTCTCAACCTTTGTGGCTCCACAGGGGGCTGGGACACCATAAACAACTCACTGTGCATGCACAGTTTTCTAAACACAAATCATTCTATTCTCTCATGTAGTTTATAATTTGATAACTGGATTCAGTTCAAGCTGGACAAATAAACAGTTTTTTTTTTACCTGTGCACATTTACTGACATATTCATTTGACAGATCTATAAATATAATGAATACTTCACTTTAGAGCAGTAATATTTTAGATTTACGAGTCTAGAGGTAGATGACGCAATCAATTAAATCATTGATAATGGACAGGTTTTAGGTAGACACATTATTAGAATCTACAGCTGACAGTGTTGGATAAACACAGTCGCGTTTTCAACAAAAACTGAACCATATAAGCTCAACAAAAGTAGTATTTAATACAGAACTGCTGGACTGGATGGGACTGCACATCCAGTGCTGCCGTTACTGTGCACAACTTTCTGTAGAAGAGCTATGAGTTCATATATTTCTTTAGGAAATATGAGTCTCTCAGTGGAGTTCCATACAGAAGAGGGTGAAAATGTTCAACAGTGCACAGCCTCTCTCTCTCTCTCTTTGGTCTCTACAAGTGGAGCAGCAAAAACCTCCTCACTAAAACAGCAAAAGCAAACAAGAGAGAACAAATACATCTTTGCTCTCTGTAAACATTAAGACAAATATAAAGGGAGGCAAACACAGAGTTGAACAAACTGGGTATGACAACAAACAAGTTGGCCAAATAATGTCAAATAGGGAGCAAAAGAAATAAAGGGCAGAGAACAAACAAGGGTGAGAGAGACCAGCCAGAAAATGGAGTTCAATTTTTATTCTGCACAGCCACTAATGCAAATAATGTGTCTCATACAAATTCCAGACATATAAATACAGGGAAATTGACTAAATAAATAAATAAATGGGGGAATAAATTGAGAACAGGGCGAGGCACAGAAAAACTTCAAATGAAGGAAGAACTGAGGAAAATCGCAGCACAAATATCTGGTGTCGGGATGGATTAGTGTAAACATGTTTTTTTTTTTTTTTTTTTTTTCAAGAATACCTAATCACATCATTGTGTCCTATTGCTGAAGTGATGCTTTGTGTCTGCAAGAGAGGAAATCTCTGGAGCTGAGATGATTTGAAATGTTTTTGTTTTTTCTACAAACAATTAGAAGAATGACAACAGTGATATCCAAAAAGCACGTTTGTTTGTTTTGCTTCTAAATATGCTGCATCTCTGCAAAAGGCTATCAATATGGCAAGTGAATATTGGATTATTGCAGAATAATAATAATTATTATTATTATTGTAGTTGGCGTTAGTATTATTAATTGATTTATTCACTTTGCAGGTTATAAAACAACTCCAACAAAACCAGCATAATTATTATCAATATGGAAATAACACTTTATCGATTTCACAAAATAGAACCTGGAGATGTGTGTGCATGTAGCAGGCCAACATCATGACGGCAAATACGAGTTGCAGTAAAAACCTTTTCAAATTTGGCTTTCTTGATTATAGCTACTAGATTATGAAAGCAAAATCCAATGGGAACAGATACAGCTTTGGAACAAAGTTCTACAGCATTAGTGTAAATGTGATCAGTGCACGCGGATGATATGATTCCTGTTCTGTTCGTAAACACCCTGGTAGGTTGATTAATGACCTTAATCAGATTACAGGCACTGGTTACCGTTTCTTTCTAAGTTTCTTTTTCAGTGGACAGCTTGATGAAAGAAAATTAATGTTCAGGTCTCCCAGGAAATAAATTTCTCTATTCACATCTCATACTCTATCGAGCATTTCACACAAATTATGTAGATACTGACAGTTAGAACTTGGTGGCATATAACAGCAACTCAACAGCAAATGTTTTAAATGAGGCAGGTGGACCTGCAATCACAACATTTCAACAGAGCTTGACAGTAATGGGAGTCTGAACGTATATTGCAGCTCCTACTCCATAAGTATTGCTGCCTCTTCTATAGATGTTATACTCCTGCATTTCCACTGTACTATCATCAAATGAGTCATACAAGTGGGTCTCAGAGATGGCTAGAATATGAATGTTGTTTGATGTTAGCAAGTTATTAATATCGGTATAATTTCACCACTATGAGCCCGGGTCATACACCTGGGTAAGTTTCCAACATCACCTTCCACTTTGATTCCTTCCAGCTCCCACGCGAGGACTCCTTCTACAACTATTCCATCATGACTGACATTTGAGGTCGTCTGTTTTTCTAATTATTGATGAGACTGATTCAAACACTGTGTGAGTCACACCTGTGATAGACCAGTGCTGTCCTCTCCTTTCAGTCTGGGTGTCATAGTTGGAGTCTGGGTTAACACTGCTCCATGTAATTCAAGGCAGGCAGAGGACCAACAAGAAGCAGCAGAGATCTGTATAAACAGCCAGCAGCTTGGGACAAGTCTGCAGTCTAACTAGGCAGCCTAACCAGGCAGGTTAGCAGGATTACTAGCTATTGATCAAAGGTCTGTGATCCAAAACCTGGAGTCACGGTCAAGGCGAGGGTCAAAACCAATATAGCAACAGTGCAGACAATCCCAAATAGGCAAAATAGGCAAAAAATAACAGAATACACCTGACATTGCATCTATGTATACTCGTACCCACTTTCCTTTATTCCAGTAATGGTTGAAACCAGACCACGCTCGTATTTATGGCAAAAGTAAGAAAATCAATGAGCAAACAGACCCATCTCTTCCATTTATAAACTCACCATGGATTCCTATCTGTGGACAATTTGTCACCACCACCTTGCGTTGCAAATGCCTCTGTAGCACCTATCAATAAACCATCCACTGTCACATGCGGTGCCATGTTATTAGCGCCCATCTCCGTGGTAATCTCTCAAAGACATCACTGATGGGGGTCCACTGTATTTCTTTACAGTCTGGCCTGTGGGATACATCCTACAGCGAACAAGAGAAAGCTCTCCCACCTCACTCTAAATCTCTTCCTTGTGCCTGAGATAAGAGTAGAATTGAGTTATTGAGCAGACAGTTTAAGATATAAGCTCTTGCTAAAGGGGCACTCAAAAGAGTCACAATAAGAAGAGACTGAATGGTTTTTCCTTACAAAGGGACCCATCTCATCTTCACCATTTGTCTACTGCAATGCTCTGATTAACCTGTGGGGAAAAGGCCACAGTAGGGGATAGAACCAGGCACTATACTAGCTGGAACTGACTGAAATACAACATATTCAATGTGTAACCTTTCTTTTATTTTTAAATTGTCTGGCAGCCAGTGCATACCCCCATTAGCTACAGTAAATTGATGCAAGTACACAGGGGGCCCATAAAATAATGTCAACACCTCATGGAATAGGGCATTTAACAGCCTTAATCACAATTACAAACACTGCTTCAAAAGTGGGTCATATTTGGTTGAATGCCTATTAGTAGTGCTTGTCAGATATAAAGAAGGGTTGGAAATCAGAGCTATGGCATGTGAGATCTCTAAGCAACATCAGAAACATCTAAAGAGGCCTATCTTCACTGCAGGTGCATCAGCCAAAGGAACTGCAAAGATAAATTATTGAATATGTCAAAGGGGTATTGTGAAAAAACAAACAAACATGACAGCATATACCAAACACTACTGACATGACTGTACTCTTAAAACTATCAACACTATTTTAGACTTATACCATACAGTCAACTATCCATAGAACGTGCTGCTCTGACAGTCTTATCAGTGCTTATCCTAGTGAAAGTGACAATGGAAAATATCTCTACCTTTCTGCTTCTTGGTATCTGACTGGATTGTAATTTAACAGACACAATAATTCCACATATTCCCCAAATCCACAACAACCCAGTAACAATTAGCTTTTGAAAGTGGTGAAGATTTAGTGAATTAGTCCAGCAAAGTAGCACAGAATAGTCACAGTGGCGCAGAGATACAAAAAGAAATACAACCTCAATATAACAACCTAAATATAAATTTCCACACAATCCTGCATCAATAACAATGTGCTGGGCAACCACAGTTATTGCTTTTCTGCTCAATCTCCAGCAGCAATGTCATCAACAATTAAGAAACCATTGTAGAACATGTCAAGTAATGAACTTACATAATCATTACAGGAGAATTAAAATGTATTTCTAATCAAGAGGCAGGCAACGAAAGGTCTCTTTGGTACTCCAGTCACACACGGGCACAAGGTAATAGCAGCCTAAATGCTCTTCCCAGTAATAAGGCAGGTTAAGAGCATCTGAAATGCACAGAGAGATCCAACAATGGAAAGGGAGGGGGAAAAAAAGAAGTGCATTACATTTAGCCAAAAAAAAAAGCCTGGGCAGGTGTGAAAACGGCCTTCTGCAGTGAAGAAGAAGAGGACAGAACATGGTGATGCTGGCTCTGGATGTTGGGTTATGCCTTGAAGTGTTACAGTCAATGGAAATGCATATCCACCATCTTCAGCAATCATAAACAGTCCCGCTTCCACAGTTTGCTTTGAGATCTTTAGAGGTGCATAATGCAGGCAAGGAAATGGGCTATTCACTAAACAGTCTGGCCACTTATCTGAATGTCTGCTGAAGACCAGGTTTAAGTATGATGAAATACATTTCTCAAGCCATATATGTAATTTATTAACCAATGAGTTAAAAGCAAAACAGCTGGTGTCACTGGGTAAAGCTTAAAATGAGCTGCTCTGAAGGCAGAAGCTCCCAATGAGTCTCTCAGTTTTCATCACAAGTGATGATGGATATCTACATGGATACCGGTACAATTTATTTAGGGCAATTATGATAATGCTTATGATAATTATAACAGCTGTAACAAAAACAGTTCCATTTTTCAGAACTTTTATTCTCTCTTTTCACAAACAGTGAGAAACATTGCAGATGGGGATTTGGGAGAAGTGAAAGAAGTCCAAATTTAACAAGGTAAATTAGCTGCACGATTAAGACATCTAATGACTGACTTCAAAATAATGTGTCTTGTTAGTGATTTCTGCAGGACATCAAAAGCACCTGAATGTAGGAAGTACATCAGTGGATGTAAACATTTCACAGGAAATAATGAAAACAGGAGAAAAGAGAATATTAAACACAGGTGTTATCTGTATAATCTCTAAGTCAGAAAGCTTTCTCAAACCCTTCATTAATCCAAATCAAAATAAAGATGGATACCGAATTGTGTTTTCTCACAATAAAAAAATCAGAAGAAGACATTCAAGCTACATTAACTTTAAAAATCGTAGGAAATGGTAGAGAACATCTGAAACGCATTTACTTTTGAAACCTTGTAACGTTATCCCCCAGGATGTGTGTTTTCAAGCTTTAAAAAACCTGGAAATACATATCTTGCTTCTTGAACTTTTGTCCCTGTGCACTACGGTGAAAATATTTCCATGTAATGCAAAGAGATTCCATTACCTTATACACTGGACACAGCATGACTCAGTAAATTCACAGTGAGGCTCTGACTGTGTGAAAAAGGATAATCATGTCGATATACAGACAAGGGAAGCATAAACATGTAAAGCTTTTGTGAAAGAAAAATGACAGTGACCTGGTTTCTTATGCTGTCATTCAAATTCTACTATTCTACACCAACGATACACTGAAATAAGGAAGTTGACATTTAATTTACCTTTGTGTGTGAACTGTCAACAGAAAAACAACAGCAACAAAACCAAATTAATACAGCAACCTGTCACACAAAGCCTTTCACGAGCTTCATTAGTCTTAACGCAGGTTATTCTGGATAACCAGTCTCACAGTGCTTTTTATGTTCTTTCAGCTTCATGAACCTTCCAATAAAGGTATGACTGCATTCACATTGTAGGGGTGTAACTTGCAATAAATAGGCAGTCAAATGAATTACTATGCAGTCACACTGAGGCTATAAAAAGATTTTCTATTCATAATGTTGACCTGATGCTCATCAGGGCTGCAGAAATGAAATATGAAAGCAGTACTTTACATTAAACCAGTCAATGCTGGCATATCTGCTTTTTATTTTTCTAGGTGCAGTTAGTTTGCAACAGTGAATTAAAAAAAAAAAAAACTGGCTACCTTATTTTTGGTAGAAGAATAGAACCTGAACAGTGTGACTCTGCCAAGCCCTGCTGCAGCTCCCTATTTAATCTGCAGATCATTGTAGTAGTTATCTGTTTAGTTTGAATGCTGCATTTGTCCATTTTCGGCTCTTACTGTAACATATCTTCAGACAAGCAATTGGCCAGAAGCCAGAACTTCGTAGGCTCTGGAACAGTTTAGTAATAGGTTGCCATGGTTACCTCACTTGAAAGTAAGTTCATGAGTCCAAAAAGCCAGCTAAACCGGTTAAGCATAAAGTTAGCTCACTGACCCATTAATCTCAGTTCATAAGACAGGCCTCGGTTTACTTGGAAATCCTGTTCATCTGCAACTGCCAGTTTCCCTTAATTATAAGTACGATGAAGAAGAAGAAGAAGAGAAACAACGTTTTTTGTCCAGTAGATACACTGTAGATAAACTGTCTGTGACTGAGGCCAGATCCCCAGGGAGCTGTCCAAGGTCCTGAGGAGAACACAGAGCAGAGCTGTCCACAGTGCTGACTGCTTTCCTCTGCCTTGGCTTTGCAACATTAGTCAGAACAGACAACTCCACTAACACATCACCGCTTTCAGACAGTCCTCACCCTCTTTTGTTTGTCTGCCACATCCCACTCACTATACCAGTCAAACTGTGCTTTGACAAGAATGTGCGCAGAATGTTTTGCAAAAATCCTAAAATCCCCCAGTTGATTATAATTGCATGCTACCAGTGCTCAGTGCTTCTGCTGTCTGAATTGTGTCTGATATTTCCATCTTTCTAGTACACAGAAATTTTATCAAGTCGATTCATGAGATTCTGTTGAATGTCAGTAGAAAATTTATGTCATTATAATGACATTATAATAATGTGTCATTACACTGTCAAGTCATGTGCTAAGGTGGCGCTGTGCGTGAAAGCTGTGGAGAGAGTACACTGTGAACTAAAGTAGTTCCTCAGCTGCACAAACATATTCATGAAGCCTACTGTCATGAAAAATTATATTCACTTAACTTCAACTAGTAAATATAAAGCTGTAAATATTCTCTAGACATTTTAAGATCTTTAAAGTTCTGAAGCTGAAGTGGTTTCTATAGATACACTCACTGACTGTAAACATTATGTCAGGATAGGGATTTATATATTAAAATGTGTTGCATCAGTGCTATGCTTCACAATCCTTTTGTCACAGTTACAGTACAGTGTATGTACTGGAGAGCAGCTCAGCACAGTCACACTCTTCCTCCTTGTATTATTGAACAGCTTCACTGCAGACACAAGGAGCTGAAGGGCGAGTGGAAATCATTCACTGTGCCAGCTCGCACATTAGCAGCAAACCTGGAAGATTCAAACCGGCAACTCTCTGAGGACGACTAATGGATTCTCATTTCCTGTTTATGTTTGACGGATGAGATTATTAATATTGACATACATTTGGATATGACACATTTGATTTCAGAAACACATTGTACGTCATAATCAATACGATAAATATCAATTAAAAGATTTCTGTGTCTAGCATGCTGAGAGTCATGAAACGCAAAAAGCATCCAGATATTCTGACGTTCTCAGTGCTTCTACAAAATTCAACAGGCTGATCACTCCTGTATTTTGATGGGAAATAAACCACAGATACAGATGCTGAGTCAAATTTATCCTTGATTTAGTGATTCTCAATCTGTCTTCTATGGAATTATCCATGCAAACCAGAAATTGTTCAGTTAAACATACAGTGGGGTTCAAAAGTCTGACACATCCAGTCAAGATACTTCTACTTTGCATTTCTTTCGAATGTAATACTAAGGTTTTCATTACAAAGGATAGTATCTGCTTAAAAAGTTGAGTGATGAGTTAAATCCTTGAAAGATGTACATAAATTTTAGAGTATTTGGTTTGTCCCCGTTTTGTCTTAACGACAGAATGCAGTCCAGCTGGCATGGACTGCGAGTTAGTGTAAAATCTGATGACCAGTGTTCTCCCAGCATGATGTCTGCTGTCACAGAATGCTTGGCCTTCTCAGTCTTCAAGTACCCCCATAAATGTTCAGTGGGGTTGAGGTCAAATGACTGTGGAGTAAAGTCCATGACAGTCAGGACTCCTTTTTCTTCTTTGGTCTTCATTTGGTTCTTGTGGAGCTTTGAGGTGTATTTGGAGTCATTATCCTGCTGCAGCATGAATATTGCTCCATGAATCCTTCAAACCAGAGGGCACAGCATGTCTCTGAAGAATGGAGTGGTGCTTCTCCCCACCCAGGGTGTTGCCAGCTTGGTGCCGGTCCAGCACCAGAGGAGGCAAAGCACCAGCAGAGTTGAATATTCCCATCACATCACCATGTTTCACTGTCAGTTTGGTACTCTGAGGTATCACTCTCTCTGCTGTTAGTCTGCTTACATGTGCCGTTCTGTTGCTGCCATAAATCTCAAACTTGGATTCATTAGTAAATAGGACTTTTTTCCAGTCACCCATGGTGAAATGCTGGTATTTCCTAGCCCACACCAAGCATTTGGCCTTGTTTCCCCTCCATGTAGTACAGAAACTGCTATTCATCCTCTGAGACCACTAAAGACAGCCTTCTTTGGACAGTACTTTTGCTGACTGGAGACTTGCATTCTTTATTAAGCAAATTCTGTATCTGTGATGAAGTTTCTTTTTGATCTTTCAGGGAACTAAGCTTGATGTATTGATCTTCTGATGGTCAGGTCACTTTTGGTCAGCCTGATCGAGCTTTGGATACAACTCATCCAGTTTCTGCAAAGCATTTCAGAGTTTTATGCACTAGCCCCTTAGAAACCTTTAGTCTAGCCATGATTTGATGCTGAGAAAGCACCTCTTTGCTTTGAATAACAATTTGACTTCTGACACTTTCACTTAGTTCTGATGCCATTTTCCCACAATCACAAAGCTACTGTGGGAGCAGTGACCTGCAGGAAACTTGAGTCGCAGCCTTATTTATAACCTATGAACACTGGCTCCAAGCTGAGTTACTTGAACAAGCCTCTGATGAGCAGATCAAATCTACCTGAGTGTCATCTGAACACATGCTTGAATAGAGGGGATACAACTCAAAGAAATCTGACCTTGTGTAAAAAAAAGGGGTTAAGCTGGTGAATTCCCCAAATTTGTTTAAAACTGTTTCCTGACCTAGAAATGGTGCAGCTTGAATATTTCTTCTTCGTTTTATATGACAAACGTTTTGGGTTTTTAAACGGTTCTGAATCCTCAAACCCTCTGATTGTTTCTAGCTTTATGTGAAAATATTAGAGATCTTCAACATGGTCTCAAACTTTTGGATCCCACTGTATATACAGTATTTGCCATCACCATTCATGACTTCTGTCTGTGCTTTAGTATTTCAAGTTGGTTTTCTGTGTGTCAAATTAATCTGAGAGTTCTATTTCCAGTCCCAGTGTTTATGCCAAGGGCAGTATTAAAAAAAGAAAATCTCAAGAGGGATTTAACGTGGAAAAACGTCTTTAAATAGATTTAAATATACTGATGTAATAAGCTCAGCTGTAAAGTCCAAATATTCCATAGAATAATACTGGTTTTACCGGTATGACAGCAATGCATTCGTCCTCAACAGAGGAAGCTGAGTTTCACCTGCCTCTACCTCTCTCTGTGTCCAAAGTGTGACACAGATTGCTGTGATGATCGTAGGGAGGTCAGTGTGATTTCTGGGGTGTGTTGGTTTAGCAGTGGTCGCCAGTGTGGACCTCTGGTTACTATTCTCCACAGTGATATGAGCAAGAGCCCTCTGCAACCTTGTGGTAATCATTTTTACAGCCCTTGCTTAATTAAAATGTCACATCCACTGTAGCCAATATACAGCAGAGTTTTCTGCAAATTAAAAAGGAATTAGGCTGGCAGATGTGGCCTTAATGGCTTAATCATGCCTTTACGTTCGTTCCAGTAAAGAGCGGACACAGATGAATATTGTTGCAACTCTCACATCTATGAGTAATGCCTAAAAAAACAATCTGAAATGTAAATTTGGAGACAGTTGCTCTGGGTATGTTGAAAACAGCGCATGAAAACTTAGCATCTGACAGCAAGTCAGAAAATGGAGCGTATCCTAATGCAAGAGCCAGACAGTAGGTAAACAGCCTCATTAAATTCAGTTAAATTGCCAGGCACACTGGTTAAGTACTCTGTTGGACTCCCTTCACAGCTGCAACCATACTGTATGCCATTCTACTTCAATGCTTATAATGAAAACAAAATGAATACTCAGTATACCTCTATGGTTTATCTTGCACTGCTCCTTGGGAAACATATGTGAGGTTCTGTAGGCACCTGTTGTGCTCCTTTTGTCATATTTTGTATTAGTATGTATGTGCGGTCTAATTCCTATTGCTTTGTTATTTTTAGCAAATACAATAATTATAACTCTGACTGAATATAATTTGTATCATGGATCCACACAGGAGAGCTGCTGCAAAATATTTAGTGAAATAAGCACAGACTCTGTAAAGCAGCTTACAAGCTGGAGACTTAAGACTTACAATCCTCTATAGGAGTACCATATCCAACAGTATGACACAGACACAGCATTTTCAGGTTTCTGAAACTCACCATGTTTAAGCAACAGCCATATTTGGCAGAGGTAAGAAGCAGGGTATAGGTGAAATGGTGGGGAAGAATAATTTATTCTCAGTTTTTCTTTATAAAAATTTTTTTTTTCTTTTCTCATGATGCTGTGCTGGCCTCTCCTGTCCTTCAAACCTATACTGTCCATACATTATACAGTATACAATACAGCAGCATCATGAAGGTTGCTGAACAATACTCCACTGTAATTCCCTCCTTCTTGCTACACAAAAACCTGCATGTGGATAATTCCTGAAATGTATCGTCTTAAAATCTACTTATTATATTGAATAGGAGGAATTTTAATCAAAGTGCACCATTAGTAGCTACACATAATAACTGACCCATTATTATCATCTCATGAATATGCTCATGTATTATGACCACCACCGCCATGCACATGTAAATTCACTGGGACACTTTTAAATAGAGGGCTATGTGGACGCATATGCGCGTATGCGTACACATATGATCTGTGATCATGAATAGTTATTTCTGAATATTTACTTAAGTTTCTGTTTTGTTCTTTTTATTGCGTGAACAGCTGATCATGTGTGTAAAATGGTCTTTAAGAGAGAAACACAAAAACTCCCAGGATGGGTTGAAATTTTTCCAGCAATTAAAACTTTTATCTAATATTAACCTGCTGCCCACTTATCTTCCCAACACTGCTTTGGATTCATCAATCCAGATGTTTTCAAAAGCAAGAAGCTGCTTCAATGATCAGTACTGCAAACACTTTTCTCACTTGTCGCTGTTCCTAAACTCTGCATGAGATTTCCTTGTACTGGTCTAGATTGTTCTACCTAGAGTATGTTTATCTTTCCTCTCCACCACTGCAGCCTTTTCCCCTGAAAGTGTAATCCTGAGAATGAATGTAGAGAGACTAAATTAAGGCACCCAATTTGAAGCGGCACCACTTCACTGATAAGCTGTACCAGTGATCTGTGAGAGCACTCAGGGTCTGCTACATTATGACAATACAGAGGAATAAAGCAGATGAAAGAGAATAGCCTGGCAAGAGCAGAAATCAGATGGGCAGAGGGAGAGGAAAAAACAATCTAAAGTCTAATTGTGTTATGCCTCACGGCAGCAAGGGAGTTCAGGGAGACACATTTTATTTCCACACGTCGTTCAGCACAGTCCCTTCCCCGACGTGATCACATTAATTTCCAACCAGTCCCAGTCTTTCTTGCCACATCTTCCCTTGGTGCATTTATTGAAAAAGTGACATGAAAGGCAAACGGTGGAAAACTTAACCAGACCCATTAGGTTTAACCAGAAACACGCAGCATTGGCATTTAAGGGCAGGCATTTAAGCACGTTGACTAGATGTGTCTGACACCCTGCAAGTCATTCTGTGTCATCTCTGCCCTTTGGGAAGAAAATGACACTTTGATGCCTGAAAGCATTGGAAAGCAATGTCGAGGCCGATGATTCAGTGAAATAAACTTTTTTTTCTTTTTGTTCCTTTTTTCACAAAATATAATTACTTAGGTAAGACTGGCATTTCATAAGACGGGCCTGTCCACGAAGCAGGATGTGCTTATTCCCTGTTTTGATCTCTTGTCTTTAGCTATGTCTAAAAGCTACTTGACTTAGCATAGCTTGATGACCATCAGGGGCAGCACAAAATCTTACAAAAACAAATGATTAACAGGAAGGTTGTAACCTCAATATCTCCTCACCTTCACTCATATAACTGCTCAAATCATTTAAAAACAAGCAATTGCCATGACACCATACTCTTATGACTCTTAGAACATACACACCCTGTTCAGGAAAATACCATGGGCAAACTTCATTTGATCAGGTTGTTCTTTAAATGCGGCAGAATACGGTTTTCATGCCGTGGTTAGTGAAGCTATTTAAGACAGCAGCCTGGAAGGCATATACACGTCTATGATTTCAGAAAAATCTCAGCGAGCAGCTCAGACAAAACCTTTTCTTTCTTCCCACTTGCTGCAGTGCTTTTCCAAAAATGAGGACATGGTGGTGCAGAGTCTGACCGTTGAGAGAAATTTTACATGCATCATCTATTACTGCACAGTGCTCACCATACTAATTGCATAGTTACTAATATCTCAACTGAACCATTTACCACACGTGTTGTGATAAATTCTAGACTGTGCAATGCTGAAAATCAAATTCATACGCAAGTTGAGGAAAACAAACATGTTAATTATCTGTGATTTATTATAAACTGGGGGTAATTGGGCTTTCGCTGTCAGGGGACCCAAACACTGGAACAGATGGCCCAGTGACATCAGGTTTGCTAACTGAATATTCACTTTAAAATACATGACTTGCTTTTACTTCACCTGTGACTCACATGCACCATTTCTATTGCTTTTTAGCATTGTTTTAGAAATATTCTATATCTGTCATAGCTTCATATTGTAAATCACCTTTAAATAATGTGTGGACAAATTCTGTACAAACAGTCTTCCACAGTTGGTGTGCGTGCCTGTGTGTGTGTGCTTGGATCAGCATGGTGGATTTTTATCTAAATAATGCTGGATGTATTTATTCAAATGTATTTTTATTCAAAACTGACCTTTTAATCCAAACCTGACTTAAGAACTAAGATAAAAAGGCAACAACATCCAAAATTACAAGAAGATATGAATTTATCTTGACATACCTGCTGGGCTTCCCAATGTCAGATGTCCATACACTCTTACAGAAGCGAGGAAGTCCTTTAGAAAATCCCCAGTGTGACTCTATTCACAGGTCACTTATTCCAAGGTCTGAAAGAAAACAAAAGAAACACAAATCAGAGCAGACACAGAGAGTGAGCTCACGACTTTAACCGACTCAGCCACCACAAATGCCCAGCGATCCAGGATAAACATCCTTGAAGAAATGTCAGTCCAAGAAGGAACATTAGCTAAACCACACCAGGGCAGAAGGCAAGAAAAGACCCACATGACATATGCACAGTATCTTTTTCCCTGCCTGGTCAACTTGATCATTTTTCTGCCTAAACAGCTGCCAGAGGATGGCTCATTACACCATCATTTCAGTTGGAGAAGACAGCTGAGTAGCATTTGCAGGGTTCATGCCATTCAAATTTGTGGTGCAGCCTCGGACAGTGAATGCGGCTTACTGACTGACTGACTGGCACACACACAGTGTTGAAATACACACGAGCAACAGTTTCAAGGCAACTCAAAAAAAAAACAAAAAACACACAACTGGTTTTTAAGACCTTTGTAGCCACTTTATAACAACAAATGTAGCATCCTTTTGAACAAGCAACAGCTTCTTTTCCTTAAAGAATCACCAGTGCTGCCTTCTTTTGTCTGCAGCCTGCAGTCGCCTGTGTTTGCTGTGGCTGTGGTTCTCTGGGTTGACAGAGAGTGGGAGAGAGCAACACACTCACTGGACCGTAAAGCAGCCAAAATTAAACATGAAACTGATTGCAAAGTATCCACAGAGTGTGTGACGCAATAGTTTATTTGTTCTTGTCACTAAGTATATCTTACCAGCCAGGCCTACACTCATGAGCTATACAGGTAAGTCAAGGCAGTTCAGTTGAAGTGATAATTGGGGGAAAAAAAAAAAGCTATTTAGTAACCAACCAAAATTTATTGCATTTGATAGGAAAAGCATATGAAGCTAATGATGTTGATATCAATGTTAAAAGTAACACAGTGATGGGTTAGGGAAGGATTACAACACATCATATGATTGTTGTAAGGTACTTCAGAGAGCGTATAGTCAGCTGTCAGCAGAAGCATTTGGCAGTCAGATCCTCTGGCCGTCACCTCATCAGGGTGCTGGTATTGACGACGAGGCCTGTCAAGACTTGTGCTAGCACCATTCATGTTCAAAATTACGTGGTCACTGGGTTTTGAAAGCTTACCAATAAAATCCATCTCTTTGACTGGTAGAGTTCTGCACTATTTGGCCAGTCAAAATACATGATGAAGCAGAAACTAGTACTTCATAAGGCACAATGTGGTGCTGACAGATGCTATAGCTTTGATGTCACTGAACATTCAAGTTCACCTCCTCCCACATTGAGAATTAGTTGAGTTTTACATTTGTAAAACCTAGGAATATTGTTTTGTTTAGTATCACTGCTTTTTTTCTTTATTCTCTAAGAGCGAAGGCACAAAGACCCTTTAAATTGTAGTCAGTGCATTGTGTTGTGTTTTTTTACCATCACTACACACTGTGCATGACCTTCACTCGGTCACTTCAGGATACATGAACAGTAGAGTTTCAGTTTTTTGTAGAAGAGTAAATATCCCAGCAGTCAACGTATTTAATGTTTTATTTCATTTTTAAATTATTTATTTAATTTGTATTGCTGTCATAATTACAACTCAAGATTTCTGTCTATTTATGAAAGAGACATATAGTGAGGAGTCAAGATATGAGGACAACTTATCCAGCTACTCTGACCCATACTTCAGCTGGATTCATTACAGATTATGAAACTTTAAAGGATAAGAAAAATTTAGGCCCCAGAAGTCTTAGTGCCAGCTGGAATTTACTCACTGTATCAAAGTTCAGCAGCATTGGCTTGCTCAGTGATTCCACTTGCTAAGCCACATTTGAGCCACTTAAATAGGTCATATATTCAGTAGAAACAATTTTGCTATCATTTCACATCTGATATAGTATCTTTGAATTCAAATTGTATGATGCACACCACCAGATGTGCCAGCAGTGGCTGCTGACACCTAAGAAATGCTCACCTCTTCCACTGATTCCACTGCTGCTATTTTCATCCCACCCACTGATCAGCCTAATCCACTGTTGGAGGATTTGTGCACTGTGGTACAGAGCAATTGTGCCGCGGCAAAATGAGTGTGGCTTAATTGGAGCAAAGACTTAATGAGGGCCCCTTGAGGATTATCATCTGTGGCTTAGAAATGGCCCAGGTAGCGGAAGACACGGTCAAAAGGATCAGTTCACAGCCTTCTAAATTGGAGTGACAGTGCTGAGCTGCAACTGTGCCAACACAATCTCTTTTTTTTTTTTTTAATTTAATTATTTATCTTTTGAGGGGGATGTTAGAGAAAGGTGAACTAAACTGAAAATCTCCATGGAAAATATAGCTATTCTAAAATATAGTATTCTGTTGCAGCTGTAGAGAGTAACGGAACATTTGTTTTCCCCATTTTATCTTGTGACCTTCAGGACAGCTCTTTTTGTGCTTTAACTGTTATTAGACTTTTTTTTTTACTATATTATCTACACAATATTATGATGTTATAGCTGATATAACAGTTGGCATTATATTAGCATGGGGATACAAGCCCAAACTCAGTGCTTCTTTTCACTACTTTCATTAGTTGCCAGTTATTTTCTTGATAAATCAATGAATCATTTGGTCTCTACTGAATGTTGGATAAAAAGTACACCACAATCCCAAGCCCAAAGTAATGTCACTATTTTTTGTTTTGTTTGTCCAACATTATAAAGCTTTATAATACTAAATAATATTTAATTTAAATAACAATAATAATAACAATAATAATAATAAAAACTGTCCATTCCTGTGGAGAAACATACTTAATAGTAAAGGAAATGCTGCTGCCATGGTAGAGAGGTAAAGTAGACCCTCCACTAGCTCTCCAAGCAGTTTATTTCTCCGAGGAGCCCTCTATTTGCATCTCCTCTTGACAGCCACAGATCAGATATGACTGACCAAGATAAATGGTTAGGCTCTAAAGTCAGATCAATTCAATCTAGCAACTGTCCTCGCCAGGAACAAAAGGCCGCACTGTCAACAAGGCTCAACTCACTTCAATGTTTATTCACTGTCTTTTGTCCTTGTTACATAAATAAAAGAAACTGTGAATGTCCTGCTTTCAAAAGTTGAACAGGTAACATTCTCAAGCTTTTAAGTTGTTCATTTGATTTCATTTACCATGTTTTGGATGTAACTCTGTGACTGGATTCTTCATTTGCTTTTCGTTGTAGTGTTTAGTTAGTTGCTACAGGGTTTCTGTGCAATAAAACCCCTTCAATTTCTAAGTTTCCATAAGCCTATATGGTGCATCACCAAATCCCCACTGGATTTATGACCTGACTTTGTATCCTCTATCATGAATTATTTCACTTTTCAATTCGGTGGGTTTCATGGACTGAACTCAGCCAGACTCAAGACAGGGCTGCAACAGTCTTACTCAGTCCACACCCCAGGCAGCGTTTTCATTATGCAGTAAGACACCAGGGGCAAGTCAAAGTCTGTACATTCAATCCAGCTGACGACACAAACGTCAAAGAAAGCTTTTAGGCCCAGCTGCATTGATCCAAAGCTCAATTAAATTACATGCACAATGAGGAGCCCTAACGACAATAATTTCTTGTGTCCAACTATGCTCTGGCATTGACTGAACTAACAATTTCGAGTCTCACATTAGCACTGCTCATGTATTTCTTTGTGGATGTATTCTTAGTGGTCTTGCCTGTGCAGTGTTAACACATTTTAAGTGTACTATAATCACATTAGATTTCTAGGTATTTGTTATTATTCAACATAGATGCTGCTCACTCACAATTGTGCTAATGTTTTATTCCCCAAATATATGTCAAAATGTCAACTGTTGGACCGCATTAGTGAGAAGTATGGTGACATTTGAATTGCAGAATGCATTATTGATTTGTTGAATATAGTGGTTATGTTCCTTTACAGTCACTATTAAAGTGACTACTATGGTCGGAACTCCTAAGAGCTTTGGTGCAATGTTTTCAGTTCTTTTGTGTTTGCTTTTGTGTGTCATAGTTCATAGATGGATAAAATAAAATGAACGCCTTTTATAGTCAGTATTCCACTATTCAAACTAACGGTGCAGCAGAGGTGGTTTTCTTTCATGGTAAATTACATTAGATTATTGCCACTACGCATTTAAACGCATTGAATTAGTATTACCAATGGAAGAAGATACTACTTTCAACTGACTGGTGGAGTAGTTGATGACAATGACAACATATTACATATTTTGACAGTCATTACACAGTGTAACTCAGGTACATGTTCATATAGAGTCGCAACCAGCCTCCAATCCATATTGCCTGGAGTAGCTGCCACCCCCGCCCACCTGACTTTGTCCTTTTCATCTGTCTCTCTTCAAAGAGAATAAAACGGAATAGACAAAAAGCAAATTCAGCTCTCTTACTTTTTTTTTTACACACAAAGGAAAAGTGAATAAAACAAAGAGGTTATTAGTTGAAAAGGTCACTAAAATTTCACAAAGAAATCACTGAAACGTTAGAGTCATAGGTATATCTTTGCATGCAGATCTACGCGCACGCAATCTGTATGAAACAAAAAAGGAGACAGTGACAGGAAAGTGTCAGTACAGACAGAGAAGAGAGGATGAAGGTAAATGCACCTTCCAGACTACATTAATAACAAAATAAATAAATAAATAAATACGTAAACATGTAGAAATAAAAGAAACAGGGGCGATACACTTAGTCAGAAGGCTGTGCAAGAGGCAGTGAAAATACCCAAAAAAAAAAAGCAAAGAATGAAAAAGACTGGAAGAGGAAAATATTTGTGCCTTTGGCCCTATGCTGAGAGCTCAGTGACCACAACAATGTAATGCTGCGTGAGTACTCCCCTAAACAAAGGTTTATTGCATCATTGCTTGTAGCACACGGTGCCTGAGTCAGAGTCCTACAGTGTCTCAACCTTGGGACCTTGTTTTATGAGGCCAGTCTTGAACAATTTGCAGAGAGAAGACCAGCGCAGCCCCCACTCTCTCTTGCCTATACCACAACGGTTGTGAATTGAACAACTACAGTACTTCATAACATCAAGAATTTGATCCAGATGAACACCAAGATATTTTTGTTTTAAACTGAAGATACAACCATTTTAGAAAAGCCCTGGAGCTCTACCAATACTAAACCCAGACATTTCACAAGAGGCGTCTTAATTCCTGCCACATCTGCAAATGAACAGGTCAAACAGTGGTGCGGTCTGATATACAGTAAAATATCTGTTTATTCCTCAGTTTTATCTGTGATCGATTTCAACGAACAGTGAGAATTGGTGTACATTACTTCACTCATAATGACATAGATAAATTGCAGAACACGTACAGGCATACTGCTGCTTTGTTATGACAAAGTGACATGACATGCAGTCATGTAGGACTATGATATGCATGGATTAAATTTCAATCAAAAATCATATTTATCTGCACTGTGTCATATTGTGTCTCATTATTATTGTAATTAATATTTTGTAACATTTATAATCATTGTATACACAGAATTCATACACTCCGTCTTGCAAACAATTTATCTAACTCCTTCTGTGTCTCCTTCCTTTCATCACACACAGACTTGCAGTGTTTTATATAGTTTAGCTGAGGGAAGTGATTTAAGACTGCTGGCCTAAAGCCCTCACACCCCGCCACACAAGTGCACAGATGACGTGAGACTCTGGGAACTCTGATGTGATAGCACATACCACCAAATCCACAGTTAATTGGACACTTACTTCACAACAGGCCTGTGGTAAACAGCAGCAAGCAAATAACAAGGCTAAGACCAGCTCCCAGAATGAACAAGAGGAAATAGCTAAGATAACGAAACCAACAGCAGATGTGCTGTCCTCTGCAGTATATTGTGTTTAGAACAACAACTCTTCTTTGACTGTATAATCCTCAGGATTCTGCTAAACTGATTAGCCTTCCCATGCTTAACAGCTGGTATCTTAGCCCAATTTGTCCGGCTTGGAAATGTTGAGCAGAATCATGTCTGCTGCATTCTTCAGCCAAATGGACATTTGTGTGTAGAAAATGGTCAGCAGCCAGGTACTGAGGAGGGATTGCACACGATCAAAAAGGATTTCATGGAAGCAGATTGAGAGAAAAAAGACTTATGGAAATATAGCACTGCTTTGTGCTGGATGTCTCAATTTTCATGAGCCAGTCCACATGAGGTTGTTTAACTGCTGCAAGACGTAAGGGTTTAGAGAGCTATCCAGCTCACCAGAAACAGTTGATTCCTGCTGAAGGAGTGAACAGTTGACTTACTGTGCATTCGACCACACTGGGTGTTTATTTCTATTTGTTTTGCTAAAACATTTTCTCATTTCTCTATTCTTATATTTGTTTCAGTCTACTTTAAAGCAGTAGATGATTTAAGGCTTAATGACTTCTCTCATATTGAATTCAGTGTTCACTCTAATATTCTGGATAAACATAGATGAGTGAGGTAATATTTTATAATCTCATCAACATTGATAGCACCCCTGATATGAGATTTTATATCAAATAAAAGGACGGAGGTGGTGAGGGTAGCATTATTTTGTCACTCATCACTATGCCTGTGAATTTTTCCATACCTGCCTCTAAGTGCCAGTTATGCAAAGCAGCATATATGACAGTTACAGTTACAGTTGTAGAACTCACTCTAGCTCTCACACCTGCAAACTGCAACGAGAACACGAATACAGCCACAGAAGAATGTGACGTGAAACAAACCGTATTCTGAGACTGAACTCATCTGTATGACGGGACGCAGTCAAGTGCTCGCAAGACATGAAATGTTAATCAGAAACAACATTCTTAGACAGTCATCCTGGGTGGCTACAGTTTAATCTATGTGAGACTATCAGTCAGTCAGTAAATTGTTCAATATACAAGCCCTGTGTTGTCAAATGCAAAGTAGCACTTACTATTCAGTACAGTGAAACTATATGCTCTTTGTTTATGTGCCTACACTCTTAATTTGTTGCATGATGAGCTTCGATCCATGGTCCCAAACCTTGTCATCAAGTAACGACTCAATCAGGCAGTGACTTCAGTATTGATAAACCGTGTGTCAATATTTACAGTATTAGAAATACAGATCTGATATACGGTGTGTCAACATTGATAAAGCATGGGTACAACAAGGGACTGCTTCCAGGCAGTTGATACAATGCAATCACCAGTGAGTTTGGAAATAAAAGGCAGAAAACATGTTTACTAGTCTGCATCTAAAGGGCTCAATTCTTCTTATCGCTGAATTTGCATAGCAAAACACATACAGTACATTAGTTTCATTCAGCGCTTCATTGCCCCTATCTTCACATTAATGGTGAGTTTAGCAAGGCAATGTAATCCACATCGAATCAAGTACCTTTGCAGACAATGCAGGTTAAAGTTGACAAACACAGCACCTAAGTACACATTAAAAGTATTATGCTACCTAAACATCGCAATGTCCCAAAAATATTATGACTCACCATTGTGAAAAGTGAAAGTAAAATCAGAGACACTTTTTTTTTTCCTCTGTTGTACCTGAAGCATTTTCTATCAACTCAGAGCTAGTCTACTGAAAATTTAATTTCATGGGTGACAATGATGCAGATGGGATACTGGTTTCCGGACAATTAGGATTATGTTATTTCTCAAATAAATCTGTCTCTAAGTGACACCCCAATTTGTCCCCTAGCTCTCTGTGTAATATTGTTTCACTACAAGCAAATGCTTCTTTCTAACAAAAAGTTGGGTTTGTCCAAATTCAGCATGACACTTTACATATGTGCCTGAAACACTGTGAGCACAGTAGTACGATGGGTTATTCTTGATCTAAGTGCCCTGGCTAATGCGTGCTTTGACTCTACCAATCTGTGTGACCCGTGAACAATTATACATATTTACTATTATCATATTTCATCAGATTCATGTAAATCCCTACCATTTATGCATTACTGTACCCTTGGGAACTATTATTTATTACATTCAAACCGCTGAATGTTACTTTCATTTGACAAAGTCTGACAAAATGACACGGGCCTATGAATTACATATTTGTGCTTTTTCTGTAACCACAAGTAGAAGGAACAGATTCAGTCATGCAAAGAAATCTAGCTGCATTACGCAATAAGTTACGCTGTAAATATGTGGAATTAAACACATAATATAGACCATACAGACTATGATATACATGTAGCAAATGTTACACAACAGAAAACACATTTTTGAGTGGGTAACTAAAGAAACATAAGCTAAATAATATAATATAATATAATATAATGTATATTAAGAAAGACTGTGGAAGATGCTTTTGTACCAATGCAGTATTCCCTGGCTCCTCTGCAGCCCCCACTGTCAAAGAGGACAGCCCAATCAAACCGCTCTAACTCAAGCACTCATCTCACAGATAAACATCTCTCTGGTGTTAGCAGAAATGTCAAACATTATCTGCATCCTTTTTAATTGATTTCTCTCTGTCTTCCATCTAAACAGGTATTTCTTTGTTGCACTCGCACTCCTGCTTGTTTCCGTCGATGGCTGTTGTCTGTGTGACTCAAGGTTGTGCGTCTGTCAACAAGGTAGACAAGAACTCCATTGGTTCATTTGTGCTAAATACATTTAATGTCACTTATAAACTTGAGCATTATCGCCGTTAGACAAGTTTGCAGTTTTTCCATTTCCTTCGTCCTAGGTGCAAATCAATTGGTTTATCACCACAAGCGATGTGGATTGCCTTTGCCTGATGTGATAAGAGAAATGCTTGACTGTGGAACTGTTAGTCACAGATTTTTACTTTTTGCTTTCTGTAATTCCTTTAATATGACACAACTGAGTGCCCTCTTTTACTGTCAAAACATGGGAGTGAAACAAATGTGAGATGTTTTTTGCAGTGATGTGTCTAATGTAGCTGGACATCTTACAGAAATGACAAAAAAATTGCACATTAGGCAACCTGCTGATTGAACAGAAAGAAACAAGAATTCCCCTTAGTAGAGTGGCATTGTTACAGTATGGCACACCAGTCCCTTTGAGTTTTGTTTTGATATGAAGGTGGAAATTAACCTGAAATAAGATGCTTAAAACCATGAAGTGAGTGAGTATGTTCTATGAAATATCAGTGGCCTAAATCCTGAATGATAAAATCCTTTACACACAGTATGTGTTATTATGTATTTGACTGTGTGATGATTGTAGATATTTTCTTTCATAACAAAGCTGTTCATTACAGGTGTGTATTTTGTTTTCATTTTTCCTAGAAATAGCTGGCCAAATCTATATTGTGGTATTATTTTCAGGATATATCAGCCTTGTGGTGATTTAACATTCACTTAAAATAGAATACTATAAATCATTCCATTCCATCCAGTCTCAATAGAACCACAGTATTTTTTTGTTATTTAGCATGCTCATGCTTTCTGTACTGGCTGTATTGAACATGTATGCAGTTTGCAAAGCTCATGTGTCACTGCAATTTGTGAAAGAAGCCATAGAATCAGGCAAGGTGACGAGCTGAAGAGGTTCACCTGCCGATGTGAAAAACTCAGCCCTGCTAATATGCATTGTGGGTGAACAATTATTTCTGTTACTTATTTTGTAATTTGTCAGAAAACTGTTTGCAGGCTGACTGGACCTATAAATTATACTGTTGTATGTGGGCAATCATTATATTTGGTTTGTCTCTGTTTTCTTACATGTTGCCCTTTTACACATATTGCAAAGTTGCTTGTGAAAACACTCTCAAAAGCTGCAACAGGAAACTGGGGCGAGAGTAACCATTCAACACCAACAGACAACACTAAGCAATGACACAGACTAAAATACAAAATATTCAAGGAGACAGCACAACACAACAAGAAATCTATGCCAAGCCAAGAAATCAAGTCTACTCATGTCTTTCTCCTTGTGAGAAAAAAAAATCCCACCATGTAGCCCTCTTTTCCTCTTTTATTAAATTATTTAATATTATTGGGTCAAACACTGAAGCAGTTATTCAAGTGTAACACTGGAACAATCTGCAGGTGAAATATTGAAACAAGAAAATAAATCTTAGTCAAATTTTGATTGTGCTGTAATTAGACAAAGGGTGACAAATACTACTGAATTTATAGAACACTTTAGTCCCATAGAAGGGACTTAAACATTGCAAAGCACACAGAACCCTGCCAATAGATATTTTAAAGGTCTGGTGTATGTAGAATAATCATGCAGCAGAGAAATGCTAAGCCAGGAAGCATGACTGAGGGAATAAAGTTTTTAAAAGTGTTTCTTTTCAGGTTTAATGTTTGCCCTCCCCTTAGTAAGTTTAAAAACTCAGCCGAGATCATTTCTTATCCCCCAGGTCAAAGGAAGTGCTGTTATTCTATTGACACACAAAAAGCCAATGGTGCCTCCCAGCAACTGAATCCAAAAAGTTATGAAAACTTTTCCATTCAACACAGTACCATGGATATCACAGTTACTAATGCACTTAAATGTGTGTGACTGAACAGTTATAATGACACAAGGCTCATGATAATCTTTTCATACTTCCATCCTCTTCCTTGCTTCCACTGCTGTTTGGTTTTCTATTTAGCATTTGATATTTTAGACGTGTTCTGTGAGTGATCTTCTTTTTTGAACACAAACATCCAAAGTAATTTTTAGGATTTTAAAATTAGCCAGTCACAGACCACACCTGATACTTCTCATTTCACTCAGTGGGGTTGATTGCATGAGTGTGAACCGTTAATTGTGATTTCTCATTGTACTGCTGACACAGGTGGAATCGCTGCTCGTGTTTACACTTTAAAAATTGGTGATGCCAGATGGAGGACATCAACAACCCCAACATATGCTACTTGCAGTTACCACTAGTAGGCTGACATAAACGGTTATTGTAGCTGGCAGTTTGTATTTACAGAACATCAGATAACTCAGCATCAACAGGCGGGTTGCCAATAACACATGCTGGTGTACATGTGCAGGTGTCAGGCAATGGATAAATGGACATCTGAGACAGGCAGGTCCCCCTGCAATGCTAGTGTTATTCTTCCGTGAAAATTAATTTCATTTGTTTCTCAGATTTACCTGTTAGACATTATTGGACGGTCTGTGTGTTTGTATGTGTATTGTACAGCAAATGTTGTAGAGGTGTTACGTGCTATTTGCTGTGGAGCTGCAAGAGATAGAAAATGCTCCATATGTATGAACATGAGGCCCCTATGTCAGTGTTTGTCAGTAAAATTGCTGCAGACCTGGTTTGCATCCCATGTTTAAGTATTTTGTACGTGTGCACTATATTTTGCCACAGTTTTTTAATGTTTGCACCTGTCTGGTAGGTGCACTTGAGGTGACAACAAATACATCAATGTTTTTTTTAGTATTTGTGCAGATCCGAGCATGACCCTGGAGAGGAAGAGCACAGCTGCCATCAGTCAGATAATCAACCGTGCTGGCATAAAGCTCAGCAGAGTCAGAGAGGAAAGTGAAGGTGCAGTCAGGGCCTGAATCTCAGTGTAGTAAGAGATGGGGGCAAAATAAGTGTGGTGACCTTAAGGTGATTGGATGCATAATGAAGAAAGAGGGAAGTTAAAACATGGATTATATCAGATGATAGCTTACGATCTGGAAAAACTTCAGCAACCAGGGCTAACGTCTTTTCTGTGTCCTCCCTGCTCATTCCCACTCTGATGTCGAAAAAGAAGCTGTTATTCTGTTATCTTAAATCCTCTGTTATTCATTATCTTTTAAATATAACAGGCTGCTCTACTTTAATAGACAGAACAGTCCATTTGCCAGTGCTTTTCAGAACAACACATACAACTGCTCCAAATGTACGGTTAATTTTAACCAACTAAAATTACTTGATTAAGATTAAGGAGAAGATCCCAGTCTCCTCCCTAATGATACATGCTGTACCACACACTAGAAAGTTGTTCATTTCCTGCTTCACCATTTACTCTGTGGGTACAGAACAGCCTGTCTTTATTTACCTTGCACTGTTGAAACGATTTCAGTACAACAATGATGCACACACTGGCAAGACTGATTGACATTGCAGTCCTGTATCTGCGCTGGAAGCAATCTCCACTCCACTAGTGGAACAGAGTAGTAAACAACTCCAAGCTCCCATTTCTGTGATTTCGATTGGCCCTCACCTGTTTGTCGCTCACATTGTGTCAGAGGACATTTGCATAAAGTCAGGTCTTTCTCAGGTTTATTCAGTGGTCAGCGCTGGGCTGCAACGCCAGGGCCCATTCATAGTAAATAGCTACCTATTGCTGTCCCAGCTATTAGTCCATATGTGTGAACAGCCTGTAGACTTTCACATAATTAGTGCTGTTGTTGAACTTTTGTTTGTTTGGTGTATTAGTGCCTTTACTTTTTTTCTTCATTTCCCCACACCCACGCTCATACAGTAATTTCAGTCTCCCTCCCACCTTTTCCCTCCTCTCTCTCTGTTTTGCTCAGACATATTCTTTGCCCTGCCAAGGCATTGCATCAGGAAGTGGTGTAGGCCTCCTTAACAAGAACTTGACACTTTGAGGATCAATAGGGGATTGAATCTTCACTGCACCAAAAGTCAAGGTACCGCTTAAATCGATGACTGGCAACTGCTAACTGGAGACAGATCCTGTCATTCTGCTCTCTGTTTTTCTCTTGTTTTTTTCTACCATTACATATAAATCCTTCAGTCAGGAAGAAATAGATATTTACATTCCTGTACATCTGATCTACAAGTCACTTTAATCTGTAAAGTCTAGTATTTATATAGGTTTTTTGTCTAAAGCTTGGTTTTTTGTCTAAACCTCTATGACTCCTTATTTACAGCCTGTTACCACCATTTAAAATTACTTATACTCAATTAGACTTCATTTTCGGTACACAGACAGGAATGGTAGCAGCTGAAACATCGTGTGTTCACACACACTCAACAAATGGAATATTTGAAGTTTCCTGACCTTTACGAATCTATGCAGCTCAACAATCTCCTGCAACCATGCATGTCTATAATCCCACGTTCCAGAGCCCCTTTCATGCTCTTGTTTCGGTGTGTGTGTGTTTGTGCATGTACTGTCTCAATCTAAAGTATTTACCAACTGATCCACTCAAATAATTACATGAATAAAATTATTCATATTTCTTTTGTTTCACTCATGTATCACGGCTTTTTTTGTCTTCTTCAAAACACAGATACTTTCATTCCACTTGGTTTGTGTTGACAAGATGTCCCACTTATTTAACAGTGGATTTGGCTGTAAGAAATGGTAATCTCTTAAGCTTGACCTTTTCTTCAACATCATCTCAAGCTACTCCATGTGATAACCAACTGCTGAATGATACACGGGGGTAAGTCCATCTAAATGAGGACCTCAATTTGTTTCCTTGTGTGTCGGTGCTCTACTCTCCAGACTATCGGTTGCCATTTTGTCAGTCTCGCTTTGCAGAGAAGAATGTATTGATTGAGACCATGGGCGACTCCAAGCCTTAGCTACCTTTGAATCCATCAGATGCTTGCTGGAAAAAGAAACCATTTTGTGTAGGGTATTACATATATATATATACATTGCTCCATTTCTCTTGCATATTGTATAGTATTAGTTTGCATTTTGGTTATTTTATTTAAAATAGCTGAACAATGAGCCACCACTTTACCATGAAAAGCATTTATGAAGAAACAGGTGCAGGATACAAAGTTACAAAATGATTGTGTACTGTACAAAAGGTTTTGTCCAGTGCTTCTATTATTGAGTTTACATCTGTGGAAGGCAGCACACAGGTCCATTTATGTTTTGAAGTGCCATTCAAATATGTTGTGTCATTATTCAGGAAATCCTCATGTGTTTCAGGTGAGCAAACACATCCTGAATCACTCTGTCAGATCAAGATTGTTTTACAAATGTACTGCATACTCATCTTCAGGCCTCACTGACCAATAAGGGGCTCTGTTTTGTAATGAATGTCAGAGGTGAATGTAGAAAACAATCCAACACATTGACACTTGTTCCACTGTCCTAGCTTGTGACTTTCTGGTACTGACTGGCCTTTTGCCACACTAACCATTAGACCTTTACACAAATCATTAGGCAGGGCAATGTGAAGAGCAATGATGGAATCTATAATCTCTGTCCCTTTATCTGGCTGCTCAATTTAATGACCAGGTAGGTGTTAATGATGATGGAGACCAAGACTGGCGCTGGCCAAAGAGCCATGAGCAGAGCGTAATGGGGTGAAAAGCTTGCTTTGGGACAAAAGTAAATTATGGCCCTCACAATCAATAGTAAGCATGACTAAAAGCCAATGGGGCTTTGCTCCAGTTCTCATCTAAATAGGGAGGAAACCCATTGATTCTCCCTCTTTATACAATGTTTGATTTCAGCTGCTGACTTAACTGAACATGGAATTTACTAAAACAATTCTATAGTAACAGCACATAACAAAACAGTAGGGAGGTACCTTGATGGCTAAATAACTACACAAATGGAGGGGGCTTACACGACACTAAATTACCTTGTTTTAATCATAATTTATAAAATGTAATCAGCTCAGCTGTACAACTAACCAAAGACAGTACCAGTAAATTAACCAGTAAATTAAATGTAGCAAAAAAGAGAGAAATGTCTTAATATTAAGGGCATATGAATCATCTCCTGTTTAAAGCTACAACATGCAAGTTCTGGCACTAGCATAAGACTCTAAAAACACACCACTTCACACCTCCAAGTCCTTCCTCTCCCTGCTCCATTATGCTCCACCCAGACCTTCATACACTTTCTCCTCATCTGTCTAGGATAATGCATGACTAAGGAGCTTGCTGAGATACGAGTCAGCCATAGCGACATCTTCCAGCAGTTAATACTAGCCTGAAGCTTCAGATCAAGAGGAGTAGTAGACTCGAAGCATGTTCACATATTGACTGACAGCTGTGAACTCACCTCTGACAGTGGCCTTCTCTGACTGGTTAGAAGGCTGAGGCTTGCTCAAAAACTTCAGAAGGGACTATCTCTGCACCGCTGCCAGGCTGTTCAATTAGTTTGGGTCACAGAAGCCTTTGACAACACCTCTCCACATTCAGATATATTCTGGAGCATATTTGAAGATTTTCTGATACTCTACAGATTACCCTCACTAAATCCCACGAACAGACCAAAGCCAACAATCAACTGATCCTACTAAAATGTCATATATTAATAAATTGTTGATTTTTTTTTAGCAATTAATGATAAAACCCAAATACAACAACATGCACAAGATTCAGAGTTTATGCATAAGGTATGCTTTCCACCTTTACCTGTAAATTCTACAGACAGTGTCCCACAGTTGGCAGTATTTGATGTTGTCAGATGGATCGTTTCAATTGCTAGTAATTCATTTGGCATCTTAGCATGCTATCCTCCCCTATCATTAAAGATTTTAACTCCATTATCCAGCCACAGAGCAAATCATTCCTGGCCTTGATCTTTCGGGGATAAGTATTTGCCAGCTAAATTCCCCATAATCCTTATGATTAATGTTACAGCTGCAATAAGGATCTGGTACTTTAGAAACCCCTGACTGGACTTTCCATATATTAATAATTAACTTGTCAGAGTATGTATGACCTGTGACAAATGATCTTCAGAATTACTTAGGCAACCAACCCTAACCCTAACCCCAAACACACCTTAATATTTAAGATACAGCTAAGCTGATCCAAACAGCTTAGATAAGGCAATGGTTGGGTGTGGATCATAGAAGAATAGCAGCAGGCTTCTGTGCATCAGTGCCCCCAGATACATTTATGACACACACACACATATATATATATTACATCTAATAATTGCCAGTGTAGCTCCTTTCACATTCTGTTTGTCTTTTTTTCTTCCAGATTTACCGCCCCCAGTAGACTACAGTTGTCTCTCAATCACTGCCAGCCTGTCATTCCCAAAGGTGCACATACAAATCATATCTCCACCATTTGCTCAAAGTAACGTACTAAGGTTCACTTTTTTAAGAACAGCACAGTATGTTCTACCCTAAACCTGTCGATAGGTTATTTAAGTTATCCTTAAGATTTTATTTCTGGTTGATTTGGAGATACCTGTGGTTACTAGTGGTAGCAGCATGTGTGTTTTAATATTACATTTCCCTTCAAAATGCTAAATGTTTTGACCACTGAGGGCAGCAAATATGCCTTGAGCAGAAACTGTGTCAGAAACGCAACAGAAGAAAAGCACCTCATCTATCTGCTTATTTATTTACTTAGCAAACCAAAAACAACCTTGAGTAGGAAGTCAGTTTATCCAGGTTACATGAAATGTAACATGTTCCATATTTTGTCAACATCACATCCAGTATCTGCCTGCATCGCTTCCTGTGAATCTGTGTATGGAAGCACAGCCCAGAGATAGAGACAATCACAGATTACCAATACATTAAAGGGCTTTTGAAAAAAACAAATAAATGCTATAAAAAACTGGAGTTTTGTCACAACATAAATGACAATAAAATAATATTATATAAATAGTCTACTAATACCATAATCCTAAAGATTTCAATAACCACTGCACTGGCCCAATGCCAGAACCTACATATGGTTATACACGTTGCAAAAGCGCACTATTCAAATGATTATTTGAGTTTGACTGACTTTATTTTTGTTGTTGTTGTTGCTTACACTTTGCTACCAACAAATGAAATTCAAAGCAATGGTTAGAAAATAGTGAAAACAGTGGAAATGAGTAGAGCAACCTTTTTTTTGTTTGTTTTTTTATCTTAAAAAATGTCCAGCTGTGCACAAAGCATACTTTAATAGCTCGTATAAATATGGCCTGTTGTGGTATGGTTGCTGTATTCCAGTGTCTACTTTTTGCAATGAACGAAGCCACAGGGGTCCTCGTAATCAGCAAGGATATTCCCCGGTAAAACACTAAAGGAACAACAAAACCCTTGGTAACAACGCCATTACTACTAGATCTTCCAGCACACTGGCTTGATCTCGAGAATCTCAGGTTAGCCCACACAGGAGCTGATAAAAGCCTTTCTATCTCACCTCAAAGGAGCATGTTCGTGTTACTCTCTCCGGCACAAAGGTAAAGGAAAAAACAAATGTAAAACTTTTCTGCCTCCATTCTCTGACAGAGACACGTACACTTTTAGACAAGAAGAACTTTCAGAGGGACCTCTATGGTAATTCAGACTAACATGGGCACTCAGATAGCTGGGAGGATGTTACTGCTGACACCATCACCAAATGAGGCCCCAAATGCATCATTGTAATTAGGTGCTGTCCGTGACGTGCTCATTAATGTGCATATTACACCCGTCTTCCCCCACCTTTCCCGATTCTGAGGAGGTAAACATCAACAAATTCATAAGGTGTCGAGAGGTTAGCTCATTAGTTCAACCATAAATGACAGCAGACATAAATGTAGAGATCAGAGAGCTAATTTTTGGAGCCTCACAAATGTTATTTTGGATAGGTGCATGGATGAAATGTTTATGTAGAGAGTATTTCTTTAAAACTGACACACTGCTTCATGTATGGTTCTTCTATTCATGTAGAAAATTCTTAATGACTTGTCAGAATATTTTCTGACACTCTTGGCCTATTGTTTTCCTTCATTAAGATTTGTGGAAAACAGGTTTCCCGCTCTACTTCCAGCTCCATTGTGTCTTACTGCCAGATGGGTTTGCCTCTGTTTAAATCTGCCTCACTGTTTTCCCATATGATATTGTTTTATAAAAGCTTAGTAAATAAAGCAGCAGATGTGTCAATGTTATATGTTTCACAAAAGTAAATAACCATTTTTTGGAGGGATTAATTGAGAAAGGCATGTACAATGATTGTGGAACAGGGAAGGTGACAAACTTGCAAACACACTATGATACATTTTAAGTATGTTAACCATGATACTTTATTGCAGGGACTTTCGGATAGTGGCCTGAGTGAACTGTAAAATAAAAAAACCATTGTGGTTGAGGCTATCTACACCTTACAGGCAATTCATTTCTCTTTGTCTAAAAAAAGAAAGAGGGGGTGCAATTTCTTCAGGTAATTGCTGATGTTAATCACAGTCATATTTGAGAGAGGGAAGAACCTCTGCCATTCTTCTAAGCAAGCAAGGCCAGTGGTCAGCTGCCCCTTAACCACAAAGAGTTTCACTGACTAATTACTGCAGTCCAGCTGCCTACACTCTCTGGAGCACTCTCCCAGCTTCTCTATCCGAGCACTTCTTTTCTAGTTTCCTCTGTAATCACTGTCAGTCCTTATCCAGTTGGGGTAAGACCATAATGCTTTCTTGAGATCGTGTTTCTGCCAGATTGTATTTGCATGCTTATGAATGTAGCTGTTTTGAATTCAGTCCAGTAGGAATGACTGACCAGGTGGCAGTATATTTGCTTCAGCCTTGTCTGAGTTAACCTAACATCTGTGCCTGTGTTAAATTACTACTAAAAAATAATGAATCAACTAAAAAAAGAAAATCCAATCAATTTGACGGGATATAAATAAAGACACGTTTACACACCATAAAAGGATAAGCCACTGAGGTTGCAGAATTAATCTCCCTTCATGCTGGAAACCCTAATTCTATCACCGTACTGTGCAGCATGTACATGCTCCACAGTAAAAGAGGCATTCGTTTATCACGCCTCAACATGGAGTCTAATTCAAATGAACTTCTTTGCTTATCAGGCCACGAGGTTGCACTCAGAGCCATTATTTGATTAGTTTCAATATATAAAGCCAATGAGAAGATGAAATACTTTGAAGGGGGAGGGAAATGTAGCAGGAGTCCACTGCAGCATCACACCATTCTTCCTAGCTCTCTACCCAGTTCACTTCCCTGCATGGCCATGTTGCAGAGCAACAGTATTGATTATTCTTTTGTTTCCATTTTTTAAAAACTTTTCTTTATCGTGAACCATCTCTCTGCTGGTACCCAATATTCCTTTTCCTTTCTTTTTTTCTCTATTCGAAGCAGCACTTTCATCTGTGAGGACAAAGACAACTGAGGCCACACATTTTCTCTAAGACTACCCTGTATCATTAGGGACTTTTCTTTTGTCAGTAGATCTTCCCACACAAATGACTAAAAATACCTTGTCTGCATGACAGAGATCCTACAATAATGTGTGAGAGGTATCTTTAAGTGGTTAAAATTCCTGTTTGGATTGTGAAAATACAGAAAAGTAATTTTTAAAAAAAGGAACAAGAACATCAGTATTTAATGGTCAGTTCTGGTTCTACCACATCCAAAAGGTATTCCACTGGATTCAGAGCCGGTGACCGACCCTGAACTCACTGTCATGTGCATTGTACCATTTCAAGGCGACTTGTGCTTTGTGACACGGAACATTATCATGATGGAAGTAGCCCTTAGAAGATGGCTGCCACATGGCTGATTGATAATTCGAATAAAAGTATCAATACTATACTGTCCTCCAAATTTTTTTCTCTCAGTACTATTTGAAAGAACGACCACGAGCCTACTGTACAGCTACGCCAGTCGGCTGTGTCCCAACACCCTGAAAGCAATCTATATAGCATCCACTCCCTCCGGGCACTTGGGAAGCTCACTTGAAGACATCAATACTCTGGGAAATGAGACACAGAGCAATGGCTTCAGAGGCTGAGAAGTTAGACAGCTGACTGAAGTGCCCTTACATCTTATTTAAGGTGCTGCAGCTCAATGTAGTGGAGTTCATTGAGTGAACTGCCTTGTCTCTTGTTAAAACCTCAAACTGCACAGGATGTACAGCCAAAAGGCAGCAATTGGGCATAAGCCAGGCAGGTGAACTGCTCTTGCTTAATGACGGGAATGTGTTTCTTTTGCAATTACTGCTGACAACACTCTAAAAACCTTCTAAGTTTTCATATCAACTGAAAATATTCACTCAGCATCAACTACAGTGTTTTAACACAGACCCCTGTCTTCTCACCATACAGACAGGCCACACCCTTTAAATTAATTTCTGTTTGAACCAGTTGTGTGTGAAGAAGTGTATTCAATATGCCAACTATTAACACAAAATCAAGCCTGGCCCAGTCTGTCAGCATTGTTGATAGATTCCCAACAATGTGCTTCAGTTAACTCAAACTTCCAACATAATGTTAAATCATTTTTCCCTCCCCTTTCCACGGCTGAAGGTACTCAGGAGTACACGAGGAAAAGGATTAATCCTTATGTTGAATATTCACATAATGTCCCTGCCTCTCTCGTGGAACATTGCACTGTCAATCAAATGTCAGCCATTGGGTCCCCCCCCTTGTTGCCTTGGAAACAAAAACGACAAATATACTGGGAATACAAATCAACTGGCATTAGAAAGACAGAGAAGGGACTTGGAGATAGCTGAACGAGTCAGTGATAGAAGTACAGCAGATTACTCATGACATACATGACAATTCTTACTGAAACTGATGCAGTATGAAAACACTAAGATGCAAAGGTTGAGCTATTCTGCCTCCATCTGATGCTTAGACGTTATAGTTTCTCAAATGAGTGATACAGCATTAACAGACAGCTGGAATGTGTCACAGAAGGTGATTTCAAAAGTTCCAACAAAGAATACATCACCTGTGCGTCTGCTGCAACTCTGCAATGATTGATTATGTTGTCACAATGCCCTAATGTTGTCACAACGTGGCTCCACTGCGTTATCACTTGAGCTAAAATTTATGCGTTACTTGCTATCTACACACTCACGTCTAACCCAACAGGCAGCAGAGTTCTGCTACACTCTGTCACTAACATAACGAAACCCTGCAGATCAATCCAGCACCAGCAGGGATGTGCTGCTCTAACATCTGAGAGAAAACAACAGCAAGTATGAGCCGAAAATTTTGAGGAGTTAGATCGATGAGATCGATAATCACTTCTCTTGCACATTCACTCCTGAGTTACTGCTGCAAACAACTGTCAATGGCTCCAACCTGCTCTCTCACACACTTTCATGTGTTAAATCCATTTTTGTAAATACTATTAACGTAGCAGATGATGCTCAGAACAACTGATAATCAAACAAACCCTAAATTAAATCAAAAAGGCAAATAGTCACTTTCACAGCCATAACTAAAGGATTGTAAGCTACTTTCTAAAGGTGAGAACGTTAACATAGATATTCCTGAGCTTAACGTCTTCTGACATCTTCATTTTCTGGCCTACAGCCCCCCCTCCCTCTCTCTGTCTCTCACACACGCTCTGTCTCCATCTCTCATGCCACAATCATCTTCATCTGCTGCTTACAGCTAGGTGGCAATGTAAAGTCGAACCCTATTCAACTTTCCTGTTGATCTGAATACCATCATGCTCTGCCACCTCCTCGCCCCATGGCATGATGCTGCTGACAGTCAGTTCACCAGAAGAGCCTCTGATGTGGCAACTTATGCTCTACAGCTGCTACTGGGCCCCTGGTGGGATCGAGGTTGGAAAGTGATGATAATGTGCTGAGAGAGAGAGAGTGACACTAATGCAACACACAGGTTTGCATGAGCATGTCTGGAGCAGGTGGTTAACAGTAATGTCGATTTCTATTTTTATTTCTTGGTGTGCCTGTGAGAATGTGCATATTTCAAAACATAGTAATACTGTACCTATTGCTGACTTTGATCTTTTGATGAAAACTGAACTCTGAAGGTTGCTATGAAGTCTTTTCTTGTATTGTCTTCACTGCAGTGCAGATATAGCAGATCCAGATAGAGAAACTTGTTTTCTTCGACAGGATTACAACACCAAACAGGCCTGTCTGTATCGTACTGCTGCCTTCTGCCTTCTGGTTTGTGCCCAGGGCTTCATTAAACCCATCACAAACAAAAATGTAAGGTCACAGTCTTCATTGAGCACACAAAGGTATATTAAATCTCAGAGACAGAAAAACAAGTAGCATTGTTGCATCATGGAACAACAGGGAAATGTAAAACTAGTACTTCTTAGTCAGGGATAGGACAAGCACAGTATGGGGTCTTTGATCATTTGGCAATGTGAATCACACACCACCCATTTAGAAACCATTGTCAGTATCGATTCCCTCACCTCCTCTTAAAAAAGGTATTTAAACTGGCACCTAATCAGTCATACCAACCCACATCTTTACCTGATCTTAATGAGGAAAAAGTAGAAAACTTACGTAGAGCATCCAAAACATAACACTTCAGCCATGATTTAATTTGTGAGGAATACTGTGAATATTACTGCCATAACTCCTCTTCGCTTTCACATTAGATATTGTGATTGGTACATTTTTTTCCTCAAAAAAAAAAAAAAAAAGATCTCACGATAATCTTGACTCAGTTGTCAGGAATCTGCACTTAAATGACTGCATCAAAGCTGAGGGCAGGCAAGGAGTAATTCCCATCTGTTACCCTGTCTACACCCTCACTAAAGAGTAATAGTTGTGGTTCCGCAGCACAGCAATCCCCTTCGAAGTGAAATGACAGTTAGCACAAAATGTTCTATTATACTGTGTGAAGTGATTCCTCTTATGAATGAAACAAATCAACCATGAAATGACTTGATGATAACTAATGGAGTGTGATGATGTTAAAAAGTAACTGGGGGAACTGGGATTGACGTGTTGCTGATAATAGTGAGTACACTGGGAATAGAATGATTCGATGACACAGCAAGGAGAAGAAGCAAGAGTGAGTATAGGGGAAACGTGAACATATGGATGAAGAACAGAAACGCAAATGGGTGAGTGATGGGTAATATTTGGCGAGAATAGAAAATAGTAGAATGGCCAGAGAGAGCATGGAGTTCTCCCGTAGAATGCTGTCAACTGGGAGAAGCATGTTTAACTTTGATTTAATGTTAATATCTTGAATATTGCTTGTTGAATGGTGGTTGAACTATG
The DNA here is from genome assembly GCF_017976425.1 of Toxotes jaculatrix. Lineage (NCBI taxonomy): Eukaryota > Metazoa > Chordata > Actinopteri > Toxotidae > Toxotes > Toxotes jaculatrix. The sequence goes on from NC_054403.1 coordinate 22,511,990, forward strand.
CTACATCAATCAAAGCAGCAAAACATATATATATATATATATATGTACATGAAAACGTTTGACTAACGCATTCGGCAGCTGAAGTTTCTTTTGTCTTGCTTCATGCATTTACAATTAATCACAGCATCTCACTATGTTGTACAGTTTTATTTTTCATCAGTGCACAATGCGGTATGTCAAGCACTACTTTCTTCTTTGACGTCAGTGTATTCTATTTTTTTATTTTTCCCCCAAACACTATAATGCAGGTGTTCTGGATGGCAAATCCATAAAACAGGATTAACAATTAAGAAAAGTACCTCTTGACTTCAGGGCTTCTGGCTCTCAGCTTTGAAGTCAGGTCAATGTAAATCCAAACTTTATGCAAGTAATTGCCATAAAAACTACAAAACCTAAACAAATGCACTTCAACACATTTCAAATCACACTTCTGTTGATAAAGACGTGTTGATCTGTAACGTCATCACTTCTGTCTAAAAGATGGACAACAAATAGTGCATTTTGGTAAGAAATACGTTTCTTTCAAGGAAACTTTAAATTTTTTAAAAAGTGTTTTAGGGCATGTTTGCATTCATTAGATAGTATGCAGGAAAGAGTAAATGAGGGAAAGAGAGGGGGATGACATGCAGCATTTTGAATATGTCACGTTTTATGCTTCTTCTATAGGGTATCATGCTTATTTTTCAATTAAAAAAGACTGACTCCAAGAAGTTCAAATTATGTATGTGACAAAAGATCAAAGGCACTACTTCTAATGGCATAAATTACACACCAAACCAATGCAAAGGATGCATATAGACTCAAATTATTTTCACATAAAGTAGAAAGGGCGCAGACTGTGAACTACATTGATAGCTACACAAACTTCTGGAGATATTAGCATCTCGGCAGCTTAAATTGATGTCACCTTAGCCTCAAGTAATCTTTTAATAGAACCCACTGAAGGTCTGTCACTTAGATCATCAAATAAAAAGTTATCTGTTTATGCACAAAATCCAATTTATTTTCATTCATATTCACTTTCGCATCAAAACACAAATGTTGGCAATTAACTTTATTTGATAGCCTTCAAATGACTATCTGAGATAAAATCACATACACTGTAACTATACTTCAGTCAGTATCTGTGAAAATTAACCTGAGGTCAATAACAAAAATAAATCCAAAGAACTGGGTTATTTATTTATTTGATATTATCAAGTAACAATTTATTGAGCTACTAACAGAATAATGGTTTGAGCTTGTACAGCAAATTTACCTTTATTTTGCATTGGTTTGGGGTCTAACTTCCCCAGAACATCTCTCTTGATGATGGGAAAAAAATATTTCTAAGCTTATGAGTCACATTGTTGACCTTTCCCCCTAAAGATTTTTGATGTATTTCGGGGTGTGTTTCATGAAACCTCTTTCAATGAACATGATCCGTCGCTCCTTTTGCCTTTAACTAGTCTAACATGATCATGTCCAAGATAGCAGCAACACCACAAATGATATTTCAAAAGTGATTTTCTTTTAAGGGTGGAAGATAAATTACTGTTTGCACCTCCATTCTGTGTTCCACACTCAGCATTTCATATGTCTTCGAAGACTCACAAGCTGTCTGAAAAGCTACAGTTGGTATAGATCATTTTTACTGTCATCACAATACCAGTAACTGCAGGCTAGTAACAGCAACGTCTGCTTCAATTTCGTCACTCTCCCCAGAGCTATCAGGTTTTTACTAGATCCCCATAAACCTCAAGAAACATTTCCACCCTGTCTATGATTAGTTGTATTGGTAATTAAAATAAAACGACCTGCTCATGTCATTAATGAAAATAGTATCAATGTAGTTATCACATGTACTGTTTAAAAAAGGGGGGGGAAAATGATAATTAACAAAAGATTCTGCAATAATTGGCTACAGCATGCTTCACTGCTTTCCATTCCGCTCTGCCATGTCCTCTGCTCTAACCTCGCCAGTACAATTTGGGACTGCTGAATGGGCACAGTAGTTGGCATGGAACTGAGAGTTGCTCTTATCATGTTAAGCACAATGACAGGGATTGGTACAAGAGAACCGCTTTAATGATTCTGGATTTATGCCCCTGGGCTGCAATCACCATGACCAGCCTTTGTATACCCATGTTTAGCCCTAGGGGTGCAAGTGTTGTTGCCTCCATTTTGAGACTGCTTTCAAATGACTAACACAGAATTCTTGCATCAGTGTGTACATCTCTGTAATGTAAAATGCTACTAAAATGTGTCACTAAAAATGTAATTGAAAAAACTCCACCTTTGAAGTATACTGGTGTGAATAATCCGACAAGGTGGGGAGTGTACAGCAGTACTACTACCACCACACGTTCAATGCTACATAGTGGCTATATAGGGTATCACTTACCTAAATATTGTACAGTAGCACGTCAGAGCCTTAATGCTAACATTCATTAGTTCTTTAGCAGATCGTTTTATAATGCTGAGTTGACAAAGAGATGTCAAAAGCAATCTGCTCCGACTGTCGGTAAAAGCTGTATGTGAAAAGAACAGTGTGTTCTGCTGGCCTATTTTGAAAAGCCACCCACGGATTCACCCGCTATCAATGCACCTGCGGGTACGTTTGTATATAACTACCATCTTCAAGAGGGAATCTGACATAGTGCATGGATACCAGAGGCTTTTTCAATCATGTCACAGTTCCAACAATGTCCAGATTTCCTCTCTTCCTCACAAAATATATAAACAAGAGGAGGAAGGCAAAAAGAGTCAGGTTATCAGCTTGGTTTCCACATCCATTACCCTAAATGAAAGGGATTCTTATTTTCAGAATAGCTTTTCTTTTAAGCAGGTAGCGTCTGGCATTCCTTGACCTGTGTCTATTCATAGCTCTAAGAATATTCATAGCCAAAATGTGGTTGCAAAAATCTATAACAAGTCATGCATGAAGCCCTGCTGTTTTTTTTTTCCCCTGAGGAACACATTTATTCATGCTAATAGAGACACAAAAGATTAACTTACCATACAGGAACAGAGGCAAAGAACATGTCTGCTTCCTGCCAGGAGAGCGGATAGGTGCCTACACAGACTCAGTCTGCAACATAAAATGGGAAGATTTCTGTAAGGACACACAATATGAACAGTTTATGTTATTCCACAAGACAGACACATCAGAAACATTTGGAATGTCAGCATGCAGGAAGCTCGTGTCTTCCACTCATTGTACTCTGCGTCACAGTGGATAAGAATATCAGCTGGATGCCTAAAACATAAATGTAAATCCTGGACCTTATATAACTCCCATCCATGCTTCCCTGTATATTATGAAGTAGAAAACATTACTAACACTTAACTATATAAGTTTGCAAAATTTGATTTCCGTGAGTGTATTGATTTAGTAAGAGATAATATCCTTCAGGACTCAGTAAAGCAGTAAAAGACTTTAAAAAGACACAAATATATTATTCAGTGCCTCTGTACAGGCGTGTTTATATGTCCCAGAGATATACTGTTGCTTCATTTTGCAAAGGGAGCTATATTCCTAATAATGAGTGGCACAATCCACACCCCTGCTCTGTCAAAGGTTCCAAATCATTTACGAACCCATCAGCCAGAACATCTCCTGAATTGTGGTTGGTGTAGGTTTTCTACAAGATATTAGTAAACGATAATGGCCTTCTGCTGTAGTTAGGATTGGGTGATATAATCATTTATTAAATAAGATGATAAAGATTCGGCTATCGTTTTTTGTGCCAACGTTAATATAATTTATAATAATTTTGATTTCTCTGGCTACATTAGATCACTGCAGACACTGTTAGAAATGAATGAGGCTTATGACTTGCAGGATTTTTGCATCAATGTGATAAAAATACCTCGATTTGTCAGGTGTTTAATTCACTGGATTAGCCAAAGTGAGATTATGTATTAAATTTACATATACCTTAATGAATAATGTTTTCCATATGGCCAAGCTCCATGTGGAATTAAGTCATCAACCCACTTCATGCAAGGAGCAAGTCTCATTGATATTTTGTACACATTCAGTGCAGTACACGTGTACATCGACTGTTTTACAAACAACATAAAAAGAGCTTGTCATTTTAGCTGAATTTCTTTGCCAGCTGTTTTCCTTATAGAAAGACTTGCAGCAGCACTGGGTGGCGTCTAATGCTGTCAACCTGAAGCACTTTAAACATTAGAAATACGTCTCTGTGTAGCAGCATTCAAAACTTCCCTCAGTCATTTTCAAAGTTAAGACAATTTATGCTCACTGTGGAATAGTTAAGCTTTGTTAGGAAAAACATTTTTATAAATCTAACAATAATGCAGCTCTTGGGTTATGTGCTTGCTTTTAAATACATTCAAATTCTTAACTTTTATACTTTTTCAATATGTCTATTATATTTGAAGAGATTGCATTTGAAGTGAAGAGAAAAATAACAAGTACAGAAAAACCTCAATCTGTCACTCACTGCATCTCCGCCTTTCTGAGAGCATTTTAACATGGAGCCGTCTTAATGATTGCATCGAGGCTGTAGTATTCACACACTAAAAGACTAACCACTATCCTGTCTGTTTTAATCACAGCCTTGTGTTGAATTAGTCAGGTGAAAGATAGAGATGCTGGAACCTTTTTTTTTTTGGGATCTGCTGTATCATTCTGGCTCCTTTTCACAAGGGAGAAGAATAGCACTGTCTTGGGAGGGGATTAGGGAGGAGTAGGGGTGAGAGGACGGAGAGAAAGAGAAGGAGAAGAGAGGGATGACACACCACTGGGATGAAATCTTGAATATGCCAAGGTCAGCAGAACTCTCACTATGAAATGAAACGCTGCCAAACACAGGCACATTCACACAAACACACACACACAAACTGGCAGACACACACAGACACACTTACTTGGAGCAACACACAGCCCATATCAGCTCTTCCCCGAAGACAACCTGCTGAGAACTGCTAAATTACCACTGGGCTCACATTTGGCTATATGTGCCTGTACACCTACACACACACAAACACACACTCTCTGTAGCTCTCTCTTTCGTGTCATTACGCTGGTCTCTGTTCATTTTGAGACCGTCACCGTTGACCTTTGCTCTGCATTGAGAGTCATCTGTCGTCTCCTTGTGAATATCAGGATATTTAGGCTTTCATATGAGTGAAAGCTGTAGTGTGTTTTAGAGGCTGCAAGTTCATCTTATCCCGAAAATCCTCCATAAATTCATACCTTTGTTCGAGTTACCTCAGGTGATAACATCTTTGTTGGGGTCATATATGAACTAGACTTGTCATGGCTGGAGAATCACTGTTGTTGTTGATTTCACCCAGAACACCAGCAAGAACCACTGTTAGTGACTTTAAAATGGTTTATCTCTAAATACTTTGAACAAACACATTTAACAAAAGCTTGGCTCTACACTTTTCTAACAACGGACATTTCACACATAAAGGCTTCAAACAAACATTACTGACTACAAAACAGACTGAACAAAATCAGGTCTCACAACATGATTCAACCTCATTCATTCAAGTGCCTGTCTGTACACAGAAGTTGGATTAATACTAAACCCAACGTACTGCTCCACTGGCATGTTTCCATTTCTTTTGGCAACCAAATACACTGCCATAATTTAGCTAAAATCACACCTTCCACGGTACATCAGAGGACATTACATTCTATCCCATTTTTGCAAATATTACTTCCATTTTTTTTACTGTGTTACTGATTAAATGGTAACTGATGTTGTTTGTTGAATTTACTGAGTAATTGACAGATGACAATGACAGCTTCCCAGTGCACACACTAAAATATTATTAGCTGTACCTCACAATGTAGTACAATCCAACATAGCTACAATGCAAACCTCAGTCAAAATTTCCACTGATGTGAGTAAACACCCATTTGACAGTCACTAAATGCATACATGTTCTGCTAAGAGCTGCTAAGTTGTACATTGCACATTCTTGCATACCTCAAGGGAAAAAAACGAGAATTTTGGATGTTCACACATGTATGTAAAGTATATATGCATCAAAGCTACTTGCATCAAATGAATTCTTTCTCTATGACTGAATTTTAACTCACTTTTGAGTACACCTAGTTATACTGCTGGGGGTTGAGGCATACATATCACACACTGTGCTATCATCTTCCTTCCCTTTGGCAAGAAAACAAATGGTGTGATGGGACGAACACTCACAACCCCCCTGTTACTTTTTCAGTGATGCCATTTCAGATCTTCTTCTTTATTATGTCGTAAACACAAACGAGATGCACATATTGTACACTGCAGTCATACCCCAGAAGCAATGTCCTAAACTGTACTCTAAAAGGTTATTTAGTGTTTCAATATAATCCATACTGTCCATTAAAGACTCATTCTTTAGTCCTCTTATAAAATTTCAATGAGAGACAAAAACAATGTTCTTGTTTGGCTGCATGTTGAACTAGTTATCAGTCTTAAAACATTCATGCTTATTCATAATAAAGGACTCAGTGCAGACGGGGAGAATAGGGGAAACATTTCAACACCACATGGGTATTTACCCACTATAAACAGAGTGCCTTTTGTAATCCTTTCAAAGACTTCCCTTAACTACCAAAGTGCTTTTTGTGATTGTGCATTTTTCTGTCCTGATACGGATAGGGAGTTCTGCAAAACATTTTGATTTTGTCACAGCATTTCAATCAATTTTTGCTTTCAACTCCTGATCAAGAGATATAAAAACTACAATGAAAAATATAGATTTATAAACATATATTTCCTGTCTCTTGATTGCATTCATCATCATAATTTCTCAGGAGTTCCCTGAAGGCAACAGGCAATAAATAATTGATGGGCCTGAGAGCTGTTTGGCTCTGGGAGGGAGTGCCTGCACCTCTCTTGGGAAACAAAAAGCACCAGTAGCTTTGAAACCAACGGAAGCAGGCAAGCTTCGGTTAGAATTAGTATTGTGTTCCATCATGCCAAACATTTGGTGCTGAGACAATGCAATACAGTTTCATTACAATGCCGGAGCCTCGCAGGCAGAGACATCAAAGGTCCGATTTGCCTCAGCCTCAGTTTACCAAGACAATGAAGAGATGGAGATAGAGTTAAGACTAATTTCAAAGAGAACTACTGACAGTTTCATTATGAAAATGCAGGAAGCTGAAATAATGAAACATTACAGTATGCACCACAAGATATAAAAGTCTGTGTGGATGTCCAACCTGGACAAAAGAGAACCCATGTTTTGTATCCATCTTCTTAAATAATTCACTGATTTGCAAAAATGAACAACTCTTTTACAAAGCAACAAACATGAGAACCCAAACATGGTGGAGTTGTGTATAATGAGTGATTTGTGAAACCATTTTTTAGATTTACATCTTTCCAGTTTATTTAACTGCAAAACAATCTGCTCTGAGACAGGAACTTATCTTACAAACAACTAGGTACAAGTTGGTCTTCCATTAATTATCAATCATGTAGCTACAAGCAGTATCTTCATCTTGTGGCTCTTGTGTTTCAAACAACTTCTTTGTGTTCAGAAATTTAAACTCAACTGCTCCAAGGTCAGACAAATAACTGACATTCACATTAAAACAGTATGCAATGATGGTTGGTCTCATAATTTCTAAAGCATCTTACACTGGGAAAAAAAATGACAACCCTGATTGAGATAACAGTTGTTCAATAAAATATCTGGAGCAGTCTTGTAAACAGTGTCACATTTCCCAGTGGGACCTTGGCAGCATACTTTTGGGAGGATTTAAATCTGAAGAGTCAGTATGTAGGCCACAGTACAAAGGCTTTAGAACACAAAGAGAACACGGGATTCAGTCAAGGTTTTTAAATGCCACAGTAGAGGCAGACAGCGTTGAAGAGGTTTGCACACTGCTGAAGGAAAACTGTTGTATCCATTAAAACCTACACTATTTGGTACAACGCAGCACACAGAGTAGGCCAAGGGTGATCTGGAGGTATTTCACTCAGGGAGGATGGAAATCAGGGGTAAAAATACAAAAATTGGTTAATGTGGAGTAAATAAGGATGCTGTTAATGTAATTTCCAACAGTACTTCATAATTATAGGAAATCCCAATATGAAACAGGCAGAATCATAGTATATGATGGTGATCTCATCTCTGTGGATATAAAGGAATACCAATTTGTTACAATAACAAAGCAGCCAAAATGTAAGGGTACCGACACATAAAGAAAAACCTGGTTAGGAAAAAAAATATGGAGGATTAATTCTGTTTCCCTGAAACACAAGTCAAAGGAAAAATGATGTGTTGCCACAATTTACAAGTATCAGCTATAGAAGGGGTGTTTGGCTTCTACTTCAGTGGTTATATCCATGATTCATTCTACACACTAACGTGCTATCAGCTGAGGCAAGAAGTGGAAAATAGTGTGATGTTTGCATCTGAAATGCATTTCTTATAGTCTGTGAATTGGATGTTCGGCGGAAGATGATCATTCAGCCTATATATTAGCCAAGTTAATGTCTGAGAAGAGGCTGTGTTGAAATGGCAACACTGCCATTGCAATGTTAATACATAACAGATTTGCATAGCCATCAGAGCATAAAGTCTAATCAGAATCATCATATGCTGTGACAAACGCACTACAAATGATTATATTTCCCATTTTCTTTTGTGAAGATCTTTCATTTTAATGAGATTTGTTGGACTTTATCTCAAATGAAAACTATAATGTCTGAAATGCAGCACATGTATCAACTGCATCTGTTGCTTATGAAAATAAAAGTGGGACAGTCTAAACTTCCAAATATAGTGTAAATCTAATTTGTCCCCAAACAGTATTCCATCGGACTCGTTTCAGTGAGTTCAGACAATTATGTATCAAATGGAAGAATGAATAAGGTTAATTTTCACAGGGCAAGGGAAAGAGGGATGATACCTGAAAATGTCACCCCAATTCATCAAAAAATTCTGTTACACTGCAGAGCCTGTCTTTCTCTTTCACTTGTTACCTCTGGCAAAGACCAGAAGTTATGTGATTGCCCAGTCCATCCATTTATAACAGACAGTACTGTGTCTCTGAAAGTAAGAGCCTCAATGTCATGAATTTTACTGAAATTTGAGTCTCCGAGAGGTGAGATCTCAAAAGTAATGTGCACATTTGTGATCCTAACAGGAGGAAATGTAGTGATTTCCTGCACTGTCACTATTATGGCTGCCACTTATATAACTTTTCTGACCTGTGCCTAACACTGTTTTAACCACCTTGACATCTGATTGTTACTCTTACATAATCATTCTCTCATACCCTGTGAAGGGTTTTCCCTACGATTATAAGACGCAAGTGCAGCGCATTAACCTTTCCTGTGCAGCACCTAAGCCAAATAAATGGACAAAAAAACTATGCTGAGAGTTCTGTACCACTCTGGAGAGAAAGGATACCATATTGGCCCAAATACAAGACAAGATTTTTCTGGTTTGAGAAAGTGGGGGGGGGGGTTGTCTTATATCGTATGTCTCTACTGTCTCCCTAGCCAACCTTGAAAGATAACAAATTTGCTTTCCTCAGGCCTTTAAGAATTTGTAGGTCAAGACGATCTGTTTCTCTTTTCTACCGCTCCATGCATATTTATGAGTAAATGTGTAAATGTACCACTTCTGATTAACTGTAAGTAATATGCTTTATTGAACACATATCAGAAGTATTGATTACATAACATCACTTTCCTTCAACAGATGTTTTGCTCTAGAGAAAGTAATATCACCCAAATCATATACTGTATGTCATTAGAGCAACGACCAAGGATACACTTGGAACCACCCTCTCTATTCTCAAAAAATTCAAGGAACACTTTAAATGTGCTCCCTCTGAGAATAAAGGTAAAATTCTGTTACACAGTAATTACTCAGGACTTGAAGCACTTTAAAAATGTGAATTAAACTTACCAAAGAAGTATCAAGATTATTTTAGATAGAGAATTATTTTTTTCAGTGCATTGCCCATATTAACTGTGAAGTGTTTCCAGTATATCAGCAAAGATAGGACGTTGATCACCAAACTGTGCTGTCTTTTGAACAATGATCTGAAGAGTCATATTACAGAACAGATAACCCTCATATCAGTCAAGGAAATAGGCAATATGTGTTCTCCGTCCTGCATAGCCTTTGCAGCTTTGTAGCTGAGAGCCACAAAAACTGTCATTTGTCAGATTCTGCATGTGTCCATAATAAGCAAGAAGTGAAGTGACTGAGCAGAACACCATTAGGGAAGATATCACAGATCTTCTGATGCAAGTGGTTGTAGTTACATTATGTATAAACATGGTACTGTTAAGCTGATGTGGGCATAACACTATGAATATATACATATATACATACACACACATGCAAACACACACACACACACACACATATATATCTATAGTGATATGTATATTTTAAATAGACATTTCAACATTACCCCTAGTTTCACGCTGCTTTATCTTTTCACATTTAACAGTGAATGACAATAAACTCCATTGGTTCTGTTCATTCTATTTCCCATGGAGGTTTTTGTTTTTGCCCCGTTCAGCATGAGATGGCTTTTAGATTGGGCAGGAAAATTGCTCTGTATTTGCCATAAAAATAAATTATGATGAACGTGTTTTTGGCTAAAATTATGCCTTTGTGTCTGCTCATAGTAGAGGGCAGACACAAATAATAAACACCTACATGTTTTGGCCAGCACCTTCTCATTACATTTATTTAGAGGAGTTGAACATAATTACAGAATTTTATTGTGCTTTTCAGCAGTTCTCATAAATTTTGCTTGACATGAGTAGCAATGCTGTGGGCACTTATATAACTGGGTTTTGTGCTAGACAGCAGTTGAGAAACTGTAACTAAGAGATCACACACTGAATATGTATGTACTCATTTTGAGATTGCAAACTCAATTTAGCACTGATGTTGAAGCAGCCACTATAGCTGTTGCTCTGAGGTAATGTGTTATATACAGTAGAACTGCAGTTTGTGAGAACTTTCGTGTGAGTGCTTCTTCCCCACTTCTGCCATGAAGTGACACCCAAATACAGTAAAGAAACAAACACAGATTTCCTATTTTTGTGGCAGCAAGTGACTATTGTATGCTGCTGAGGGATTAAAAGCTTCCCCTTTTCACCCTTTTCTATGGTGAAACCTCAAGTATATATTTAATCCCACAGCAGCACACAGCCTCAGAAAAGGCTGTGTGCTGCTGACTGGATAATAAATGATCTTTCATGCCTTAATGAGGAAAGTCAGAGATTTTTCTCTGTTTTGTTTATTGTTTTGATTTGTGTTTCTCTTTTTTTTCTGTAATACAACGTCTTGTCAAGTCTCACTGTAGAATGGTCAGGGGCCACTGCTGTGAGATCAAATGGATGATAAGGGGGCAGACCACAAGAGGCCACATTACCGGAGACAAGCACACCCAGCTCACGCAACTGAACTGACTCCGCAGCTGGACAGCCTTGGTTGGACAATTGATTGGTATAAAGATGAACAGCTCATGACTTTGCCTCAAACCCTGACTGCAATGAATGTACCGGGCCACGGCCCTGACCAGGTGCAAACAGATGTCAGCTGCTCAACCTCAGAAAAAAAGTCTCAGCTGACTTAAAACTGAACATTTTTGGAGGAAATCCAGTGTCAGGGAAGAGGACTGCACCCACCTCTCGAGGAGGAAATCATCTGTCACTGAAGTGACATGGCTTGAAGCTCACCTATATTTATAGCAGAGGTGACACCTAGATAGACATCCTGTTTCAAAGCCAAGGCAATTTGGATGAGCCAACAGACCCCCTTTGACCCAAGTGGCTCACAGTGCAAGTTAAAGTCCATATCTAAGTCTAATGGTGAAACTGAGGGTCTTGTTTTGTAAATTGTGAGCCTCTTGGAACCCCAGAGAAAAAGAGAAATTAAATGATCAGTGATGTCAACTACACATATAAATCACAACACAGACCTTCACACATTGTATCTTGACTAAAATGAAGACTAAATAACCAACAATGCAACAACTATCCACATCCACATTCCCTGACCATAGTGGAATCATTACCTGTCCCATAAGTGAATAAAAAAAAAAAAAATTCCATGTGAAGAATTTGGAAACCATTACAAATAATGTACCTCTGCAATAAGCGTAGCCTCAGTACAACACATAATGCCAATGTTTTTTTTTCAATCCAGTTCAAATATGTGGCCAGAGAACCAATGGGATTTTAATGAGTGCCAAGTTTATTTATACAGCACATTTCATATAATAAGCATGGACTCACTGTGCTTCAAGATAAGAAGCAAAAAACCAGGCACAGATCAAACATGACAAAAATATATGAGATATGAAGTTATTACAATAAAAACGAAATAAGACAGAAATATTATTAAAAGGGAATAATAGGAATTCTAATACGGATAAACGTTTTGCCAGTTAATTACATATTTCAAAAATAATTACAAGCTTGTGAAAAAAATATATGTTTTAAGTTTGTTTTTAAAAAAGAGTGTACTGTTGAAGCAGACCTTAGTTAATGTGGTAGAAGAAGTCCAGAGAGTAGGACCATTATGACTGACAGAGCATGGATTATGAGAGCACTGCACTTTTAAAGTTAGAAGGGCACAGTCTTTGGTTAATGCTGCTGAACAAGCACGCTTTATTCATAAATTACTTCCTCAAAACTCAGGAGAAGCTGTTACTTATTCTCTTATATACCATGACTACTTTTTTTTTTAAATCCAGGAATTCACAAGACAATGACAGGTTTATTTTAACAAGCTACAAAGCAGATGACATAGTTTAGCATCGTACCTCTCAACTAGGTGATACATTCAGAAGCTAGATTAATCCTGTGAAATTTTGTGCCTTTATTATTGTCACCTGTCAATGTTGTTGCAAGGCTATTTATTATAGTACTTAATGACTGAATGCAAATATACATTTTTTTCAAACTCTTTCATCATCAAACCTTTCAACAAATGGCTCTTTGGTACAATATTCATGTAAAACCAACCATGTTTTCTGCCTGTCAGGCTGCACCTAATTACTGCGACTGTGCAGCACTTTCAAAGTTTGCTACCAGTATCAATGCATGCTGTATCTTGTATGCGCAGTGATATTCTTTCCCAGCCATACAGAAGACATTTTAAATGTCACTGCATAACAGAATAGTGTCTTAGCACTTCCTCCAATTACTGAGCGAGAAGCAAGATTGTTGAAAATGACAAACCAGTAATCTAAATCAAATCTACTGCAGCATAGAGGACATACGATTAGGCTTTAATATCACCCTTTTTATAGCAGTTAATCCTGTGTATATGATATGTCAGGAATCCTGTCTATTAAGGGCAAGTGCCACATAGAACACTCACTGTAATGAAATGAAAATGAAATAGAAATATTGAATTCTTTTTCTGTTTTATCAGTGTCATTTTACAAGCACAGCAAATGATGTCATGTGTGCACGATGTACATGCTTTAGCTATCACACTTCACCCCAGTTTGCTCACTGACCCAAACAAAAGTAGCGATGTCCTTGTGTTGCTGTGTGGAGGTAGCAGTGCTATGCATGCATGCTTGCATGCTCTTAATGCTCCCTGTGTATGTATTTCAATGAATAAAACATGTCATCCAACAGGGTCCAATCCACCATGCAAACTCTGCAACACCCGTGCTATGGTTCCCTGTGGTACTATTCCCTCTTATAGGTCAGAGTGACCACTCACCAGGTAACTCCTTAGTTTATGAAATCTGGAATCTATGAATCACATTCTCCATGAGGCCTCTAGAAATAAATTTTGGGAGAAGTGGAAAATGCATATTTCCCCAAAACATTATTCTTTGGTTGTAAAAGCTGAAAAGATGGATCACTCTGTAAAAGTATCTCAGGACGACTGTGTAAACTGCTGTTATTATGTGATTCCAAATAAAGGAAAAAAATTGAGAAACTAGTATGTAGTAGTAGTAAGTAGTTGATGAGAGCTCCATGGAGGTGAACAATGTATACAAATCAATTTATTATGAATTTAAAGTTAAAACCTCTTAACACCAAATGCAAATACACAATGACCACCTGCCATAACCCAACATTTAGGTATTTAGGACATAACATACTTAAAATGCATATATAAAGTATGTACCATAAGCTTTTATTGTTCATTCATACAAATCTATTTTCCTTTCATCTAACTGCTACATTACAGTTTGTTTTTGGTTTTAATTTACTAGCATACTCATTTATAATTTAAATGTCAACAGAATATGTAAGATGCAAAACATTAGCAAACTCCAATGGCCTACAGCACTGAGTGCAACTTAGCTAAACATACTTTACCCTGGTGGGACAGTATTCCATTTACATATATAAGAATTTTTACTGAGTAGTCCACACTGCAGTGGTTAATTTAACATAATAAAACAATGAAAAAATTAGGAGATAGTATATCATGATTAAAAGTATACTTACAGCATACATAAACATTTAATTTCCATTCTGTACCATGTTGTCATTCCTGGACTAAGTAATGTTTTCTATAATTTAATAAGGTGTACCATTTACTGCTCAGAGATGTTGCTACTTTTCCCTGCACAGTAACCACATAAATAGGCAAGAATGATGCAAGTAAATTTGCTTAAACCCTTTTTCAGGGTGAAAAAGAGCATCTTGTCTTTTTCCCCATACCTTTATACAGGGAGCCTTATCTCTCTACTGCAGTGTTCCTTTTTTGTTCTCCCAATGTCATGCTACTATTCATCCCCAATCTGCCTCTGTTCTGAACAACAAATCACCGTTTGGCTCTTTTTGTCTTCAGGACAACCAACTGTCTGTTTCTTATTCAGACTCTCAGCCTCCTTGCCACATTGTCCTCACTTGCTCATTGTCTTTGCCTCCGTCTGCCCCTTGTTATTTATGGAATGCAAAATTGCAGCAGTACAGAGAAGTAGCCTGGAGCTATACTATGCCCACAGCCAAGCTGCCCAATCACTGCCAAGAGATTATGAAAAGGCCTTGTCAGAGACAGGAAACCTTCTGTCACCTCTGCCACGCCACCTCCCCTGCACAATATCCTGCCCACTCTTCCAGCCTGATTAACACTTTTTTTGTGAGGATGAAGCGATGACTTAAGTGTACTGGCTCAAGCAGTGACATGTGTTTCTCATCCTCCTGGAAGTTATCAGTTCTTCAGTCATGCATGGGCAGTCTGATGCACATTTGTGAATAAGGAACATCTATATATGTAAATGTCTATATTTCTACAATCCTTGATTGGGCTGCTGAAATGTAATAAGATGTTAATATGTTATGAAAATTCCTTGACACTCCAGAGATTAAATGACACCTGAACAAAATGAATAAAAAAAAAAAGATTAATAGTTTTCTTTGGGGAGTACTATTTCTCATCATCTTTGAAATGTATTCGTGTCTTTCCTCAGCTCACTTTCTTATCTATATTTCCCACTCAAGTTGGAACCACCATCTTTTGTAAAGAAAAATGTATATTTCAAAGAGCGGGTCATGGTAGTCTACTGTGCAAATCCAACAAATCCAAAGAAAGTTGATTCTTCAGGATACTACTGAAAACTAACCCCAGTCCCTATCTATTGCAACAAGGGTACTATAACACCCCATGGCTAGAGTTCGCTTCCCACTGTTGTTATACTCCAAGTGTGGATGACGTTTAAGGACACTGCAGCGCTTCCACCAAGGTTAGGAGCGGAGTTAAACCAGGACGTCACATTCCCCATGTCTGGTGTAAACCTTAGAAACCAGAAAACCCCTTCAAACTCTAGTGCAAGGCTTGGTTAACCATAAAACCAATTACCATAAAAATCACCTCGTGGGTTCTGCACACAAGATGGTAACACATGCTGCTGCATACAAAGCAGGGATGGGTGGGGCTTGATGACTGTGAAGCCACTGGAAATCACTGATTTTAGTCCCTAGTGTGTTTTCAGAAGATGAAAGGATGGGATAAAATCTCAAGAGTCAACATAAAGAAAATTTGATACAAATATAATGATATTCAACACTCATGCAAATGTTTCTATAGCATTATAAATATCCAGAAAGGTACGGATAGAAACCATTGCCTCAGTTATCCAGCATCAAAGCACTGTAAAAGCATGTACAGAGGAATTTAGAGATGGCATCAGCATAAACATTTTTTCCCTTTTTTATTCCATGCACAGCACAAGGCAACCTTTCTCATTCATCCTGTACAACTAAACCTTTGGAAGCTGGAGTAGATCTTTAATGTGGTCAGTTGTAGTAACTCATGTTCTGCTCTTTGCGTAAGTTGCCTCTGCAATAACGGCTCGATGAGTCTCACCTGCCAAAGACTCAAGGACCAATGATCTCTCATTCTCAGTGAACCATTAGGTTTCTGGCTGTAACTGCTGTCCAGTCTAACAGAAGGCATTTATGGAGTTGCTGCTCTGCTGCGCAGCTAATTAGAGGCTCTGTTGTTCCTATACTCTTGACATGTATTGGCTTGTTTGTATGACTGAGTGCACGCCAGGCACATTTTAAATGGTCACTATGTTCAGCATTAGTGTAAAACCTAAGACCACAGACAAGACCCCAAAGATGGTAATCAGCAGGCTGAGAGTCCCTTCGGTTATGGAGAGCAGAACTGCTTGCTCTATTCCAGCACTGACATTTTAAGTGAGAGTATTAGAAACAACAGCAGCAGAAGGATGACTGCAGGACAGCCACAAAGAAGTTTACTGTTTGTCAGATTAGTAATGATGATGATTACAAACAGAAGAGGGACTTTTTTCTAATTGTTGTTCTGCACAAAAAAGAAAAAATGGCTTGCTTTGAGAAGAATTTGGAAAATCAGACATTTGGGATTTATATTCTTTGTATGCGTCAAGGTGTGCAACCTGAATTTGTACTCAGTGTTAGAGAAGTGCCCAAGTAAAACAAGAAGCACTCTTCTGTGTGAAGCTGCGACTATGCAGCTGTAAGAAATACCCATCCATGATCATATGCTGATCCAAGAGGACAAGTCCCTGTAAACATCACATTACAAAATATTTATGGCTAACTCCATAATGGTGGATTTAAATTGAGCGATCATTTCTGGAGATGATGCAAGGCAGTCTCAGGTGAAGAAACAACACGTTACGGTGCAGTGATCCTCATCTGCAATCTATTCTACTCATTAACACCTTGTTTTTCCATGCAAAAAAACAGCTGTCTGGCTCAACACTGGTTACAACTTACCACTGGGAGCCTCAGTTCAACCCTTTGGGCTGCTCAGTGGCATTCCACTTGCATTTTAATAATATTCCCATTTAAGAGCCAATCAGTGAAGCCTGAGTTCTGACAGCTGTGGTAAAGCAATAAATCATAAAATGAGGAGAGGCAGAAAAAATCCTTTGCATGTAATTATAACTGTGACTCTGTCAGTGTGCCAAGCAAACCACTGCCTACACACAGGTCTTTAATTGCTTACTTTAAAATAGGCCAGGTATGTCAAAGTGCACACGTGTTCACACATTCGTGCTTTCTCCCTGCTGCTTTGAGGTTTGCTTGTTCTGAAATTATCAAATAAACCAACATTGCATATGTAGATATAGCTGTCATATTGCAGCGAAGATATGATCAATACTATTACATAAGCAAACACTGAAAAGCAGCTGATGGCTATTTACATATTATCTGAGTTATATCTAGTGAAATTTGGTGTTGTAGTGAATTGTGTTGCTTGGACCCTAACACACATCCACATACAACTGAGTTAAACAAAGTTTGGTTCCGAACGTCTGTGGCAAAGTGACTGTTACAAGCCAAGCTAAATGGTTACTAGTTAATCCTGTTAGGCTACACATTAAAACTGATTTGCAGCCCAATCAGTAAACTAGCATAATACCTGCATGTTTCACATCAGTTACTCAGGGTGGGCATCTGATTAAGCAAACAGCATGACAGTGTACCATATTACTGAAGTCTGGGGAGAATACTACTGCACCTTGGGCAAACATTGCTCCTCTATGAGGTTGGCACCCCATGCGTTCAGGATATGAATAAAACTATTTCAATTCATTTGTGCACACTAAATTAAAATTTGTGCTTGAGCCATTTAAGAGAAACTAAATATTAAAATTTTATGCATTGGCATATTACGTCAGCACACCATTGAAATGGAGAATGCAAGTCAATGAGTTACCACATTGGAATCATTTGGATGCTAATGGAGTTGCTTCCCATCAATCCTTCAACTATCATTTCAAGGTGGGAACGGAAACCTGAAAAGGAGCATTTTTAAAGATAAGTCTCACCAACAATGCAATGCACGTGCATTACTTTTTCACCTTTAAGTAACTGATTAGAAACAACTATAAGAGTGCTAAGGAATTAGCCAGAAATGCTGAGCTGCATTAATTGAGTGAAAGGAATGTAAATGCTGAGTTCACTAAGTGTCTCTTTAAATGTTCCAGAGTGTTCAAAAAATGTCTAATACAAGGAGAGAGCTTCAAATGGCTCAAATGCACCTCCAGGAAGAGGGTATAAAGTGGAAGTCTCTGTAAATCTAATCACCAGACAAAGTGATTAAACACTATTTGAAGTTCTGAAGGCCAGCAAGCTCAACACACAGCCAAAAAAGGAGGTGAGGACTGTGGTCTGAGGATAAGGATCTAAGGCTGAAATACTAAGAACAGAAAAAAAAGACATAGTAAGGGCAAATGTCCAAAATCCATAAGTTAACAAATATTCCTGCTCTCCGTCGCAGCCTATGTGTTAGCCAATTGCTATGCTCAAACAACTTTCACCTTGAGTGAGAGGTAATTCCCTGTTATCACTCCTAGTGCATAGAAGGTATTTACAGCACTGTACTTTCCGCTGCGGAAGCCCTCACTCACAACATGTCTTTAACTGTAGCTGAGGAAATGGCTAAACAAAGAAAAGCTAGTGATTCAAAAATAGTTTCACTCTGGTCCTGAAAACATTATAGAGAAAATTACAAAAATTGTATTTTTTTTTATGTTTAATGTTTAATGTTTTAATAGTGCTAAACAGAGCTTCGTATTTTGTAAACAATCTGAGTGTCAGCAAGAGACTGTTGTGACACCAAGGTCTGCACAAAATTTGGACAACCTATTTTTCATCCTTCACGTGAACCAAATACTGAAGTTAAATGCTGTTTTCAAACAACAGCAGAACCTTAGCAGCACAGTACAGCTGTAAAACCTTGCTGAAAAAGAGGCAAAATGGTTTTTCACAGAAAGTTGATCTGTTCACCTCGCTCATTAAAGCTCACTCTCACTGTGAATATCTTCATTAAAACTGTTGGGTATTATTTAGACCATTTTCTCATGCTGCTTGGTTTGCTTGGAAACACTTTGCGTCCTTGCGATTACGTCCCTTTGGATGTTTTACTTTCACAATACAGATTTATTTATGTGCAGAGTCTGTAACCAGGGTGCTTTTTTCACATTCCTCTGTTGACAAATGCTGATATAAAGTTTCGCACATGTTTTATTGCTCAAATGTTTACACTAGTGGCACACATACACTGCCTCTGATACATTCATATAACAAGTGAGCAGGCCAGTTGGAAAGTTATTCTAAGTATTTATGATATCTCTCCCATCATGATAGACTCAAGAGGCACTCAGCAGTTCCTTAATGCCAGGCCATTTCTATAGAAAAGGAAATGGTTACATTAGCTAATTCATTTCTGGTAAATAACCACAAGAACTCGGCTCAGATGACCAGTTAGAGGGAGAAAAAACAGGCACTCTCTCTACCAGCTCCATTTTAAATATTGCCCTTTCATCGATAAATCAAATTATCATCTTCCTGTTACTTTTTGTAAACAATGGAGGAAATACTTCGACTAATTGGATGAGAAGAATATTGCAGGTCCAGTAGTACAAAGTCCTTCCCTCATTATATGAAGTGAAATTACCAACTGAAGTGATATTTGTTTGTCTAATTAAAGTACAGTACATTATGTCCTCAACTCCAGCAAACCAGCACAGAGGTGATGTCTCATGGAAAGAGCCTCACATCTAATATGCTTATTAAAAAAGATCAAATCCTTCTTAGCCACACAGTGCACTTAGTCTCGTTGTTACAAGTCCACTGTGTACAAGTGTAACCTTACTCAGCAACACTTAAAGATGAGTGACAAGATTGCAGCTTTGTTATGGGAAACCATGTAAGCAAGACTTCTAACATAAACGTCATCATCATAATAAAGAATTAAATCTTTTTTTTTCAGCCTGTATATATGTAGATGCTTTGCTGTATTAGTCTTAATGAGCAGGATCTAGTGTATGTTCTATAAGTCCTTTCCCTCTCTTATTGTAAGATTTGTTGAATAGCAATCAAACTTTTTTTGCTATATAACTACATTAAAGAAACTTTCAAATTTCCTGCCTAAATTCAAAATGCAAAAAGTTTCTTACTATATTATTATTTTAAAAGGATTAATTATATGTAAAGCATTTAATGAATAGATTGTTCAAATTACAGTGTCTTATCAGTAAGCTGAAGATGTATATTTTTCCAGAACAAACAAACAAATTAATAAATAAATAACTGCTTCAAAAGGTCAAAGCTAGCCAAATGTCACCACTTCCCAGAGTGACTGAGAGATCAAAGTTTTTGCTTTAGAGGGTCAGACAGACAGTCTAATACAACCCACAAAGGATCTTTGGAATGAGCCCCCGAAACCCAAGGGTATCCACTCAGTGCCTCTACCTTTGATCCCACGTACTGGAACTGACAGCAAGAACGTCCTGTGCTCAGGCCTTGTCTTGCTACTTTCTGTGTGCATGTTCTCTCCATGTTAGAATGGTTTTCCTACCTAGATGCTCCAGTTTGCTCCCACAGTCTAATGCTGCAGTCAATTTCCAAATATCAGTATCAGCCCCAAAAATCCAGTATCAGTCAGGCTGTAATATAAACAGAGGACTTTCCTGGAGATTAATTAAAGTGTCAATGTTTTGTCAGTGTGTTAGTTCTGCAACAGATTGACTGGGAAAAGCTCATGCTCTGTGTAATATGGAACAGGAGTTAAGTGCATACCAACTGCCTCTCTAATTACCTACTGTACTATTATCATTATACTGGTATCATTATCATTCAGTCTTGAGTGTGTTAGCAGACCCAGATGGAAGCTGAATCTTAATTTCCAAACGTATGGTGACTATCGGTGATCAAACCTGCAACCATTTGGCTCTCAGACTCCTCCACCTGCCTCAAAGAGTTCCAGTTTGACAGAAAGCACAACCACCTGTAAAATGCCCTAAAAACTCAGAAGTGCATCTTACTTAATTTGATAATGTGAAACTCTTCAAAATCAGAAATGAGGGTTATATAGAGGCAGACATGCAAATCCATACTGAAAAGAATAATTTGAATGCTTTTGCTCTGCAGCAGCTTCAACAATGCTGTAAATGCCTATGAGACAGAAATCTTAAATGCAAGATCTTATCACAGGGAGAAAAGATAAGAGACATGACTTTAAGCCATGCAGTCGAGTGGAATAAAACGCAGTATATAGTTCAGATGACAGCAGGAGAGAAGAGGGAACATAAGCTCCCAAAACTACATGTGAAAATAGCAGACAACAAAAAGAGTAGACACTGAAATATTTTATGAACAATCTGCACACAAACATGGCAATTACCATAAAAACTAATTCCAAGATATCCTGAGTAACAATATTAGGGTACCACTCCTTAAGTTTAAAAAAAGAAAATACCTCTGCTGTGCTCCCGCTTTATTAAAACTGTCCTTTTTGATTAAGCTTATAGTTTCATAGTTAGGGCTGGCTCAGGCTCGCCTTGAACCATCCCCCAGTTATGCAGCTATAGGCCTAGACTGCTGTGGGACTTCCCAGCTTTCCCAGCTGTGGGAGTCTGGATCTACGATTGCAAACCACCTACTGCCCCTGTGAGCCTGCTCAATACCTCAATACCCACTGCTACAATTATTATTATCTGTCTTACTATTATCCTTATTAGCATTAATATTGTTATTATTATTAGCCTAATCATTAGTCTCATTGTCATTATTCTTACTATTATTATTATTATTATATATCTACATGTGGAACTTGTATTCTGCTAGGTTTTCTTTTCTCTTGCTGCCCACCCTGAGCCCAGTTCTGCTCGATGCTTATACCTGTTAAAAGGGAGTTTTTCCTTGCCACTGTCGCCACATGCTTGCTCATGGGGGAATGTTAGGTCTCGGTAAATAACATCGTTAAGGGTATGGTCTAGACCTGCTCCGTAAGAAAAGAGGCCTGAGATAACGTCTGTTGGAGCTGTATAAATAAAACTGACTTATCTGTGATAATTTTCAGTCACACAAGTTATACAAAATATATTCAGCCTGAATTTTGGAAAGCAACAGTCTGGACTGCAGACAAAAATATAAACAATAGTTAATCAAGCTGTACAACCAAACCTGAAATCTAAAGTGTTCCTCAGTATTGTGCTCATACCTGAAACCAGTGGCAAAGTCACAGAACGCCTAATATTAGAGTTTTCTGAAAAATTATCAAGCTAAGGTCATAACACTGGCCTAGATTCATGTCTTAAATATGACAGAGTATAAAGCTTGTGTTCTACATCCAAGGTCAAGCCCTGTCTCCCAAGTGTAACTTCTTCGTAGTAGGAATATAATCTACTGTATTTTGCTCCTGCGCAGACAGTGACCTACTTAAAATCAAATTAAAGTACACCCCCCTCTCTCATCAAAGTAGTACACACAAGGTTACCTGAGTTCAGTGTCAACAAGGAGTCATTTTGAAAATTCTCCAAAAAAGATAAGTTAACTTCTGAAACACTACATTTTCAATGGAGAATACTGTAACAATCAGGTTAGGGGCTTTCCATCATTCTTGATCAAGAAATCAAGAAAAGAACTTTTATCTCTTTCTATTTCCCCCATAAATGATGTAGATAGCAGTTTTAATTAATTTAACTTGTCCGACCTGACTCCGACCTCACTTCGTCACCTCTTAATTACACTCAATCCACATTTTCCATTTTAGCAGGATTAAAAGACGATGACCCACTCGTATACAGTGGGTGGTGAGTGCGGATCACATGACACGCTGCATATTCAGCATGCTGATAGGTTGTCTCCATTGCTAAGGTGTTTACTAAACTTAATAAGAGAGTAGTGACAAGTAGAGATACTCCTGCCAACGTCACAGACTTTTCTAATTAAATTCCTGATGATAGGAGCCAGCCTCGTGCTGACAATCTGACAATCCGTGACACATTTTCAATGATTATACAGACTGTTTTGCCAGTGGTTGACACCAAGGTGTAAGTCAAGCGGATGACAAATCAAAGTAACAAAACTTGTGTTCTAATACAAATAAGTCACTAGTCAGACTTCAGAGACAATACTTTATTCAGTTGAGACATCTCACTCTTCCCTATTTTACTTTGTCCTACTCCACCCAAAGATGGCAGCTGCTTCTCTTAGCCTTTAAAGGATGGAAAAAAAATCTCAGCTTTGTGTTCTTATGTGAATGATCCAATATACCAAATTACATTGATATCTGATTTTCCACTAATCCCTTTGCCATCATTCATCAAATGAAAAGCATGCATTTATTATATTAGATTGTTTTCAATTTGTCTTATTGTTATTCTTTTACAAAACCCAACAGGAATATAGCTGAGAGCCCTGTTGTTTGAGAAAAGAAGGTGAGATGACCTGAATGTAATAAATTTTGCTGGAGTTGATTAAAATTAGTAAAGCACAAATTGTGACTGGTCTTTATTCTCCCTAGACCTAGCATATTTTATCAAAGATGTAAATGCTGCATGGATGTCCCAAATCAAACAAAACTCTGAAACTGCTCAACATTCTCAGGCTCCATCGCCCCAGTGGTATTCCCTCCTTATTCTGTATGCAAAGATCACTGCACTTTTCAGTTCAGTCAAAAACCAGCTTCAGCCTAGTGTCAGCACAAGCTTGGTACAGCATACAGCAGGTGGAGGTAATGTAAGCTTTAAAAAAAGAATGAAAAAACTCAAGTGTGACTAAGGACTCTTGTTTTGACTCTTGGAGTTGTTGTCCTCTGCCACTGTACATAAAGCACTGATCAACGACTGCAGAGTCACACAGCAACAGTTTGCTGATTAGCTACACAGTTTTAATCCCTCAAATATTGTCTGGAATGTAAATTAGACTGATGAAACCAAGATATGCTCACTTGGGAACTGCACATCAAAAGATGTCTCCTTAACCAGATCCAGTGATTAACAGTTGTATGACGCGAGTTACTGAATAGGCATGGCATTACCCGTACCAGAGAATGACTTCTGCCCACTGTTTGATGCCTATAGAGTGCAGACCTTTGATCTAATTTTAGTGTGTGCCTTGCCCTTCACACAAACACTCATTATCTGCAGCACAGCCGGATTGGTGGTACAGTGCCAATCGGATGTACCATCAATTCTTGCTGAAGGAGTGAAGATTTTGCACTGTAGGAAATGAAAAAAAAAATCTGAGAAATAGATTTTTTTTTTTCCTGGTGAAAATGTTGGGCTATGAGCCCAGCCAACCTGCGCTAGGGAGGAGCAAACCCAGCAAGGGGTATGACAAGAAAAATAAATCTGTGCTTCTGTGGTAAAATGTTTTGCTGTCACTCGTTGCTTGGACAACAAAGCTGAACATCAACTCCTTCATTGTATTCAACACTGAACTTAGAAACCTTATAGTTTGTTTAGAAGTTTCTGACTTCATTCATAAAGGTTGTTTTCATTCATTGTAGGAGCAATAACATTAAATAATGCTTAATGTAGATTAGGTCATCAAAAACTGTTGTCCTGATGTCCTGCCAAGGCAGGACAGTCCATCTGAGTTGCAGTCCAGTTCCGATTGACCAGTTAAATGCTATGACCTAGTCTATCAGCTTCTTTCAAATGATGCTTTATAATTTGTCCCTTTTCTGTGTCATATTGTATGAACACAGCAGAGGCTAGCCCGCTGTCATGCATACAACTACTTTCCCAGTATCCCTGTGAGGAATAGATGCTGCATCACATGGTTTTTTTCTCCTCCTCTCTCTCTCTGTTTAACAGTTCACTATTACCATCCATCTGCCGTTTTCATGTCTCATCAAAGATTTTTCTTCCCCTCACCAAGTTTAAATATTCACTTCGTGTTCTTTCAACAATAGCTTACAAACACTTGGAAATAATTGAGTCTCAGCGGGCTGACAAAAAAAGGAGCAGTGATCGTGCGCAGTGGAAGTGATCAAATATGGCCTTGAGCCAACCGTCTTTGTAGATGGTCTTTGTATTGCCATTGATCCGGGGGTGGATACACACGAGGAATACATTATTTATGCGTTTTTTTTTTTTTTTTTGCCCGACAGTTGAAAGTAGTGAGTCACAAACAGTAATGGGATTAGATGGGTGTCGCACCGGAAGAGAGGAAACCAGGGCCGTTGAGTATGTGGGCAACCCTGAGGACCAAAGGCAGTGGCCAGAAAACTGCGTAGTAGAAGGCTTTCATCTCTTAACAGAGCAGTAATTGCCAAGATATTATGCTCCTCAACCTCGCTGTACACAAGGTGCCATGTCATCATTACTATGGGAACAGAAAGTTCTTTTAGCAACCTCTCAAACCTCAATGAGTCAATCATATACCCTGCAGTACGCTGTTAAAGTCATTTCTTTTTCTTCCTGCAGGGCAAATAAGTAACTGTGTGATCATCAACTGTGCAATCTGCCTCTGAGTTTATCTCATGTGGAACATTTATGTGGTTGAGCTTTCACAGTGTATCCATATAAATTGCAAAAGATAAAACGATAAATGTGGTGATTTTGTTTTAGCATTTTCAGTGTCTCAGGTCATTAAGTTGCTAATTAGCTGAAAGAAGCTAAGCGCTTTCCCTTCCTTAAGTAATACAAACATGTTGAACAGGCTTCCTGATGCAGTCATGTACAATAATCCCATTGCTTTCTGTTGAGTGCTTTTAGAAATAATGCATCTTAACATGTTCATAGAATCTAAATTATTTAAATTTCTGTGTGTATGTGTGCCGGGTTTGTTGGATTCCTTTAGGCCATGGAAAGCCAATGAGGTCATCATTTGTCTTGTTTTTCCTTGCCTTTGATGTTTTAATAGTTTTATATCGCCAGCTGGCATTTATAAGTACTGCTGAAAACGCCAGTGATTGCAAACACCACTCCATCTGCCTGTGCAATATGACATGCAGAGAGCGATCTCTGTTTGGCATTTTTGAGCTCCGCTCCATGCTCCTGTGCAGTATCAGTATAACCAGCAGACGGCGATCTCTGATTGGTGATTGTAAATGCCGCTCTACGCCGCCTGCGGACGTGAACGGTAGCTGCAACGTCAGCATCGGAGGACAATAAATTTTATACCTTGCCAGAATTGATCCAAACACACTGGATTATAAGTTGTAACAGCAAAGTGTAATCATTATCTGTGTGTCTGCAGCGAAAAATAAAGCTTCTCCGAGATATATTGGCTGTGGATGCTGCTAGCTGGATCTTAGCTGCCGTCTTCGAGCAGCTCCTATATTATATTATTTATGTTTGCTCTACTGACACAAAGGATTGTGGGTTATGGGAGGAGTAGGAATGTCCATTAATAAAGCTGAGTAAAAAAAACAGACACATAACAACCTCATTGGCTTTCCATAATAAGGCCCACAGGTCTTAGATCATCATAATCCCACCATATTATGATAAATACTAATAATGTAGCATAATACAATACATTGCTAATGGGAAAAACGAAATAGGAAATAGGAAAAAAAACATGCTTTCCAAAATAAGTCACATTTTTCAATCTTTTACACAGAACATGCTGATTTTTCATTTTATACAGTCACAGGTAAACTTAATGTTGTCATTCTGTGCCTCATACTTACTATAACTCCTACACTATCTCTTCTGTTTTACTGAAGGCAGACAGTTTCAAACGCATTTACGACTGTTCAAGGACCATGAACTGCTAAGACACGAAAAGTGTGGGTCACATCCACATCAAAGAGCTTTTCTACAAACATTTTTCATGCTTTCTGATTAACTAGTCTATCAGACCCAAAACTTGGCCCAAAAAGACCCAAAACAGCCGTTCTTCCTTTTTTCTGGCAGGGGAAGCATCTTTGTTGCTAAGCACCCATTTCTGTATTTTATTTTCAATACACATCACATAGATCACTTTTGGATCAAGTAGTGGGCCTATGTCCACCCCTGTGATGTCTTTCTCTCTATTTTTGTAAAAGAAATTGAGAGTTTCTGTAGCTGCGGATCTTTGCTGTGTCTGTTCATCCGAGGCAACTTCTCCTGCAATGCCTCAAAATCATTGTTGCTCCTGCCAGACAAATAACCAAGTGATTTTCAATGTTCCAATGTAATTGGTCTTAACAGTAAATGAAAATTTTGAATAAAAATATAAATCCATGTGGATTTTTTTGGTTCAACGTTATGTATCATGCAACTATACCTCTTCCTTTGTTCAGTATGTAGGCTGTAACTATTCTTGAAACCCCTTGAAGCTAATCAAAGCACACTCACAAAGACACACACACACAAAGACTTTGTTTTTTTCAGAATCAGTGCGATATAAGCCCCCTGTCTGTGTATCGGTATGTATGAGCTCCAGGCTCATACATACTGACCAGCAGACCCAGAGTTGGACAGCCTGGCATCCCCTGAGGTGCCCCCGTTTCCCTCCTATTCATTCTTCCATCACAAGCAAAGCCCCAAGTGCCGGAGGATTTTACACTAATACATGCTCATTGATTTATAATTCACAGCAAGCATGCCGGCATCCAAGGCTCAGAATTACACATGTTGACAATAGCAGTGGTCCTTGTATACTGGGAAGTAAAGGTCAATGTTTAAATTTAGAGGTTTAATTCCCAGCTCATCCAACAGGACTGGGCAGTACAGTCCCTGAATTATCAAATGTGACAGGCAAGCTGAATTCACACAATGTATGCTGAGTATTTCGGAGGACATGCACATTTAATCTCTGTCATGTGTTGTACACATGTTAAAGGTGACAGGAGAGAGCTAGATGTTGTCGCACCGTCATCTACAATTTTATTCTGAAAGGCATGTGATTCATTGACACTCCCCAGCCTGCATGTTTACGCGAGGGATTTAATGTGCTATTTAGTAGAGACCTGTGCTGCTTACAATCATATTTGCAGTATGAAATTACTAAGTAGAATAGGTCCACTAAAAATGGGCACCAAACCTCATGGCACAATTTAAAGTTAAAGCAGTTAAACATTCCAATCTAATATCTATTTTAGTTTATTGTTCACAGACAGTAAAAATTTAAACAGATCCTTTACAATCTGTAAATACATACACAAATCCTGTGTTGAAATACAGAATCACTTTCCTACTGTCAATAGAAGAAACAAATATCAGAAAGAAGGGAGGTCTTCATTTCAGTGAATCACTGAGTAAACAAAGCCAATAGTGGGCAGGCAGTGTTTTCACAGAGAATGTCATACTGTAATGACAGATTACAAATTTAAGTGAGAATAAACATTCTGTTTGGCTTTCATTTCACACCAGTTGGATGGCTGTTGAGACTTAGTCCTTTTGAAAAAAAAAAAAATATATATTCCTACAGTAAATCTTGTAGCAACTAGGGGTAAATTAAAAACCACATAATACAATGGCTTATTATTACCTGCTGAACTGTCAATCTGAATGGGCAAAAAATGTAATACAACATTGTTGAGAATTAGTGGTGATATATTTTTTTAACAAGCTATTACTATTTCTTAAGGATTTGCTGTGACATATTTTAAGTGATAGATGAGCAAGAACGTTGACTAGTCCAAAGCAAGTCGCTACCTAATTAAATTATTAGTGAGTGTTATCACATCAGCCAAGACCCTGACACAGTCCATGCAATCACTAGTGAAGTGAATAAAGAAAGAAAAATAATGTAGCAATACATTTTTGTGAATTATTCATTTACAACTGATTTAAGGAGACACTATGACATCGTCACAATTCCTGAAATTTAATTAGTTTTACACTGTCAATACCTGCAAACCTTTTTTCTCTCCCTCTACCCAATAGCTACACATAAACCAGCAAAGACAGAGTCTCGTACACACACAATAGCCCACATTTGCTCCAGACAAGCAGCTGAATCATCAGACAACATCCTTTGTAACCAAAGGGAAGGCGAACAAGAGTGAGACCGCAGCAGGCAGATGATTATGTGCTGCCGTCAGAACCTCCATCGCCTCCCTGAAAGACTCCAAAATGTCTAGAGTTTCCACTTGACGGTCAAACCTCTGGTAACAAACTGAGCAGGCTGTGAAGAGGAAAGGAGAGAGCTGGAGCGGTAAAGAGAGAGGAAGAGAAGCTCGGAGAGGAGAAGTACTTCTTATCTTTTCAGTATGTTCCCCAGCCCAGGAGCAAAGGCATGACAAAGGTTCTAATGAGTCTCTCGCCCCACTGACAGCTATCTGAGATTATACGAAAATAAGAACGAAGCATGCAACAAATTAAAAAGGCGACAGAGAATCATAAACTTTCCTCCCAATTTATTGGCAGTTTATGCAACAGCCTGAAACAGAGCGTGAAGTGACTGCAGTATATGGGAGCTCAGGACAACAATGCTGTTATGAAACTTGGTTGGTTGCACTTGCTGGATAGCTTCCAGCTATCACTTTCTTAATATAATGGTGCAGGTATGAGCTTCTTGTGCCGGTACAGTAATTAATCTCATGTCATCTTGTCTTTCTTCTTTTGCACCAATGGCCTAAATGGACCTAGACACTGAAACCCAATAAAAGGCAGGGCTATCAATTACAGTACGTACACAATTAACTATTGTATAGACTATTAGACCCATTATCTCCTCTCTGGATTCCCTATATTACCCCTCTATCCTTTCATCTCTCATTTCACTCTTTAACTGTACTTTCAGAAAGACATTGCTTTCTACAAGGAACCTTTTTCCCACCAGACGGTGAAAACTCTTCCACAAGGCCCAGCACAACATTCTGTGAACCCACAACACCAGAGGAGACAAGCCACTTCATTCTTCCAAAACAATTCTTCTGCTCTTTGTGGTATTTTAAGGTGTACAGGTATTCTTACTCTTCCCCACAGACTCCTTAAAGCATAAGAAACTATCAAACATCCGAGTTGTACTTTGGTCTATACCAACTGTAAGCCCAAAGGATGCCAGATCAGTGGCCTGCACTAACAAGTGCAGTCCCAGTGTCCTGCTGAGAGCCTTTCATAGTCTGGCAGAAGTGGGGTTACAGGAGCTTGTCCAGTGTCAGAGACACAAGTGCTGTTGGAGAGTAAACAGTGCCCTCAGATGCAGAGGAAGAATCAATGTACCGAAAATACTGTTTCAATGAAAATACGAATATCTCCAGATCTACATGTGAAGCATTAGTGTGGATGGTGTAGTGTATGTAATGACCTAACCTTTCTGGGTACCAGTCTGGCAGGTAACAGCTCAAGGATACATTTTAAACTGCAGCCTGTCTAATATGATTTTAAACATCTTTTCTGCCAAAAGCAAATGTGTGTAAGTGTGGTCTTGTCAAATCCATGCACACATTTATGCTGAATCTTGGATTAACTGATTTTTACACAGTTTTCCAAAAGTACATGTAATGAATAAATAATTTCTCTTACCTTGATATTCAGCTTTTGATCTCCGCTGCTGAGAACCATCATTTAACAAAACAATGAACAAAACAAAGAGATGAATATGTGAGTATCTCCTCACCTTGATACAACAGACACAGCTTTTCTGTTATCACCGAAAGAGCAAAGCAGTCAATACTCTAAATACCCTACTTCACGGCTGAAAACTGAGGGTGTAAGGAAAGGATGAGGGCGACAAAGTCGCTGTAAGGACAACCTAAAGTGGCTGATGGAGGCAAAACACAAAATGGATGGCTCCAACCAGTATCCATCTTTCCTTGCTATTAGGATATAGGCAGGTTTTTCTACTGAGTGAATATTTAATGATCCTTAATTAGTTTAAAAAAACAGACTGGTCAGTAATGGCACATAGGTGGTTTGCGGCTCAAATACTACATGGATTAATACTGGTTGAGTTACATGGTATGAAAACACGCATAGCACCAGGACCCAAAGGACACAATTTCCCTTTACATACTGCAAGGGGGCACTGAAAAATATCATGGGCAAGGATGTTAAAGTATGTCACATATGTACTTCAGTGCCATGCTCTGATTATATCAGCCTACAGGATACAGAATGGACAAGAAGAAACATGGCCTATGAATCATGTACTTTTTTTATGTCCTTTTTCTATGTCTTCATTCATAAAGAATGATTATAAGGGGAAAACCCTAATTCTCAGATCTAACATGATTATATTTTGATTTATAGCAGCTGAGTTTATAGTAGTGATTACATTCTCTGATATCTCCCAGAAATAAAATAATCAAGGAAGAAACTTTCCAGTTTGCAGGCTGTATGCTGGTACTCTGCACTATGCACTTGGTACATTTAGGGGAAGACCTGGGCGGAGAGCTGTATTAAGGAAAGCACAGGTTCAGATCAAGGTTGTAATATAAAGTCGCTTCACTTAAGCTGTGGACTCTGCCCGAGGACATTTGATCTTTTTTCTTTTTTTTTTTTCAGGGGAATAGCCCTTTTTTCTCTTTTGCTCTTGTTCTGTCTCAGTTGCCACGTGATGAGACATTCTCTGCCCCTTGTTCTTAGCCAGCTACATCACCCCTGACCTTCACTAATGCTCCTTGTTGACACACATGGAAAGGGACTTTTCCAAAGGTGATACGACACTTACTGCCCTTGGCAGCCTGCCCAGGAAGGTCACACCTCAAAGTGACACAGACAGCAAGGTCACTGTCAATGGAGGCAGCTCGTAGATCCGTCCTCATGCCCCAGACAGCCTCTTCCTGGTTACTGTATCCCAAAAGGGCTACACTGCCACCAGCAGTCGTCTAGCACATCACATATACAACAGACACCAGACAGAAACTGTTTGTCCAGTGTCACTTTTATAAGATTATGGGAAGTGTAGCAGTTGCCCTGTTTACCCAGTGGTCTTCACCCAATCCTTGCTATTTACTGTAAATTAATTAATGAGATTCATTTAAAGTGGCCTTTTTATTAGATGAAGTATACTCTCTATTAAAAACACTACTTAAAACACAGTTCTTTCCCCTTCCTTTTAGTGGCAGTCTACCATGATGAGTAAGCATATTCCATAAATGACCCAGCTGTTCGAGCATATTGTGTTTCGCCTCATCAGGGATTCAAAGGGGCTGACAACAGATCAGTCGCATCCGTTCACGGCTTGGTCTCCAGCTGACCAGACCTCAATTTAAAATAAGGTCTTCTGTTTTGTCCCAGCCAGCTGGTGGTGTACATGCTACAGATGTGGGGCTCATGATAGCTAGCATGAGTATGTTAATGTGTTTCTAAGTGACAGCAACAATCAAACACATTAGCCTGTAACGTGAACGTATGTGGTGAAGCCACATAGAGAAGCTGTGTGATGTAAATGTGAGGAAAGAGCTCCTACCATTGATATTACCCAGACACTCTTTCATTGACCAAGTTTGAATCTGATATTCAGAAAGTACATATTCACAACAGTATCCAAAGGTCATAGAGGGAAAAAAAAAACTTAAATTTGAAACCCAGTGTTACAGTCTGCGATCATTGATTTTTCTTCCATGTCCTTAATGGACAGGCTAAAAATATACTGTTCTGCTTCTGGGTACAGGCTTTGTTTTTGAGAGAGCTCACTATACATCTGTCCTCTGATAAAAGATTAAGTATTCACCATGTATTTTGAAGGACTGCAGGATAACTTTTTTTTTTATGATATCCAAATGTTATGTATTATAGAAACTATTTTTGAGTACAGGATTTTGCTATACACTTTGAAACACTTTACACACTGAATCTGAGAAATCTTTATATTACTGTGCAAAGATGCCACAGCATTGCAGCTGATGTTTGAAACACTGGAACAAATTCAATTTATTTTCAATCTCAGCTTCATTTTTCACAGCTTTAAATGCATATCAGGTATCAAAAATGTTTGATTTCTACCATTTTGTGTGCAGATATGTCACTTTTTTGGTTTTATTAGATAGCCCAAAGGTAACATGTAATCTAGTAAAAAAAAAAAAAAAAAACATTTGACAGACTCAAACTTAATAAGATGTAAACCTTTACTTCAAGCGGAGGCAAATTGGGACCACCCCCTCAAACATGTTATCTTTCTGAAAGATTATAATGAACTTATCTGTTCTGTCTCGTCTTTCAATAACAGAGATGATTCAGTGCCTAAGACATATCTTAATTTAGTTTGCATTCACCAATACTACAAATGCAACGGATTTTCCACAACAGATACCATGCCTACACTTTTTCTTCTATTTGCTGTATATGACACTTTCTTAAAGCTAACCCCATGATGAGGTATGACATCTTTAGGAAATCTACATCAATTAGTGACATTCCAGATATTCACAACATTAATGGACACTTATTCGACAATGGTACTTCTGGCAATATAAAAACCAGGTTTAAAAAAAAAAAAAAAAAATCAGGCCTGATTTGCAACTTTTATAACTGACTTGATATTCTGCTGATACCAAAGCAAAAAGGCACAAATGATTGCAAATGATTTATAGTACTTGGAAGCAGGTGTGTCAGATTTCAGCTGCCTACTGGCATGTATGCATACTGATTCAAACTCTGTTTCTGTGAGTAATAAATCAAAAGCCCAGCATTTTTGCCATCAGAGTTGTTCCCTCTGATTTCTGCCCCATGTGAACATGTCGTCAACAGCACTGAGTAATCATGAAGCAGAAGAGGGCTCCTTCCCCCTGTTCTGTCCACCCTGTGATTCAGTGGATGCATAATATCACTGAAAATGGAGGGCCTTGTCTTTGGACTCCTTTGAGAACATCAGAAATGGGAGAAAATCTGACTGCATGCTGCATCTCCCCTTTTACACAGAGAGAAGGGGATTATACACACAGAGGCAGGCACTCTCACCTGCATGCGCACACACACACACAGACACACAAACACACGCTGTATGTATGCAGCGCACATACATCCTATTTGATTACACGCACAGACACAGATGTATACAAGCACACACACATAGTTTTGCAACAATGCACATATACAGTGCCTGGACCAAATCATTTACCAGATCCAAAGGGCTGAAAGAGGCAGACACAGCATTGCTAATTCAGTGTTAAAGGAAATACAAGGAAGAGCAAAGTCGGTCTTAGTACATTCTATTCCCTATCAGAGGCAATGCGTCAGTCCTACCATGGTTAACGCTCAATAAAACATCAAAAGGGATGAAGCTCAGAGCTCTGGACAAATACACACCCACACACATACCAGATACACTCAGAAGCTCCCTTTCACTCTTAAACGCTCTCTTACACATGTATGTGCACGCAAGAACACATATTTGGTATATACATCCGGTAGCTGTAGCTCATTAGATTAAATGAATAGAGCAGGCACAGCAGATGATAGGTTTGCATCTCTTTCAAGAGGAACACAAACTACGTCTCCTGAATGCTAAATGTGATTTCAATAGAACATTTGTGCACAGTATCTTCTTACAATCAAGCAATGTATGCAGCGGAACAATTGGCCATTTGAGCCTCCTATAGCCAGTCAACATCAGATACACAGGAGCTGTCATCAACTTCCCATCAGGCTCCACTTCCCCCCAGTGGATGTTTTGCAAGAGGAGAGACACTTCTTTTGAAATTTTTATATCCAGGGGCAAAGGCATTTAATGGTCACTCTTTCACACTCGTTACATGAATAGGTAGCCTTATTATCATCTGCCCTGACCAAAGGTGGGCTTTGACAGCTTAGAAGGAACATTTATTATTCAATTATTTTAAATATTTCAGGGTACTGACAGGATGCTCAAACAATCATAAATATTTCAACCATTGCCTTACAAAAGGAGGTAGCCTTGCACTGGTATTGATCAAGAGGGCAGCAGATTCACTCTTCCCAAAAAGAACACAACAGTGTACCTTTATCCTTCTGTCTCTACACTGTCTCCTAACACAGTCTTAATTTCCATCTGAAAAGGAAATTGGCCAGCGAGAGACATAAAGAAAATACTGTATCATCTCTTTCCCCCTTGGAGAGAAAGAACAAGAAAAACCAAGAGATAAAGAGGCATGGAAAGATTCACTGCTGGACCAGAACTGTACCAACAAACTTACACAGGAATTGAAGGTGAAGCTATAATGTAGGGTATCTGAGATAGTGTAATACTGGACACAATCAGTTCTCTGTGAGCAGAGATAAAAGGGAGAGAGCAGCCTTTAAAATGCAGAGAGGCACTCATCATTATGAATAAAATGTGGCTACTGTGCAAAAGTAATTCCCTGCACTCACAGATACTAGCTGTTGCAAAGACGAGGACAAACAGCCACCGCAATTATGCCCCTTCCACTAGCAACCTCCCCTGGTGATAACCGCTATGTAGCAAGGATGCAAAGAGATGAATTGCTTTGCAGACAGGCATCTCCCTTCTCAGCAAACACACATGCACAAATATGCAGATACACATTGATACATTCTTCTTTACAGAGGGGAGTAGCCTTCCAATCACCATAAAAAAAAAAAAACCATCATGCTGTCCGTAAGCCCTGAGACATGTTAATATATTATTGAGACATTTATCCCAACTTTGCACTGACTGTAAAACTGGCTTCATACATTCTAGGATTAGACTCATGCATCGTTTCCGTCTTCCATTCTTTCTTTCTCTCTTCACTGTATCTTTCATGCTGAGCTTTTCAGCTCCCTAATCTGCCCTTTTCTCAAAAATCTGGAGGGTGATATTAATGTACAAGAACCCATGGATGTGTCCTTACCTTGAAATACCATCCAGAACCCTATAGTCCACAAGATGAGCTGTCTGAAGCTCGGTGCTGCTCCACAACAAAGAAAAGGGCAAAAATCCTCCAAGTCTTTCAGAATCAGAACCCAATTCAAAGCCTTTTTTTAAAATTAGAACTTACTTTTTGTGAACAGGATGTCCTTCATTGAACCTGTGCATAATCTGTTCCTCTTTACTTCCCTGGTTCAGGAGAATTTGTTTTGGGCTGCTTCCCCAGATATTCCACCTTGGCACAGTGAAATAATGTTATGTATTCTACTGAAAAATGAGCGTATGAGAGACTGAGCGAAAGAGAGAAGGAGGCACTGTAGGATCTCTCCTGGTGCGCACTACCAGCTCCACTGCAAGTGAATCCAGCCGGTCTTCACAGCTCTCCTCCTGCCTTCAGCAATGAAATTCAGCATCCGCTGTTCATCCCCACAACAAGGGGAGGGTGTCCCCCCCCAGATGGAAACTTTCAGGCACCTCTGCGAAAGCTATAAGAGGTGATAGTGGACGCCAGCAAACCCTGATTATGTGTTATTTTCCTCGATATCCTCCCTCTTCAATGGATTTTTCCCCCTTTTCCTTCTCCAATTTGCCTGTTATGTAGCTCTCTCCTCTCCGGAACAGGGTCTCACAGAATGGATGCTGAGAAAGCAGCGGAATGAGGCGAGCCGCTTGTTCTCCCACTCTGTTTCTCACTCTCTCTCCCTCTCTCTCTCGCCTTCGCCCTCCCTCGTACATGCTCCCTCCCTGCTTCTCACTGCACCTCCCCACCCTTTCGTTTTCTCTCTCCTCCTCTCCTTCCCTCTCATACACACACAGAGATATGCACTTCTCTAGCTCTAGCTTTTGACAATTACTGCTGTGCCATTTCAAGCCATGTCAGACAGAAAGGTTCACCGCCCATACTCCTGAGAGAAACAAATAATGCTTGATAAATATGTAAAATTAAATAGATATGAAGAGAAAGAGCAGCAGCATGGAAAGAAGCACTGAGCCAAGGGTGCAATCTCATCTCCTTTCTTCATCCTTGTTACCTGATTACTAAATATCCCTAGAGTTTACACTGTTTTGCATCTCTCGTTTGTCGTTACTTTTTTGTTTAGGGGAATTGGTTCAGTAGTTGATGCTGGCCAACTGTCAAGAGTGACTGAAGAGGAAGACGAAAATAGCAAGCAAGAGAGCAGCACACTGCATAGCAAGAACAAAACATGTGCGGTAGCAGCAGTATAATTATATAATTAGCCACCTAAACAAATTGCCAGAAATTCTGTTATCATCGTGTGTACATACACAGTGATTACTAGCCCAGAGGTACAGCACAATAACGAATAACGTGAAGAACAATTAGAAACAAAATAAAATTCTGAAACGTTTCAGGAAAAGCCTCCCACGCATACAGTATCTCACCTCCCCACATGTATTTACTGAAAGACCATTTATGGCATACTCAGTTTGTCATGTACAGAGAGTTCCATGACAACAATACACACTGTTTTCACACACCTACTGCGAATAACTAACATTACTAAAGCCGGGCAATTATCTCGCTAAGCCTCAGCTTCACGGCCCAAGTAAGGTTGCATTTTTTTCTGTTTACAGCTACGTGTAACGCCTCACACGTTCATCAGTTAGGAGCCCACTCAGCTTGACAATTTAAACAGTTAGTCATGCATAACTGTGACAGCACACTCAGAGTATGTAGAAAACATACTGGCTCTTTTTCCACTTGGTCTTGATAAGAAGATGCTGACCTTGATATTATCAAGGCAAGGTCACGTCTCATCAACACCTTGTCACCAAAGCTCTGCGGCAAATGTTAAAATGCCTTTGGCAGGGTCAGTTGCCTACTGTATTCCATCCATCATGTACGTCTACCCTGGGGAGTCATGTCAACAATATCATCACGCTTTTCAACAGAAAAAAAAAAGTGGAGTTTTGGAACTAAACAAACCATTTCACAGTAGGGTACACTCCACAAAGTGTCCCCTTCTTCCAAAACTACAGCATAAATTCTGCATCATCACCATCAGTTGTCACGTCATCAAGTTGCATTAAGCCATTGTCCCATTTCCCAACATCAACATGTGTCAACTCTCCAAAAAAAAAGAGCTGCATTTTATTGCTCTCACTCCCAGTACGGCACATCTCTACTTTACCTTGACTATTTCCTGTGAACAGGCATCAGTTGAATAAATTGTTAAAGCTAAAGTAATGCTTTGTTACATAGCCATTGTGTGCTGCACTTAGGTGTATTTAGAAAAGACTCTTGGCTGATCCAGTGGAGGTAATGAGCTGCTAAAGCTACAAGATGGTAGTTGTTCTAAGCATCTTCTATGTTCAAAACATGTGCATACTGTGTGTATGATTCAAGATAAATTAGCATAACTAAGCCAATTACATGGCAATACATCATCTGTGTGTGGTCTAGGATTAGTTACAACTTTGACAATGTTGACTTTGACTGTGACAAGGTCTTTTGTAGTAAAACTATCAGAACTTGTACATAGTATTTGCATCTGTACCAAAACAAGACTTGCCAGGACAATCCCTGGTGGCCAAGTTGCATTGACAGTGGAACTGACAGAATGTTCTGAACAGTGAAAACACATCAGTTCTGTTGAGTAAGTTTGTACCTTATCCCTAATTCATGAATTTACTTTCTCCATTATATCACGAAACAAACAACAAAAAATGAACGTACTTTACTACCCATTTTATCAGACATACACATGTAACCAAATTATGTATGTCAAAATGTGAGTCAAGGTGGTACAGATGGACATATGGAGGCGATTTAAATGTTAAAATTTACTTAGTCTGTCAGCATTGTTGCTTTAACCATAGATGACTAGCATTTCAAAGATAGTTTTCATTCTAAGCAAAATATTCCTGTGTCCAATGACCTAACAAGTTATTTGATTTGTTACCAACAGTCATGACTGACAACTGAGGGCTGAAATCAAATGGCATATATCCATTAATGATAATAACAAGTGACAATTATGCCAAAGTTAAGTAGCACTGTCTGAGGTCATGTCCACACTGATGCATTTAAATATGAAAATACTGTGATAATACTTTGTTATGTTTTGAATGTTTGCCATCGACATTTAAAGTCACCAAAGCTGTGGAACAGCTCCACGTTCACAAGCAAAGAAAAAAATATATATATATATAAAGATATGGATATAAATATAATATAGATAGAGAAATAAATATTCCACCCATACCTGAAAAAAAAAACGATCAGCCAAAAAGAAGAACACAGGAACAGTGAAAAATGGTAGATATTGAAACACAAGGCAAAATGGCTCCACATCATCTCTACTAGATGCAGGCATGACAGAACGTGAAAAATGGACAATCGAAGTTAGAGTTTTCAGACTGATGGCCACAGTCCATACTGCCAAAAAAAAAAAAAAAACCCAACACCTACATCTCATCTTCTTACTGCTTTTATGTGGTGTGCCGGTCGGCGCCTTGGCACTGCCAGATGGTACAATGTGTGGCTTAACGTTCCGACCATTTTGACAGTCAGTTACTCAACTTGAAAATGTAATGAATCTTCTAAAACTGACAGCAGCCTTCAATATGTGTTTACTGTGAAAGGAAAGTGTCTTTACTAAAATCTTTCTTTCTCCATCAACCTCTCTCTCTCACTCTTACACACACACACACACACACTTTCTGTGGTACAGCTTGCAGATAAGCCTGGCTAAGCCCTCTGGCTGAGGCACTAGCACGGGCCTTCCTGAATCTCATTATTGAGGTAGCACAGTTTCCAACCAACTGTCCACAGTCCAGACCCACGTTCCAAACGGCTAGCAACTACACTTGACTGTCAATGCAACTTGGCTTTTTTTGTAAACTTCTCTAAAAGGCTACGAAAGTTTGTCCTTTTTGCCTTAATGTTGATTTTAACATGCAGAACCACAAACCAAACTACAGCAATGGTAAGATTCTCATCAACAATTGATGACCGTTTTTTTATTCATAACCACAATATTTCCCCAACCTGAGCATAACCAATTGTTTTAGTAACCTAACCACAACTGTAACTAAACCCTAATGCAGCTGCAAACACAGACAACGTAGGTAATATTCTTTTAAAAATACAGGCAATGAGCATTCAAATCATCATCACTGAAAGAAATCTGGGGTTTCAGGAGAATCACTCAGTCTGGTGATGGGGTTTCACTCCGTACTTCAGCAACTTACAATCCAGGACAGAGGAGCAGCACTGCTGCCAAGAATAGGTGAAAAAATGATCTCAGTTCTGTGTCATTTGAAGATATTGCCATAGCTAGCTACAGCGCCTAGGGAACATTTATACTTGCTGTAAGTTAGATGTGGTTGGTTTTGACCAGTGGTTGAGGACATATGTTAAACAAAAACAACACTACTAATTTCTCTGTTCCAAATAAAAGAAATTGAACTGCACAGCAAATCAGGATAACTGAGCAACACGTATAAATCACTTCCTGTGTTGACCAACCATAACAAAACTAATAATAATAAATATACTTAAACACTTAAGGCAATACTCTTAATTCTATATGACCATATACAGCATATTCTGCTCTAAACATGCCAAGCATTTCAGTAATGAGTTCGTTAAGGACTGTTCGACTATTCTCTAAATGACTTAATCACATTATGAATCTTTTTTTTTGTCAAATTTGTTGCACTTGTTACAGGACAACTTGTTACAACAGCTTGATCACACCAATAACCCACCTTGCAGACAACAGTAGAGCCAGCAAACCTCTGGAGCTTCCTGGTGACTCAGTGACAGCCACAATGTTCTGGGTTTGGGTTTTCCCACAACAGCCTTTGTCAGAAATCCACGTCATCCTGTCTCTGTCCTTTGTCAGCAAAAAGAAAAACACATTTTTAAATTAGATTTTTGACTCAAACTGCATGTAAACTGAATGAAAAATGCACATTTTTATTACTCATGCTAACTACCAAACGTGTCGCCAGGTCACTGTTTACAACCATGGCAGAAAATTTGTTGACTGTTTCCTGTTTCCTTTCTCTTTGTTCTTTTTAAAACCCATCTAAGCTACATCCACTCAACCAGGGCCAGAGATATGTTTTAGCAACGGTCCATGAGGGACCTAAACACTAGAATCCATCTAATCTTACATTCATGAGCACTTTACACAAAAAAAAAAAAAAAAAAAAAAAAAAAAAAAAATATATATATATATATATATATATATATATATATATATATATATATTGGTTTTTTTTAAAACATTAACATGTTTTTCTGAGGTTTCCACTGTTTTGAAAAAAAAAAAAAAATCCAATAAACTATTCCACTGAATTCACTCATTTAAGGAGAAGTTGGCAGCTCCCAGCCCAGCCCTCCTGGACATTAGCTAAACATTTTTACATCATTTATTTACACATGTAACCATAAAAACACACTTGTATCTCTGAAATAGAGACATGGAGCCTACGTGTTTCTCCACACATGGACAAGTTCATAAATTTATAGGTGGCAGTTCATGTAGCATTCAGTATTACTAGGCTGAAATAACTTTTGTGAAGCTGGTTAGTTAGGTGTGTGAAGCTGGGCAGATAATGAACTGAACTGAGCGAAATATAATAAATACTC
Source organism: Toxotes jaculatrix (assembly GCF_017976425.1). Taxonomy (NCBI): domain Eukaryota; kingdom Metazoa; phylum Chordata; class Actinopteri; family Toxotidae; genus Toxotes; species Toxotes jaculatrix. The sequence goes on from NC_054403.1 coordinate 22,553,504, forward strand.
CACATATTGTTACACGACATATGTACGTATTATTTACTGCATTAAAGTGGTATCTTCCCTCGTTATAATGCCAGTTTAACATTAGAAGTTATTAACTCGTCTCTAAGTTACTTCTATGTTGATTCACTCACTTTCGCTGACCGTTCAAATCACAATTCAGCTTCTTCTCATGTGTTCTCGACCATACAGGTGGGCCTCGTGGCTTTAAGCCCTGCGCGTGCTCAGGGGGTAGCAGGTGTTTTCTGTCCAGTTCATCCTCCATTCAGTAACTGACGGACGGATCCTCTATTCAGCCACGACCTCATTTCCTTCAGCGCCAGCAAACATTAAAATGGTGGCCAGTAAAATTCTGTACCGCCCTATTCCGAGGTCTTTAGACACCTTTTGGGCAAAGAAAAACTACCTGCGTACAACGTTGCCAGATCCAGCACCAAACAGAGACAAGTGAACGCTCGCACACTTCATCTCCTGCAGTGCCACCTACAGGACACGGATGGATTACAGAAAATGACACGCAGTGAAGCGCACACTTCCGCCAAATATTCCAATATCAAGGGAAGTGATTAAAAAAAAAAAAAAAAAAAAAAAAAAAAGGTAAATATCCTGGATCCGCAGTACAATTTAATTATTCCTTGCTGGCATTCGCCATTCCTGTACCAAGTTTGGTGCAAATCGGCGCTTTCTCGGATTTTGCACAATCCTGCTGACAGCACACAGACAGGTGGAAACAGTCTCTTTGGTGGACGTAATAAATAAATAAATGGACAAATAAATTATTCAGTAAGTACTGTACTTTAGAGACTTAAAGTCGGCCTACATTTAGCTAAGAATACTTTTTGCTTATGTAAAATAAAAGTTTGGCATGCAGATCATTGTGTTAAATAAAGCTGCTCCAGTGAATAGTTTAAACCCTGATATTTTTAAAAAAGCATGTATCAACACAATTTCTAAATAAGTGCTGGTAAAGCAAAGAGAGGTGGTTCCTACATGTCACAGACAGATATAATTTAGCAGTCAGTGTTTTTCAGTTTGTCTGGTTCTGGCTTCACTGAGCTCAGTCAAAGTTTGTTGCCAGAGTAGCTGCTGCATTTTGACATGCACTTTTGGTATTAACATCATTATTTTACTGGTATGCTCTCTGCGTCACTCCACTGTGCTGCAGTTGAGTCATGAATTTCACACATTCATCCCATTAAATGAATAAAATCTTGCTCACTTAAAATACAGTTGGAAGCTTATTTTGATCTTCTGGCTAGAGCCTCATAACAAGACAGAACTGGCTTATATTGCTTATAAGTAAGCAATGTTTACTCTGCTCTGTCACAGTTAAGCAGTGTTATTTTGTCTTATTGTCCTTACTTTTTGATAATAACTCAGCTCTGCGTGTCTGTTTCTTTCCAACACTGATTTTGTGCCCTTTCCCACAGATCTCCTGCCTTCAGTGGAACTGAGTTCTGAAAATATCCTGTCACTGTCATCCTGTTTTTTACAGGTCCAAAGATGAACTAGTCTCACCCATCTTGTGGTGATCCCGAGAACCTCGATTTTTCCTGTCTCATCATGTCAGTCCATGATGCCCCTGGGAGTGTTTCATCTGTTTACAGTCTAACAATGTAGATGAAAGGGACTAGTCCAGATCTCTCTTTGTTATCAGGGTGCAGGTGGCATTACCTCCTATTTCACCCCGTCACACCCTTGCCCCCATTGGCATCGTGCGCAAAAAGGCATTTGTGTGGTTTTAACTGTTGCCCATGACCCTGGCTGGCAACTCACATTCATGTATCAGTGGCAGTATTCATCATTCATGGTTTGTCTGTTCCTGCTTTTCAAGCTGTTTGTTATCCATTTACCTTATGGCTCCAGTGGCTGGTACATAGATGCTGCCATTATGACTTAACTTAATCCTACCTCCAGGAGGCATCCTCCTTACCCAGTGGCGGTTTTTGGCACGGGCAAACCGGACAGCCGCCGGCATCGCACGGGGGGCGGCACAACCACGTGAAAGGAAAATCATCTGCGCCGCTATGCGCCAGGGGGCATGGTGGCCTCTTGGACATTACTGTACAGAGCGGCACCATGACCCAGGGGGCATGGTGGCCTTGTAGCCTGGTGGCCTGGTTTTGTAGGTGACAAACAGCTATGAACAGGGGCGGGCTGGCCATCGGGAGGTTCGGGAGGTCTGGGATGATTCCACTCCGCCGGACTGGGTGAAACTAATATTTTGTATATTAAGGGGGGGGGGGGGGGTAAGAGCGGCCCCTCAGCACAGTAACTGTCCAACAGTTACTTTAAAAAAATATGTTGTTAGTGTCATGTAAATAAAGATGAATATTACTCCTCTGTATCTTTAATAGTAAGGGAGCTTATGTAGGTGAGCCTGGGCTGTCCAGTGTCCAGTCCTCAACAGATTTGGACACTGATGTAATTCAAGTAGCATCTCCATCAGAATGAGCCGAAACGCTGACCTTAGGTTATGTAATCATGTTGATTTTAACTTTAGCTCTAGAGTGGAGCTTTCTGCCTCCAGTGTCTAAGCGTTTCTAACAGCTTTTCAGCACATCTTGTGAAACAATCGGTGGCAGAGTGAATGTGGATAATAATTGGCCATTTGATTGTTCCTGGGGGGTCTGAAAGTTTGTGTGGGTTTAACCTCTATCACCCAGTGACAAATTAGTCGTCTATGAGATCCCAGTTAATTTTCCCTCAAGTCATTTAGGTTGGCATTATGTTTACAGAGGGTTGTTGTTTGTAATTTAAATAGGAAAATGCTTTTAGAGATGGTGCTTTGGTGCAAATAGAGCCTGTTGCACCAATCACGTTTGCCAGAATAGTCACATCATTTAAATCTTTTTTCCCCTCATCCTGTTCTTGTGCATAATCTAGTAATTTGATTCATATTTTCTGGTATCAGTTTAATGACTCTATCTGCTGTATTTGGAAGCATGTGATGCACTGGCCTGATAGACTCCTGCTGTGCCCAGAAAGGTCAATAACATCAAGTCACTGTTGGGCTTGACTCCATTCACCTGAGTGTTTATATCATAATTTATTATTTTGATCAACTTAACATGTTTCTCATCTAATATAATTGCTTCTGAATTTGTTCATTGCCAATAGCAGTAGGTTAAAACAATCCAGTAAAACCTATTTTGAACTTGGTCTATTGCTTAGCTACTTCAAATTATATTGCATAACAAATAAAACTAAATAACAACCTCTCTTGTGCATATCCACCCTGTCGCTTTTGCAACTCCTTTGTTGTATTCTGCCACAAGCATTCACAAATGTTGTGGATTCTGTATAATTTTCTTCAGTTTGACAATATGTGTGCTTCTTGTGGATTACACTATGTTTCCACAGTATGTTTTTTTTTTTCTCATTTGTTTTTAACGTGAGGTGAACATGGAAAACATTTTGGGAGTGTGCAAGAAGATAAATGCACCACTGATTGATATACTGGAAACTATTAAATTACTGCAGATGCTTTGCTTTCAAAGCATTGATGAATACACAACTGACTGCAACTGAAAAACTGCAAAATAGAGAGGCTTTTTTGTATGCAAATTGATAGCAGGTGTTAAAACTGGCCAACCTGATTCTTACCAGTTGACTGTGAAAAGGTCTGACAAAAAAAACTTGGAGTGATGAATGACCTTCCTTTCCTGTGTATGTGTGTGTATATGTGTGTGTGCTTGTGTACCTATTCAACAGTCGTCCTTGCCGTTGTTGCAGACTCACCAACAGTGGACTTGTGAGCCAACAGGGACAACAGCCTGCCTGCGTGGGCAGCATTGGTGTGAAGACACAGTGCTCTCCATACTATGTATATACATAAACATTATACACACACACACACAGATAGACTTACATTTGGTTTTGGATGTCAAAATTCAGTGAGTCTCATAAGGATCAAACTCGCATTCTGAGATCCTCCAACCAGTTTTCTAACACCATGAGCTGTTTGGTCAGAAAACTGGCTTTTATTTCCAAGCATCTTTGAATGTTTACATTGGGTGTTGGAGTTCAAAGATTCACTGAGGTTCGTAAGGACTGAACTCACAACCTCAGCTCTTCCAAGTGGCCCTCTAATTCTATGACCTATTTGGTCAGACAATAACAGCTTATTTCCAAGAGCCTTTAAATGTTTACTTTGGGTGTTGAATTTCTGAATTCACTGCAGGTACTCAGGCTTGAACTCAAAACCTAAAACCTGCAGAATTGTCCTCTGACTGTTTAACATATTTGAACAGAGACATTTGATCTCTTTTTCTTTGAGATTTTGACTTTTTATGGTGGACTTCAAAACTTAATGCACCTCCCACAGATCAAATCCAAAACCCTAAAGCTGCCAAGCCATGCTCTAACTCTCTGCAGCCTTTGAGTCTTTCCTCTGGGTGCTGGACTTCACAGTACAACAAATAGCTAGAGGATTTTCTGCTTGGCCACCATAACCTGCCAAAGGTAGTACCAACTTTTCCTTTGGACAGCACCCAGAGGAAAGAGTCAGAAGGGCTAAAAAAAGACTGAAACTCAGCTTGGAGAGGCAGGACTGCTTGAAAGTTTTGAGGTTTGATTCTTATGAAGCTCAACGAATCTGAAAGTCCAAAATGACTCAGAGACTCTGAGAAACACAGCAAATGTCTGACTGACCAATTGGCTCAGGGCGTAAGAGAAGTAATTTGGAAATCTAAGGTTGTGGGTTCAGTCGTCACCTAACTAAGGTAAAATCTGAAGAATCACTTCAGGCTCAAACCATCAGAGGACCCTTGACGAGTTTTGAGATGAAGTCCAATATCCTAAGGCAGAGGTGTCAGTCTGAAGACTGAGATCAGTTGATTAAATGAGTCAAGTCTGGTGTGCTGCTGCTTGGTTGGAACCAAAACCTGCAGCCACACAGCCCTTTGTGGAACAGTTTGGACACCTCTGTCCTGAATACTGTATATATTGCACTTGTTTTTATTTTGGCCATATCCTGCACTTGCTGCTTTTGCACTTCTGGTTAGATGCTAAACTGCATTTCGTTACCCTGTCCCTGTACATGTGTAATGACAATAAAGTTGAATCTAATCTAATCTAATCTAAGGAGTCAAAAGTGCCAAGAAATGAAACTCAAGTATGTCTGACCAAATACCATAGAGAGTTGGAGACCAACTGTCTCTGTTTTTAATTCTTGGGTTCAATTCTGGATTTTGATGTCCAACACCAACAGTAAACAATCAAAGATGCTAACAAATATTGGACATGTGTCCCTTTACAACTGGCTCTTGGTGTTAGAGGAGTACTTGGAAGTTCTGAGGATTTGGGTTTGATCCTTATGAGACTTGGTGAATTTTGTCCATCACCCATGGACTCAAATGCTGTTAGACATAGAGATGTAAAGTGTACAACCAAATGTCTCAGGGTGTTCTTCAGAGCAGGGGAGACTGCTCTGAAGTGTTGAGGTTGTGGGTTCTATCCTTACTCAGTTTTGAAATCCAACACCTTAAGGACTGGTGGTCAGGTCTCTCTAACTAGAGGGCTGCTTGGAACTTCAGATGTGTGGTCAATACTTATGAGGCTCAGTGAATTTTGAAGTCCAAAAACAAAAGTGAGGACTGAAAAGAGCTCAAAGAGTCGCTCCCAGTGCAGCTGGTAGCCAAATCCTACCTTTTATTGGTTCCAGGAAGCCCCCTCTTGTCAGTTAATAAAAGAAAATTACACAGTTGGTTTTGTGCTTTTTTTGTTTTGTTTGGTCCACACTCGGTTGATGTAGTCTGACAGTTCACTGTTGGTAAGGTACAAATATATGTGTATGTGTGTGAGAGCAGACTGGTGTTTAATTTATTTGATGAAAAAAAGGAGGGGGGAAGGTAGACACAGTACATAGGAAATTGTAGACTTGTCATGAGAAACTTTTCTCTCTGACAAGCCTATTCTTACTTTCTGTCTCCTTTTGATGTTTCTTTATGCATAGAATGTTTTTTTCTCTCTCTTTTTATACTTTGCTTCATGGACAGACAAGTAAATGTACTACTTTATGAAACAAGGTGAAAATGCCACAGGCTGTAGGGAAAGGAAAAAAGGGAAAAGAAAAAGAGGGAGATTTCCTTAAGGAAATTCCTCAAGACAAAGACAGGGCTGGTTAGTATGGTTACTATGGGCCTTAGCCTTACTTGTAGGCTGTTGCTTTTTTTCCTTGCGCCACCTCTGACGCCTCTTAGGTGGGATGATGATAATTCTGCTGGGCTCCTCAGGACTGTAATGGCTCTTTGGTCAGCAGAGATATGCTATATGGTAAAATATGATGTCTAATCAGAATTGCACTGTAGCTCTATTGTTGGATGACTTGGGTGTCATCCAACTATACACAACAGCACTTGTGTACTGTCCATTGTCAGTTTCTCATCTGTTATATAAGAGAAGGTCTGTGTAGCAACGTGTTTGAGCCTATTGTTTGTGCTTTTATTATGATCGTCTTTGATCACTGGTGACCTTTTTAGGGTAAAAATTTCTTGTTATGTAAAACACATAACAAGAAATAAGGCCCATCATAATGTTCTCTTTTTGGCACAGACAGGTCTTTTTGTTTTGTGTAGGTGGAACAGATAACACGAACACTAAGAAAACTGTCAAAATGAAATCACAGGCACTAATTTAAATATTCGTTATCACAAAAACTACACCATCACTAAATACAGTAAAAACCATCATAATTATAAGCTCATAAACAACATTTCCATTCTTTGTTAAATTTTTCATTCTGTGGGCAAAGGTCAGAGAAGTGCATGTGTAGGTAGCCAAGTATGACTTGTGAGTCAGATAACGCTATGTTCTCTCAGACAAGAATGTCATCTGTGATTAGTAGTTCAACAAGAACATTTTTAAAAATAGACTACCCTGTCTACCCACAATAGCATTGTTTTTAGCATCATAAGATTTCACTTTCAATTTGAGAAAATGCTTTACCTCAGTTACACTTAACTACGACACACATGAAGGTTGCAATCTGGGAAACCATATAGTCAACTTATTTATTAAATACTTAACAGTTAATATGTTGCCCTTGGGAAGTAACAACTTTTGTGTAACCACTATACCGAAGGTGAAACTGTGACAAAAAAGCAAGCTAAAAAATTGTCTTTTCCGAATTCTGGTGACATCGTCTAAATCCTTATTCTTTTCTGAACATAATAATTTCACCTAATACTACTTTGAACTAGAACAGTAGATGCCATAAATATCAATGACACACACAGGTGCAGCAAGTTATTTTTTTATTAAGCTATCTCCATACTCGACCTGTACATGATGTGTATTTCTGTATTTATTTAATTTAGCTTTCTAACACTGCAGAACAACTGTTACAGGACATCACTCATTCTGATGCACCACGGCTAAAATACATTCAAAGCCCTTAGCCATCAGTTACACTGTGTACTGAATATTCAAAGAGTGTAGTATTTAAAAGTCATCTTGCTTGCATTGCTTTGGCCCTCAGTCAACATGACCCCACTGTGACCCCAGTATTAACCACCTGGTACTGGCTGGATCCCACCCAGCTCCCTTACTTACTGTATAATAATGTATAATTATCTCTCAAACCTTGAAAGAGGTTGTCCTACTCTCTTGTGTATGGGATTTTGCCTGAAGTGCTGTGTTAGGCTGTCAACAATTGCTGAATAAGTGTATGCTGAAGCTCTGGGTGCTTTGATGTTGTAAGTATGTTTCTTTAATCAAGACTTATCCAAGGAGAAATAGCTTCATAGATAATAAAACGAATATAATGTGTTGGTCATTAAGGATTAAACATTTAAAATTACAAGTGAATGGACAAGTAAGCCCTGAAGACTGTCCTGTCCTTCACAGCTCCCTGCTGTCTGCTCACAGGAACACATTAATACTGCAATAATCCTCTGACTTTTTGCCACTTAATACGTATAGTGTATTAGGAGTATGCATAAATTCACCTCAAAATTGTGATAGCAAAGTCCCTTTATAGGCAGAATTAAGACTATTATGTACTTTCAATTCTGCATTGGGTTTATTAACAATTGCATGACTCAGTGATAATACAGAATTTTTGCAGAAAATTGATACTGAGAGCAGGTTTTGTGTTTATAATCCATCGTTGACCCCACAAGATATCTTGGTGGGCAGTTATCTGTACTCATATAGGAACAATTTAAGTGACATTGATTGTTTACAGTGAATATCATCATTTATTTTGATGTTATATATTGAGCTGGCATTTGAGAAAACACACCTTACTGAGCTGAAACTGGAAAGACTCATTATTATGATAAACTACATTTTCCCTAAATAAGTTTCAGACATGCTGTATAAATAAAAACAGAATAGGTCTTGACTACATCTACTTGGCCTTGTATGCATTTAGTAACATAAAACAAAAGAAAAAATCTAGTTTATGGAGTTCCCATTTACAATTCCTCTAGCAAAACATTCTTCAGAAGCTTTTTTCATTGCAAATGTTTACCTTGAATACATCTACTAAAATTAAACCACCAAAAATTTGATGTGAGAGAAGATGCAAAGTGCTGAAGGCAAATTTTTCTACACTTTTCCACTGCACTGACCTGTTCGTTTTTGCTTTTCACTGCACCATTTGAAAGAAACTCTACTTACTACACTGACACTGAACACTGCAATTGAACATAATATGGCTACACAGTTGTGTATGAATTTAATCCTTAGAACAGAGTTTGTAAAACATGGCCAATAGTTGTAAATGAGGACAAGGTCATTCCAGCATCTCAGTCTATCTAATACATTTAAACTCATCTGAACAGTATGTGGCTCTACTTTGTAAAGTACATGTATAAATGTACAAAGAATTCAGATGAAATCTTTTGTGCTGTAGATGTACTTTCTCTAGTATTAAATGGTAGTAAGGCACATTTTTAAAAGGCATAGGAGGCATCAAACAGACACAGGTTACTGGTGAGGGGAAGGACAAAGTCTCATGTTCTGTTATTACTTCAAATATGATCATGGAAAAGAGAAAGAAAACATCAAGACACATTATTAAGACGTTATTTGCCAAAAACAGAAGAAAAAAGTAAAAGCATTTAATCATATGCACCTTGTAATGAGCTAGCAACCAGTGAGGAAAATACAGAGCAATTATTATCCTCAACCTAAATCCAATATTAAATGTAATATGATTCTTGTCTGACCCTTCTCAGGTATTCCATATGTCCTGTTATCATGTTGTCCATTCCATTTTTATTTATTTGTACTGCTTACTTGATTCAGTCTGATGTGTATTATATTGCTATCACACCCTGCCCAGAATCATCTCTGAGGTGCTGCATAGTGTCGTGTAACAAAATTGTTGATTTAAGGGCTCAGAAAATTTCCTTTGCTTTTTGCCTTTAACTGAAATAATTTTGCGCTGTCATCCATCAATCCCATGGAGTTTTTCAGCCTTTTAAACAGGCTTATCAGTTGCATCACAAATCAATTAACAATTAAAAAAGAAGAAAAGAAATAAAGCCCCCCCTTCTAGAAGGACAGTTATTTGAGAATCAAAAGGTGCATTCTTTATTTTCTCTGACAATGCTCTGGTCTCTGCTGGTCCCCCTTTCTTTACTGCAGCTGTAACAAGATGTCCATATTAACTATGCTGGCCAACCTAGTATGCATTTGGTCGTGCTACAAACCTCAGTTTTATGTTTAGATCATTGCACATTTTCCTTTTGCCTTTCTCATTCCTTTAATGTTAACATTATTTTTTCAGCAGTTCTAAAATGTTAGGCTCATTTGCACTTTATCCCTATTTTTTCCCCTCACTTTCTATTACCAGATGCATTTGCTGAGCTGTCAGCACTGCAAAAGGATCTCATTTACTGTAAACTATGGTGATCAGCATCTTGCAGCAGGAAAAAAAAACAAACAAACTTGGGGGACATAAAATCCAGTTGAAATTGCATTCTATTCTTTTGCAAAAATCAGCAGGAACTTTGTGATAAAGAAGGCTGATATTGGCAAGCACTCATTGTTGTCACACATCAGGACAGTTTTAATTTGACTTTTTCTCAGTGTTTACCACATTTTAATTGCATTGTAATACATGACCCCATTATAATGTGTTATTGTTCTATGTGCCCATCTTTAATCTCAAAACTCTGTAGATACAATGTCCATGTCAGAGGTGAAACTGAAAAACGGTCCTTAAAAAACAAGTTACATTAGTTGTTGAAATTGCAAGTATGTGACAAGAAATAAATAAAGTTTTAATAGTTTAATAGTTGTTAATAGTTCAATAGTTTTAAAGGAAAAGGTAACAAGGTAAAAGCAGTTGAAAGTAAACTAAAAAGACAGCAGATGTGATTTTATCTTTCAGACTGAAAAGGTTTACATCACAAAAAGTGCTTTGGTTCCTTGGCATCTGCCACTGTTTGGCACACTCATCTGAGATAAAATATTATCCAGGAGTTAGTAAAATGTCATATTCTACCCCTTGTACCAGTCTGATCTATTCTTAAAGAATGTCAGTGGAAATATGAAGCTTTCATAGTAGCTCAGTGCCCCCACAGTGATGGAGAGATGCCCAGCAATTTTACAAATACCGTGCCTTCATCAAGGAGAGAAAGGCGAGCATCTGTTTTTTTCGAAAGCCCACACCCCCTCTGCTTACCTGCTTCTTTCACTTTTTGATGGAGCCGACATGGTTATTAATCACCATGGTGATCACGTTGGAATCAACAACATCAACTGGAATAACAACAGTAATCCAGGGCTCACTGTGATAACCCAAACTGCATTGGTATAACAACAAAACAATGCAAGCAGAATCTTTATGTAGCATACCTGAATGTCACTGCAGATTTGGCACGTATTTAATTTAAATCTGCACAAGTTCAGAGGATAATCAAAGTGGCACTAATGCAGAATTGCTCTTTGTGACAGAGAAATTTATGAGGGGTATAATATAAAAATGTGTCACTTGAATGCGTTACCCCAAAACAACTAATAAAAAAAACACACACACACACAAAAATGAAAAGAGTATTAAATTACACAAGCTTACAGGTGTGTGGTTAACCCAACCCATAAATATTAATGCAGACCTCAAAACGGACTCTGTATATCTGCTATTTCAATTCTTGTTGTGGGGTGGAATTCAAACAAAAGCGAATGGGAACCATCTTCCCCATCCACACAATACTAGTTGTAACACATCCAATCACAACTACACTGCAGAATATATGTTTTCATTTTCTCGATTTGTTTACTTAAATAGCAATAGCAAACAATGCAATCTGAATCAGAGTAATGACTGCAGGAATATGCTGTTTGATATTTACAGTAGAGACAACTCATATACACAGAACAGGGACAGCAGGGCCACACATCATGTACCTCACAAGGTGACAGAGCAGGACACACAGTACTGGAGACTATGCATATCAATGAAGCATATACATTAAGTATCTGGCCACTATGGGCATTCAGGTAGCATGGAATACAATATAAGTGCACGTGTATACAAGAGCAAGTGTGTCTCAAGCAGTGTTGAAGTAATGTGGTATCAGGTAGGTTGCTGTGTGGGATGAAATGCCTGAAGTAAGTTATGACCACAATTATGGAAGCTAAAGTGGTGTAGTGCACAAAGGTGTCTCTATTAGTCATTTCTTTTATTGGGTCTGAGCAGCCAAATGAATGAGTAGCCACCTTGCTATTGGCGTTCATGCCTTTGATTGCACAAATAGGATCAAATGGTGCCATACACTGTTGTCTGCTAAACAAGTGAATAATGAAGATTTAAATCACCAATTAGTGCTTCAAACATTAAAGGCTCTCCTCACAGCACTTGAGCCAATAGATCAACGTTTCCAAGCAGGTTCAGCACAGCTCCATGAGATGATCAATTGCAATGTACGAATTCTCAGCCATCATCGAGGCTCATTTTTCAACGTGAGCTTATCTGAGGCAGTGTATTCTATCTTTACCTTTGTGTCTTCCATTTGGTTTGGTGGCCCACAGGAACACACACACACGTGTAATGTTGCATCATTTCCCACATGCATTCTCGTTGCCACTGCATTCTCATCACCGGTGGCACTCAGGACAGCCTACGGGAGATGCCTGCCGTTATTTATTATAGCTTAATAACTGTATGCCTGCCAAGTCGGAAAGTGGTCAATAAGAAAAAGTGGCTGTGAAAGCGTTTCATATTAAATGTGTCAGTGTTTGTTGAATACAGAGTGTGCCTCGCCACTCTGTAAAGTGAAGAAAAATTGCATTTGAATTAGGTTCACCTTCAGCCTTTATTTGATCTGTATTAGTGCTGGGGTGTAGTGATTAGTCAAAGACTGCTTTTGTTTGGATCAGAGCTGACACAGTAAGAGTGAAGACCTGCAAGGCTGATAGGAGTTCAGTCAACACAAGTTCAGTCTTGACTCTGGAGAGATAAACATAAAAGCTGAATTATAATAAATAATAAATTATAAGAAGTACAGCATGTAAGTTCTATTCTGCTCTCATCTATAATAGCTTAAATATTTGCTGAAGTGGTAGAAAAACATATTCAGTCCCCACACTGTCTGTACTTCCAAACTGCTCTGGGAGAGCAGGTGTTAAATGTGGAAGGGAGGAAATAATTTTATATTAAACTACTGGATTAGACAGAGCACACATATGGAAATGAATCAGCTTTATTGGTCAAGGGCTTTAACTCTGATTGCCCTACATACATACAAACTGGGATAAAACAACATATGGACAAACAAAGAGACTTTTTGGATGCCAGGTACAGTACAGTAATTTACTATCAATAACAAAAAATTTTATGGCAAAATTATTTTGACCAAGTGGTACACTGTCTGGTATTTTTCTGAGCTTTGCCTGCTTTCTACTGTGCACACAATCCTATCGGTGAATGGAACAGACTCAGGTGTCATGACCTAAGTGCTGTCACATGACACAGGACCATGAACAGGTGGTCACATATAAAGAGGGGTGGGATCATAGCCCCCGTCTTGGTTCAAGGATATGAATAGTGGTACATGTAAATGACCTTCGGGATCTTTCTCCTGTCATTGATCAAGAAGTCTATTCATATCAGACTTCACAGACCATCCTTGAACCATAACAGGCGTTATAGCCTTAATCCAATCTAAGACCACTTTATATGGTGTGACCAGCGTCCATCTTTAAGTCACATGATCTCACTTGAACCAGTTGAAGAGCTGAAGAAGACCGTAAGACACAGTTTGAAAAGTGTAAAATGTTAGTAAGTAGACATTTGAGTTGAAAGTATTTTCCTACATTACCCAAGGTCAAGATTAACCTCCATGCTAAATCCTGCATAAATCAATTTTCTTGGCCACTAAGGGCGGCATGCAGAAACACATCCAACATACTGTCACCTCATAAAGTTCATATGGCAAACAGTACTTTATTGACACAGTCAACAGACATGGAGCACGATATGGTGATGGGTGTCCAGTCACCTAGCTAATGTAAATCCAATATTCACTCAGCTGTTTACTTTATCTTAATCTTCACCAACTCCTGGGGGAAAAAAATTACCTGATGAAGGTCCGTCTACCAACACACAGTTAAAGCATTTTTCTTACTGCAAGTCTACGAGAGTGCGCAGGAGCTCTGTGCTCAGTTTGGCCAATGGTCTTCTCCAATGCACCTGTTGATTCACAAGTGTGTGAAAGTTCTGCTTCCCATTCATCATTTGTGTAAAAATATTCATTTTAGCAGCCTTTTGTACACATTTAGATAAACACATAGCTACTTACTTTAATCCTGTCAAGTCTAATCTAGATATTTACTTCAGTTTTAAAGGATTAAAAATGTGTTTCTCAGCTTAAACAAAGATGGAATGAAGTCATTACTGAACATTGCAGTGACTTGAATTCATTCAACTTTATTGTAGAATCATCATAAATAAAAAAAAAACACATTTGAAACTGCAATGGCAGAAGCACAAAATAAAATATAGGAAACATCAACAGGATGCGCCTACATGCATTTTTTTTGTTTTCCTGTAATGTTCTGAAGCTTTTTAATTGGCCTGTGTGTAGGTTGTGAAGGTTGCACTCCCCTAAGGGTAAAGTGGGTGGATTAACTACTGAATTGCCACTATGGGTGCTATAATGAGCATGTGTACTTTTAAATACTAAGGGGTGATTTCTGAGTTAATTTTTCCCCACTGAATATATGACTCCCCCTGCATGCTATCATTAAGGGAGGTCAAAACTGTATTTTACATAATAGAATTATAACTGTCATCATGAATTTGGACTTGAATGCTGCAGTCATGATTCATTCCTTCCATTAAAGGTAAGCCTTCCCAATCCATGTTTGACAGGGAATAGTTAGTAAGCCCAAATAGCTAAGTGCCTTGTTATCCTTGAATATGTAACAAATTTAACCTCACGGAGCTCAAAGAAATTGATGAGCAAGCTCACCACTTTGTGTTCAGGGATGAGCTTGATGGCTCCTTTGCTGAAATGCAGAATGTGGTCTTTAGAAAACACCAATTTGCATTTCTACAACTATTTGGCATGCTTCAGTGGTACTTGTACAAAAGATAATCTGCTCCAAATATAGGAATTCCAAACCAAACATGTAAGCACGTGTGCCTCACGTAAGTGGTTGAGATAGATAATGAAATAGAGTGAATGCTGAAATTTCTTTTCCAAGATCCTTCAAAAGGCAGAAGGCAAGCTGATGTGGGTTTTGAATAAATATTGGTTTGAAGCCAACATTAGAAAGCTGCAGCCTCTGATTTTATTATTATAATGCCTTTGGCCATTTCTTCTCTCATACTATGTCCATAATCTTCTAATCAACCAATTTACCCAGTGATTTTTATTACACAGCACTACAGCAATGTGCATTTCCTTGTACCCACATTTCAAGATCCGGAGGCTCAAAGGTACTTCAAACAGTGGCTGGATACACCCTCGTAGTTATCACATTTTCTATTTCTATGCACTTCATGGTCTGTTTGATGTTATTCATGAGCTGTAACTGAAAGTAATACAACTGCATGGGGCCAGAAAATGCTTTTGAATACAAAGTGTGGGCTGCTGTGCTGCAGGATCATATACATACCTGCTCTTAATAATGGATTGGAATTAAATGCCGCCTATCAAGCATTACTGCACCCTTCAGTTTGTGCCTTATGAAGTGGGGAGTGGAGGAGGGGTTCTCTGCTATCTGAGGAACTGTTATTAAGAGTTTGTTTTAAATTATGAATTTCATAATGGCTATGCTCTCATTATTATGCAAAGAGACTTATGATAGATTTTAAAATGATTCTCCGGTTTTGTCAAAATTGATTACTGAGACTTAGAATGATTTCTGTCTGTCTGCCCCTTAGCCTGTAAAGAAAATGCATACATACGTGTTGAATAAATGAACACTTATGTGCAATGTCTCAATAAACCGTCTCACACTGTGAAGTTAATTCATCATCTCTGGAGGGAAGGCAAATTTATGTATGAGGCAAACAAAAGACGATAATCACATTTTCCAAGTCTGCCCGCAGGAAATCACATTTTGTTTTTAGATAATTTAATGACCCAACGCCTTGTTCAGGTCTTGCTAAGATAGCACTCCTGTTTGCTGCTGTGTGTAATGATCTTCTCTGTGATTTTTATTCACCACCCCATATTTCTGTAACCCCATCCTTTCATTGTCAAATGACAGCAGAAATCTGGAAAGTGGGTCCTGATATCGATTTGTGCTGCTGAATTCAAGGTGTGCAAGTCTGTTCAGATATATATGTGTACATACACTATTAATATGTGCTGGTTTCACTTACAGCGCTAGGATAAAGAATGCAGTCAAGAAACACTGCTTTGAACCCAGAGCGTCAACTAGAGGTTGTATAATAAATTCCTCACCAGTCTGTGGGTGGAATAGATTAGCCACTACTGCTATGTGAGGTGGCTTTGTCATTTTTCTTAAAAAAACTGCTGAAGATGTTAAGGTTTCTGTCTCATTATCATTGCCACCAAAACAATTCTGAAACCCTGCTGGGGTTCCTGTTGTTCATCAGACATGTGTGCGTACTACATTACCACCTCACAAGGTGGATATAAGTCAGATAAAAAAACCTTTACTGCTTGTGATTTCCCCCTTTTTGGATGCTATTGCCCGTATCTTTCCACTCTGTACTTGCTCCTCATAAAGCAGAAATGCCCTAAATACTGCCTATTAAACATTTCTTATATTGAACAACCTGTGCCTGGGCACTGGCTGTTCCCAACATTGGCTGCTGTTCATTTGGTGAGTGTTGCGGAGGAGTACATCAGTGCTTCTCATTTCGTGGTTATCATGCCAGCCATTTGTCTACCTTTCTGAAGGGACGAGCCAGAAGGCAGAACTGCTTGAATTGATCCAGTATCATCCTAGAACTTTGCAGGATGGACGTAAAGTGAACTCACTCATTTAAGCCCCGATGCAGCGAGCCACTCTTAACCAGTTTATGCTCCCTGATTGTTATTTAATGCAGATGGCAGTTAGACACTGCGGGAATGTCTCCCTTTGTGTTCTCCTATTGCATTTTTCGAAATCAGCTTTGTGCCAGTGTTGCCAGCATCAAAGTGCAATATGCCTTAACACTCTGTTCATGTCAACATGACATACAAAGCTGATTATCTCTGGCTAGAGAGTCATTTGGTCTTGTCACTGTGGACCTTACAGCAGCCATATTGTCCTTTATGACATTGTTGGCCAAACATGTACCAGGCTTGGGGGCTTTATGCTGGCTTGTGCTATAATGAAAGTTGAATCCCCACTACAAATGTCCTTAATTATGATTTTGTTTCCTACTGTTTGATAGGATGAGCCGCCAATAACACTGAAGCAGGGATAAGTCAGCTGGGACATTCAGCAGTGCCTATGCTCCCATTTCAAATCATAGACGGCCCTCACATCAAAGGTACTCAAAGATTGTCTCTCTGGTCAAAGCAAACAACAAACAAACACATGAAGCAGCCAATCACTGGCACTCATTCTCCAATGAGAGGAGCTTATTTCTAAAGTTAGGGAAATAGATTGGAATGGCCTTGTAGAGTGGGACATAAAAGCAGAGATTACACTGCACACCTTTGATACCGCAAAGTTTTGATACTGATACCAAGTTTGGTTTCGTGTCGTTACATATATGAATTTTAAACACATCTCTCTGTTCGCAATAATACCTTAAGGACTTGGTATTCAAAAGACACATTCAGATCAAGCTGTCCCCACAGTGTGTACAGACATGGTTGCAGAAAGTACAAGTGACTGTAATTTCATACGCTTTTAAAAATGAGCCCTTTGAAAGCCAGAAATCCCATTCACTGGCAGAATACACTGAGTACTGATATTCTGACAAGTTGATCAAATCCCTGCAGATACCATATATTATGCTTAGTTTGCGATTTGGGACCGTTAAACTTGTACTTGTGCTTTTAATTCTGCTGAAGTTGAGAGTAAAAGTCGTACTTAAACCTTTATGGATTTTAAGTTTTATCTTTTTTTATTTTTGCAGGTATCTGGTGATATATCCTGCGTTTATGACAAAATATTAACACTGCATGTCAAAAAAAACATTTTGACATGGCATTAAATTTGACAGAAAAAGTCTTGGTTTAAAACCGCATCTAACAGCCTTTATCAGTTTCGTTATTGCTTTGGTTGCTTATTCTGTGTTGCATAATTTTGTTTTGTGGCTGCTGATTATTTACTGACAGAGCTTGTTCTCTCTAATTTTGAGACAGGCTTTGTGATGAAGAGCTTAACATAGTGTGAAATAACTTAATTTGCCTTGATGCTAAGTGATATGACAAGATTAGAGAGTTGAAATTACATATCATAATTACTGTATTATTAGATCCACATTAACATCAGTGCATTGCTGTGTTCATAAACATACATGATCTGTGTTGCCTACACTTGTACTCACCTAGAGCATATTGTTAACTATAGGACAGTTAATGTAAAAACCTTCAGATTGTAGGCAAAGCTTTGGAACTGGGAATCAACATGTTGGACATTCACGTTCTCTCAGAGCACTGTCTTTTTTCATTTTGTATGACACTAGGTCTTTATATATATATGTTAACTTGGATTCCAAATGTACCTAACTAATATTGTAATTGCTGTACAGGCTTTTACAACACTGAACACTGAGGTTCCATTCAGACTATACTAAAAAGCATTTTCCAGGGTTACTCCAGAGATACAGCAGAACATAATGCGTCCAGACATTTAAATTTTTATTTGTTTGTAGAAGATCTTGCATGAAAGCACATACTGATCTGTCTTGATAAGATAATAAGGTATGTAGTTTATATGCGATGACATGTTTTGATGTTCAGACAATGGGAGGCAGAGGTGGGGGCTTTACATATAATCTCTCCACATAGCCTAGTTTAATGAGGCCTCATTGGACTGATAGTCTGAAAGAGGTCAGTCTGATGCTGTGTGAGGTGCAAAGCGAGATCACAGATTTCATGCAAAACTGGGCTAAGGTCAGCAGAGTCTCAGCACTTACTACAGATGCTGAGCACAACTCTTAAAAATCTGTTGAAAGGCAGACCTGTACAGGATATTCTTGGCAAGAATTCACAATGCAATTGGACACTTTCTCAACTGAAATGGAGCCAACATGGAAGCTGTTTCTTTCTTTTTTTTTTTTAATTTCCAGAAAGCATTATTTGTTTTTTTTAACAACTGAGGGTAATATGTTTCCCACAGTTTCTTCCTGTTGTAAATATCTGTGCAAACATCAAAATAAAGCTTAAATTAATTTACCCGTTTAGTTTTTTTTTTATATATTTAAGCAACGCAATTATGCTCATCGTGCCCACATAGAAATCAGCTTGACATATATAGTATATACACCACATAAACCCTAATTAGTAATACTATAGCATTTCGTTCAACATTCTCGAATGGCATTTGCATAATCACTTTCCAGCTTATTGTAAATTCGAATTGGCAACATTCCCAAACTTACTGATTAAACTGGACAGAAAGGCTCTTTTTCAGAATTTTTCGAGGACTAATTTAATGGTGCATTCGTGACAGTGGTTGTCAGTCTCTGTTTGCATGAATATTTTCCCTATTGACAAGACAGGTTCACGTAGTTTATGAAATGGTAAACAGTGATTGTGCTTTGACTGAGTTAAATTTCCTTTTGTTCTATTCAGTTGTGTAGAATGTAACACATGATAAATGCTAAGACTAATCACTGTGAGAAAATGTTTCCCTTTCTTTGCTTGAATTTTGTGCCCTCCTTTTTTCTAATAGAAAGCTGAACAATAACAGATTTTTCTTAGAACACTATTAGATGGAAGAGAGGGATAGCATATTTCCCTGTACATAGGATACTTTCTCTGTATGTGCAGTATGTCAAAAACAAACTCTACCTGGGTAGAGCAAATCTAAATCAAACATGACAGTCCCTGCTCTCTGTGGCCCCTTCGGTCGAAAGCTAAGTTTGGTGTGAAGACCTTCGCTTTCTGTCTATGCTAAGAAGATACACCCTTGTCACTCACAGTCTTTCCAATTCAACAGATCAACGTGATGGCTCCTCATGAGAGCCCTTCAGCCTCCCCTCTAGGCTGGATGCACTCTCATCACTTTAGATAACAGTAGCTTTTCACTAAAAGACAGTAGGTTGCTTCCCAAACCACGTACTCATTTAAGTCATTTCAGGAGCCAGATGGCAAGATCACATGGTCAAGAGACTAGTGCTAAAGATGCTTTTCCACAAATTCCCATATAAGCCTTTCAGAATTTATTATTCAAGCACTGTTGTGGGTTCTTGGACAAGTAAAGCATCACTGTCACTTGTCACACTAAATTACATCAAGATTGCACATCCATACACACATGCAAAGGCACACAGTCTGTTCAGATGAAAAATAAAAAAGACGCAGGCGGCACCACATTTTTTTGTCAGCATTTGTGTGACATTCATGCCTAAATAATACTTACCACGCTCATGCAGCAGGTTTGCCAAAGAAAAACTGTGTTTATTCAGTCCCAAACCACTTTCTCCATGACTGCAGTCAGATGTTTTCCTCTGATGTCCTTTTTAAAGAAGCACATGACCTTTGTGTGGGGCATCTTCATTTGTAAGCTGTCTTTCAGTATCTGCCTTCTAAAAGGTCACCTTCTCGTTGACAGAATGGAAAAAGGCATCACACGTAGTTGACTAATGGTGAGCCAACTTTTAAGTGTGGAGGTTTCTTAGCCTAGTTTTTATTTGAAATCTGTTGTAGTCAAGATGAAGTTAATAGTTATTCAAGCAAATTTATAGTGTGATGTTCTACAAACCTACATTAACTGTATACATTTTTAACCCCCCCCTCCCCGCCCAGATTTCCATAGTTGGCTAACAATGTTGGAACTACACATTAAATCTAATGATAATGGCCTCTCTTAGAGGATGTCATGATACTCAGAGAACTCTACTGAGCCCAGTGGAGACTGACAGCTGTCGTTTGAAATAGAATATTGTATGGACAGTCGGGCATCTAACCTAAAACTAAGCCAAAATTTATTCAAGACTATGTTTCGGTCCTGTAAGCTACTGATACTGGAAAAAAAGATTCCTGAAAAACACGTATGTGTGTGGCAAAACAAAACAAAACAAAACAAAACAAAACAAAACAAAACAAAACAAAACAAAACAAAACAAAACAAAACAATGTAATGTGTGGAATTTTGGATCATTCTTTCTTAAAGAACCACTTCAACTATACTTTCAGTAGATTTACTCTGATGTTTAGGGTCACTGTCCTGATGCATCACCCAACTTCTGTTGAGCTGCAGCTGGCAGACAGCCACCCTGCCATTATCCTGAAAGATTCCTTGATAAGCTTGGGAATTCATTTTCCCTATGAAGACAGCAAGCCGTCCAGGCCCAGAGGCAGGCAGGCGGCCCCAAATTATGATGCTCCCTGCACCCTGCTTCCCCTCTGGGATGATGTTTTCATGATGGTATGCAGTTTTTGTGCCATATGTAATGCTGTTTAAACCACTGTGTGAACAGTGCTCTGTGTGTCTTGCTTATGACTTGTTTTTATATAACAGGAGTCAGCAATATAAGAAATTATTTTAAATCTTCCACTAATCTGAAATCATTATATCACATGAAGAAATGATCATATGATTATTTTATGGTATGTTCTTTTACATAGAGTTGTTTCAAACTGTGAATATAAGGTCATGCTGTAGTACTGCAAAATAATTACCCTAATCCTTTTATGAAATTAAACGTCTTGTTTGTTTTTGTGAAACATCTTACATTATATATTCTGCCCACAATGTGTGAATACAGTACCACTAAAGAATACCTTGAATGCTAATAAGGCCCTATACATCCTGACTGCAGGGGAACACAGTCTGCAGATGTTTTGACAATTTTTTTTTCACATATATGTCTTTAAAACACTGACCTACTCTGACAGGGATAAACGTAGCAGTGCTGCACCCTGATGCTGACAGCTGGCGTGCCAAGTTTTCCTGCAACCTCTCCTCATTAATTCAGCTCAGGTCGATGGTCATCTTGAAAAAGAAAAAAAAAAACAGAGCACACGGACTCCCCCGCAGCGTTCTTTGACAGTTACGTTATTATTAAAAATGATTATGATTCTAATAACGCTTATGTTTTAAGAGATCCGTTAGATATTGGGGAGGGCAGCAATTAAATTGCCTCCCACTATATAGAAGCCTCCTGCCTCTGTGGATTTCATGGCACTCATCACTATAGAGGCAATTTTTCAAATCAGTAATTTTATCACCTGGCAGTGTAGGCTAAAAAAAAAAAAAATTAATAAGAAAATCAAAAATCTAATCTAATACTTATAACACTAGCCTTATTTGCTTAAGAGAAAAACTCACATTGCCAATTTTCTGTTTCTATCTGTCAGGTATGCACCTAAAATTTAAATGGCTCATGTGAAATCTTGATGCACAAGGTAATATGCAACCACTTTTTAAATGGTGGTGGACAAAAAGAAGCATGGCTCTGTGGATGAGGAGAAAAAGAAATATGGAACTGTTAAAAAGCCAGGTATCATAAGGAAGATAGATAGAAAGATAGAAAGATGACAGAGCAAAAGAGCAAAAGATAAAAGCCTTGTATGTGCACATACTGAAATGCTCCATTCAAGAAAATAAAAGACATCATTTCTGTCTTACCTTTTTTGAATTTGTCTTCTATTTCTCATGACAGCAGTATAATAATCCATCCCAGTATTATTTTTTTTTCTTTTGCAGCTTTGATCCAAGGCTGAAGCCCCACCACCATATACAATAGCTTTTCAAACTATTGTCTGATCACAAAGACTGTGGCTTTGGCAGATCATTGAGTCCGTTAGTGCTGCATGCTAGGTGTTAGGCCAATTGTCCCTCAAGGTTTTGGAAACAGGTGATGTGCCTTTGGGGACTCAACAAGTATGTGTTTGTTGTATGTGTTGTGAGAGATTCTTATATGTCTGTCTTGTTTTCACATTTGTCATTTTTGAATGGGAACTTGGAATACATGAATGAGGGCATGAATACTTCCATGACCGACAATGAATCAGTTGTGACATATAAGTATTTATAAGTACCTAATTTCTAGGATTGATGGCAATAGTAATTGCATTTCTGTGAAGCACAATATGTTTTCCTTGGAATGAAATGTAGAATATAAATAAGTTCTGCTTGCTTTGCTAGTATCATATATCCTGGTTTGAATTGTGTTGGTAGGGATGAGGGACTTGCAAAGTACTTTCTCATAGAATTATCCAGAATAATTGTTGGCTTAAATGTAAGGTCTCCAAAATCTTTTAAGTTAAATTATATTTGCAAATCATCTATGTGTTCTGGCTACCACACAGACACTCTAAATGCTCTCACAGACAAAAAAAGAGAGAAATCTTTGGCTTTGCTTCCTAGTCTCCTGTTCAGCCCTATTCACATGTAAGGAGCACTACCCCCAGGAAAACCCTACCGCTCTGAAAAGTCTTTGTAAGCTGAATCACTTCCAGACAAGTGGGGCAGAGATTTGCTGCTGTGCACAATGGATGAAATACTCAGTGGGGGATTCGAATTGGATGTTCCTTGAGTACCAGAAATCATGAATTATAAGAAGTACACAAAATGCTTTTCCATTTGCTTTTTTCTCTGCTTTCAAAATGTATTGGCAACATGATTTGGCTTAACGTGTTGACACACAGTTTTGTAAATGTTCTTTGACTGGCGCTGATACAACGTGGAATTTGTCATGACTTGCGATTTGTAGTGGGACTCATTCAATGCCTCTTTTTTTATTGGAAAAGATGTTTGCAACTAATTCACGATCGAGTCATCTCAGCATCTTCACAAACTCTGTTGTTTGTCCCTGGTTCCTTATTACAGGGTCCCAAAGGTGTTTGCGCAGATTAACATAATATTTAATTCATTTTCATGTGCAAAAATAAATAAATAAATAAATAGAATGGCTTCTGGAAGTCTGAAACAAATGGGTATAATCAATATCTTTGAGTCATTCTGTCAGATGCACTTTCTACCCGTTTATTTTTGTGTCTCTGTGTATCTAGTTGTTGGTGCTCTCTAAATTACTCTCAGGCAGGAGTACACAGCTGAGGTAATTGTGAGCGGGTAAATAAACGTGTGATTTATCAAACCAGCTTCAAATTATCATGCTGCCGGTACAGCGCTGGCTTTCTATTTACTTTTTCACATCACAATGTCCTGTGCCTTGTTTACTCTGCTTAGCCCTCTTAAGCTTCCTGCCATCTTAATGGAAATTAAAAAAAAAGCTTCTGTGGACTGTGTGAAAATCAAGTGAGACTGTGTTTCACCACTGACAGAAAAAAGGATATAGAAGAGATTTAGTCAAAATCAAACAGGACTCAAGTGATGCCCGAGTTACAATTTAGAGCATTCCAGAAAAAAATCCAACTTGTTTTTGCTTTAATCAGTATTTTTGATAATGACAAGGGCACCAAATGACCATATGTGCTAAGAACAAGGTCACCTGCTGGCCTAGTGATGAACCAGCAGAGAAGTATTACCCAACTCTGCCGACCCCCTCAGCTTTGTGGAGCTTTTTAGCATCTTTTAAATCACTGTTCTGGGTTTAAGGTCTGCAACATTACAGGGAATGGCCGTCTAGTGAGAGTCATTTCGAGCAGCAGAAGACAGCTATTTCTAGCAAAAAATAAGTGCTGACAAACCCAAACAGCAGACAAAGTTATCAGCTAGCTGGGGAAAAGAGTGGAACATTTAGCAGCTAAAGAACCAGATTTTTTTTTTTTCAGAGGTTATTGGACACAAACACAAATGCAAATGAATGTTAATGTTACTCTGTATCTGCTGCATGTGTAAACAGGTGGCTGCTTGCTAACACATTTGCCATATCATCTCTTGCAAGTGATTCTGTGTCAGTTATGAATTTATAGCTTGTTGTACCATCCCCAAGTGATAAAAAAAAAAGTCTATTAATGCAGGTTTAACACAAATCAGTCCTATTTTGACACGAGTTTGATGACATGGACCTACTGCACTTGCCCTTGGGCCAAAGGTTTCAGTATTTAGAGACATTCAGGCCCATTTTGTGTTTTAGTATTTTTGAATGGATGAAAGTAAATTTGTGGTATTCATAGATTTTTAGAGAAAGGGGAACTGGTATCCTTTGTATGGCAAGACATTTTATTTAATGGGAAATTTGACACAATACTGCTTTGGTTTGTTGTACTTCAGTAGTTCAGTGGCATTTGCCTTGTTTTGTTTTGTTTTGAAATCAATCTAAAGTCAATTTCATGTCTTCTGCAACTTATCTGAAGTTTTTGATATAACATTAAATCTTAACCAGAACTTTAAAAAATATTGCATGGACATGCCATTGGAGTTAGGAAGTGTGGAACCAACTACAAAGCTTGGACCTGTCTATTCACACTGTAAAGGACTCTGTCACATAAAACAGCTGTATTTAAATTGGAGAGTTTGCCAAATAATGGCACCAAGATGTCTGAAACTGCATGTCTCTCCAGGCAAAGTGCAGTCATTGGATTAGTTTGGCCCCAGTTTGTCCTCAGCACCAGCATCTCTGACCTCATGGGATATTGTGTTACTAAATTTCTGATCAATACATGAGCTACCTAAGAGGCCATAGGACTTGTTTGAAAGCCTTACAAGGAATGGCCCTTTATAATTTATCACACTTAGAGTTAACACCCCAAATATCCAAAAAGCTGTCAACTTTTCAATTGTGACTTAGACCAATGAAGATAAAAGTTATGTGATTGCACCTTTGGACATAAAATGGCTTGAAAATGCACATTCAGCAATCCAGGAACCAGGCCCAATTGAGCATATTAGCTCAAACACATGCACCAACCTTCAGGGAAAGACAGTAAATATTTATTTGAAAAAATATCAGAGTAAAACTGTAATCTCATTTGCATAGTCCCTTGGGAGAGCTACTACAGTGTATGTGTTTTTTAAACTCCTTTAAATAGCCAGTCTTCATGAAAACCCACACTCCGCATGCCCTGCAGCTGAGGCTGTCTGCCAATGGAGATTTTCGTGATGACACAGAGCCCACAGAACAGATAATTTGCACAGTAGGAGGTATGGATGTAATGGTTTCGTTTGGCAAGCGTTTGGGTGAGGTATCACTCCTGACACATAGAGTAGTCACACCTTCAAACCGGCTTGCCTACCTGCCTGCATGCCTAATCGACATACCCAACACTCCTAGAAATTATGTTTCTCTACAGCTAATCAAAGGTTTATGACTGTCACACCAAAGACCAGGCATTCACAGTCTGTGGTTAAGTTTAGGCAACAAAAGCACTTTGGTTAAGGATGGAAAAGATTACAGTTTTCATTAAATAAATAGTTGTTATTGTGAACTCTTCTGTATTAATCCAGACCACGATTTTTCCTCGACCAAGTGCTGTGAGTAAACATAACCACAAAAAAGTTTAATAATGCTTTAGACACTACAAGTGGATTTTGCACTGCAAGACTGGAAATTTTGGCAGAAAACATAAATACAGTGTTAACATTTTACTGATACATTCAATATCAACACATTTGTGACAGGCCATATACATAAATTCAGAACATATCCTCATTATGTTAATAGACAACACAATCTGGTCGCATTTACATTTTGTACAAAATGTATTTGCTTTTGGAGTTTAATTGTGTAGAAACATAGCTTTTAGGAGACAGGTTTGACAGACCCACCTACTTTCCCACAATTTTTTTGTCGCACTTTTTAAAAAATGTTAGACTGGTGTTGTCAGTGTGCCTGTGTCTTAAGGCTTGATTGAAGGCAACTGGACCTCTTGTTTGAAGCTTGAAGATGTTTCACCTCTCATCCGAGAAGCTTCTTTAGTTCTAGAGACCGGTTAGAGAGTCCAAACATTTAAACTCATCCCTATACCACCTAGTGAGTGGTACCTCTGGGAGCACCCAGTTCCCTAGAACTGAAGAAGCTTCTTGGATGATTGAACGTCTTCAAGCTTCAAACAAGAAGTCCAGTTGCCTTCAGTAAACTCTTAGAATACAATGACCTGGATGAATGAGAACTTGCACAGACAGAGTGCCTGTGACTTGCACAAAAAGTGGCAGACATTAATGTTATTTTTTTTCTGATTTGCCTGTACCTATGTGCTTCCAAGAGCCTTAGCTTTTTTTAGACATGTTATAATGTCATAAATCTATGAATATTCATTCTCTGATTAAGTTTATCTGACCAAAAAAAAAAAAAAAACATTCACTAAGTTCTGTTATAGATTAAATTGCTTTCATCTTACATAATTCTTCTGTATTGAAAAAGAAGAAGAAAAAATCATGGCCCATTTGTTATACAGATTCATTACATTCATTAGATGTAAGCATCATTAATCACTGAGGAGGAAAATTAGGCATTTTGTCAGCACTATAATAAGCTTTGTATACCACATTAAAGGAACAAGTATAGTGAAAAAATACAAAACAAACAGTAATTTATATATTACAGAGAAGCAATGAAAAATAATCATGTTATTCAGGAATGGGACTGGTATTTATTGACTTGGCTCAAAAGCTCTTGCCTGACTTGACTTATAGATGATGTTATGTGAAGTTACAGGTGCTGTAGTACAGGCAACATCTCAAACCCTATATCTTTTAAATTTGCCCAGATTTAAGGGACCTGTTACTTCAGTTTAGTATTTTCATTATTACCCCAGTATGACACCATCTGGGTTTTCATGCATCACCTCCTCTGCAGTAAATCAGTCTGCCATTACGATCAGAGCGACTGCTGACAAGCCATCAAATCACTTGGACCACAGCAACCAGCAGGTGACTGCACCAACAAGTGAGTGCAAATGGCTTTAAATAGGGCTTTGCAAAATGTCAGTTTCCACACATCACTGAACAATCTCCAAACCCCTAACCTTGACTAACACGCCCCAACTCTGCCAGGTCTCGCACAGGAGGTACTAAACAGGTCAAGCTGCAGGAAGAGACTTCCAATCGTACTGGGCAAGCTGTGAATTGACAGTCAGTTATGTCTGCGAGAGATGGTAAAGTCATGTAAGATCCATTTGGACAATGATCCAGGACGTGACATTTAACTGTGAAGAGAAAAGAAAGTCAAAACCACTGTGTGTACTCCTGCTTCTGAACAATATCCCATTTGGGTTTTACTCCAAGCTAGTTTTAATTCTAAGGTAGTCAACTGGGGGCCATTGTTTCTAATTAGCAAGAAAAGTTTTGTCTGTTTTATGTTTTGCCTGTATTCTACTTGGTTTGTGTTTCCACTTAAACTTATCGCCTACAAGATTAGTTTAAATGCTACTAATACACATTACAAAATGCATTTTACAGAAAAAGTACAGTAAAAGTAAAGACACAGCTTTGTATTTACTGTCTACCTGTTTACCTTTACTGTCTATCACCTTGATCTGTTCATAAAAAAAAAGTTAGCTTAAGCAAGACCATGGTCCTACCCTACCCTAACCATTTAATTCAACATAGCCATAAACATGTTGATCAGGCTTTTGTTACCAAGAGTGAGTATTATAGGAAAATGTATGACTTGATAATGAAATAAGATAACTGCAGATAACTCTGCAGATAAATTCAATAAAAAGATACAACTGTTAGGTTTAGGTACAAGCTGATGGACCAAAAAAGAAAGTTAAAAATGAAAACTTCACACGAGCTGAGCATCTGGTACTTTTGACTCAGTTCTCAAATTTCACACCAGACTCAAAATAACTGTCAGATTGCTGGCTGCTGGTTTTATCAGCTGTTGGTTTGGAAAGACTTTCATAAATTGAAGCAGACACGTCAGAACAACCAAATACAACAGCCTCAGATTTATCTACTGTGCCAAGCTACAGCTCGTTTCAAATTGTATCTTTACCCTTTTAAGATAGATAAAAGTATTGCTACCACTTTCAGAAAACAGAGGATGGTATTTACACAGCTGGTGTGCGTTCATAAAATTAATATTTATCAAGATCTTTCTACATGTTATTATACAGATAAGGTGCTGGATGTTCTTTATTGTGTCTGCCTAATTTTATTCCACTTATCCTCAGACCTCCAACTATATGCGTACTTGTATTCTTCCTGCCTCAATCATTATGTTCTTTAAGGATGCAATTACATCTGCAATGCAAAGCAACACTGAGAGCAGTGGTGCCGCAGCTCGTTTGCTGTGGTCCTGGTGAAATACTACATAAGGAATGTCTTTTATTTAGCAGCTTCTCTTTGTTATGGGGTTGCTGTGTCTCACAGCTGGGCATCATTGATTTGCATGGCGAGAGATAGAGAATGAAGCCACCTAATTCTCCTGTTATCAGCAATTCTCGGTCACTCAATCAAGCCTTATCGTAGCGTGCTTCTGGTCGTGTAATGACAGCAATAAATTTAAAAAAACAAACACCTCCCTCGAAGTTCATCTTAAGTTTCAAAAGTTTCAAAAGGCGGTTTACACTAAACATGAATATACCTGTGCTTAAAGTAGCATGTCAGTCAAGACAGACAGTAAAAATCTTTTTCTCCAAAAACTGCAGTTTAGTTATTTGTGTCTTATCACTATTCATGTTTTAGTAAGTGAAGTGGTGATTTAGTTTGTTTCGGCAAATGCCCAGAAACAACATACAGTATGCTTACATTTAACAGAATAAGTAGTGTAACGCTATAGATTTCTGTTTGCATCCTGTCTCCAAACACCTGTGGATTTCTTAAGGCGACACATCACCAGTTTTACGCTTGAAGATCATTTTACTCAAAGGAGCTGCTCCACTTATTAACACCATGCCATTTAAATGCCCTGTTCACCCACTCAGGTGTTTCCACCTACTCTAATTAGACCTCTGCTGAGGTTGAAACTGTGAGCAAAGTTCACAGGAGAGAAAGACTGATGTCGTCTCTACACACACAGTTCTTGGTTAAGGAAAAATACAGAAAAAGTTCACAGTAACTTCAGACACAACAAGTTCACATTTAACTAAAACCATGATCTTTCCCTGACCCTAACTTGAGTGTGTCTGTTGCCTAAACATAAACACAGACTGGAGTCTCCTTTGGAAACACCATTCTCTGGTGTGACAGTTGTGTGCTTTTGACGCCTGCCATCCACCCCAATAAAAAAAAAAAAAAAGAAAAGTTTTGTCTCTAAACATAATCCAGCCAGTGATTACGCTGCCACCTGAGTGTGACTGGGAAAACAGTTTAGTTGTATATGAACATAATTTCCAGGAGACAGGATTACCTGAACTGAAGTCTAATCAAAATGAGTGAAATCACCTGTGTGGATGAATTATGTGTGTGCAAGGGCTTTATGGACATACAAATTAGTTTATTGGAATGACAGGTAAGGTTCAGGGACAAAGAGTGGGATGGAGACACAGGGTTGAATGCGCATCGCTCATGATGCCTGAAGGTGTGGTAATAAGGAACCCAGGGGGGCATACATACTATATGCTGGGGGAAATCCTGAGTGTGACTTCGTGGCTTCCTTGTCCCCTTTGTGGTTTCTGCGAAGGCAGGGGTAATGGAGGAGAGAAAGCAGAAAAAGGGATGTGGATATATTAAAGTGTGGCATGGTCTTTGTTTACAAAGCTAAATTATAGCAACTGTACAGTATGTAGTTTTGTAGTAGCTGTAGCTTTGGGGTTTGTACTTCATTCGAATAGATGGTTGGATGGAATCCTTTGACACCTGGCATTAACGTGATATGTGGGAGTCTTTTCTGGATAAGGAATAAAATGTGTCTAAATACAAAAAGAAAGCATTGTGATCAAAGTACAATTGGAGCAGACAGACCTGGTCTTGATGCAGTCTGGCTGGCACTGTGATCAGATCTGTACAATCACTATGACAGTTCAGCACATGAATTCACTGCCACATTCAAGGACATCTCAGTGGCACCTGATTAACAGAGAACATTACTCATATTCTTTCATTTTCAAGTTTTACTATCATGTATCTGGATTGCTGTTCCATAAGTCTTGCTGATTCTCTTTTTATTTTTCTTCTCCTTCTCTGTTTCTCTTGAGAAAGTGATGGATCAAAACATTGTGAGGCCCCAGTGTAAAGTCCAGAGTCACCATAAACTCTGTTAAAAAAAACAAAAACAAAACAAAACAAAAAAACCTTTTCATCCATTATTCTGTAGAGCTGAGTGTCTTCCCTCACTACTAATAAGCCTGTGGACAGAAACATGCTCAGTTTTCAAAGTTAAGTGGTAAGTTGTTATTTAATATTTACCAGATCTGAATAATACACCAATGTTGCCAAACAAAATTGTCAACATAAACCACTGCGTATGAAGCACTCCATCTCCAAGAGAAATGCTCTACGTCTGTACCCTGTTAGTGAAAGTGAACAAATGAGAACAACCCACACTCAACCAGCAAACAACATAAAGAATTCAACTACCCAGCAGGCTTTTTTTTCTCTTCATGTTTTGAAAGATGTCAGCATAAGGGGCAGTTGTTCATCATGATGCACTGGTCAAAACATATGATTAAAAAAGAAGAACAATAATTTGAATTTCTCTTCATTTCCATTTAATAAGACATCATGCCATCTATAAATGTCTTGGGGCATGTTTGCTCTTCAACCCCACAGACCTGCTTGAGGGTCAGTCATTACAAACTCACGCTGTGCAGCAAAACATTTTTCAAATCCAAAGGCTTTTATTTTAAAATTTATTTGAGATGCCATTATCAAGGTAATGCAACGGTGCGTCAAGGGACCAAGGTTGCTAAAAATTGCTAAAAAGAACATTCATCAATCCTAATAATTTCACATTTTTTCTTGATTTCAAGTTGTAATAGACCATATTAACTAAAACAAACTGTAAACAAACACTAATTACAACTGCTGTTCTTTCTGCTCTGCCCCTATGGGGGACAGCAATGAGCCTATTATGACTTGGCATGCCAAAATTAACCAAAGACGACAGCACACTCTAAACAACTTTCTTGGAGAAGCCACAGTAAGAGACTGCTTTATCAGAAGTGTTTTCTAACACAGTGTTTTGGTTTTACGAGAGATAAAATTTCAAGGATAAGGACTAATTGATTTGTTTGGCAAATAGACACTAGGTTAACTTTCCCACCTTTGATAAAGAACAGTGCACAACCACAGCCACAGCTTTTCTATGAGAAATATCTGAATTTATCTCCCATGGTTGAGATGTTCCCAGACTATTCAATTTATTTTGAAGGTTATCCTGCTTTTGTTCAGACCACAAAAATTACAAAAACATTTAAACCAAAATATATTGCTTCTTACAATTGTACATGTGTGACAAATTAATACTTTTTCTTTGTCTCCCTAGATGCTTTTGGTGTGTATCCCACAAGAAAGCTTGGACCTCTAGCTGTGTCTGCAGACAGTGCAGTATAAAAGTGTTGATTAACTGCGGGTAGTGTGAAACTTCCCACAGGTAGCAGCTGGTGAGGTAGCCAATCACTGACACCTTGCCCCCTGTTTTCACATTCATTTTTAATTTTAATGGAGGATATTCCTCTAACCTACATCCACTGAGGTCAACACACTGATGATAGAAGCCTTGTACTCATACATCATAAAGACATTCACATATTTTCTTTAATATCCTTGCCAGGATGGGAGAAAAGAGTTTTCATCCAGCATGTGATTAGTAACTAGAAGTTGGTGCATTGATTTTAAACATTTCAGAAGAGGAGAGATTGCCATGTTTAACAGCTGCTAGCTCAAGACGATGTTGTGTACACACAATTAAATTACAGTAACTTACCAACATTGACTGCATATCCAAGCTGTGAATTACACCAGATGTATACTTCTTCTCTTTGACAGGCCCCTTACCGTACCGAAATCACTAGAGTAGGATCAAACTCAAGACTGATTCAAATTAAAAGTGTAGGATTTTCCAAATCTGGCCTTTCCAGATGTAGAACAGAAAATACCTAAGTGATTAGAAGATAAAGAAGGGATTGCATTAGACCAAATTGGACTTTGGACTATCAGGAACCTTCCATTATTCAAACAATTTTATTCAGACTGAAAGGAGACTTTAGCAGCTCTTTAAAACATGGTCCATTGGCATGAAACCCACGAGCTGCAAATGGTTTTCATTCTGGCAGGAAAGACATAATTAATGATGACCATTTAATGACTATTAGCTAAGTGTGGCCCAGAGCAGAGAGGCAAAATGATGATTTTAATGAAAATCATCAAATTGAACCATTCATTGGACAATTATCTGTAAATTTGTTTAAAGTATTTGATTGAGTGCTAGTAGAGCCAGATATTGGTTAGCTTTGGACTCAATAGAGAGCACTGAAACTGAGGACTTTTGTCTTTTGAAGCACTTTAAGGGTACAAATCCACACTGAATACAATGGTCAGTTTGATAAGCACATGGTTTTCACTACTGTCAAAGAGGTGTTACAGGAGCATTCACAGGGAATGAATGGTCCTGCATTGTCCTTTATTTGTGCTTCAGTTATTTATTTACAGTATTTTATAAGTGTCTATTGTGAGTGTTTCCACTCAATGCAAGTGGCCTGTCACTCTAAAAATCTGATTGGCATCATTTGCCAGAAGACAGTTTCTGTTTTCTGGCTTGGCTTCTGCTTGCCTCTCTGTCTCTGCATTTATTCTGAACACTGACAAACATGCCAATTCAGAGTGCAGAGTGTAGTAAAGTAGTTCACTATTCACAAAAAGTACCAGTCTGTCAGTCACTTATTGTAGAAGCAGTCACTTTACATACCTGTTTTGCATAACTGTCCTCTAAAAACTGTATAGTTTGTTTTTAGCCGTGCTAGCAATGTGGCTTCACTATTAGCAGTGCAAGTCTGTCAGTCGGTTGGTTGGTCCACAACTAGACTGAAATATTTCAACTGGTGGAACACGTTTATGGTCCCCAAGTTATACCAGATTAAACCTACAGACTTTTGTGATATTCTGATCTGATTTGGTGGTTTTGAGTGAAATAGCTTGATATTATTGGATGGATTGCCAGGAAATTTAGAACACACATTCATCTGCCCCTCACTGATTTGTTTTTTTCTTTGGTAGGGACTTTGTCAAATGGTCAGAATAATCAAACTGTGTATGTGCACTTGCTTTGTCTCTCTTTTCTCATTCATCTGCAGCCTGACACTGTAAAAAGTAAACAATTATTTTACATTTTATTACTTAATATATATGTACAAGTTGTCTTGTTATGTCTGTTCTCCCTGTTTGTGTGTGTGTGTGTGTGTATTTTCATTTGGACAGAGCATGGGGACATTACCTTTCGCACCACTTCACCCGCACACCTGTTGGAAATCTACTCATCACCCCACCCACCTCCTGCTGCAATTAAAGGCCAGCGCTTCAGTTTTTTTTTTCACTATAGTGGAAGTAAACTGTGTGAACTTGAGTCAGAGTAAATTGGAAACACAATTATAACAGTCATGGAATTATACAAATTAAAATCTTTCTTTTTTTCCCGAGCACTTTCAACACTTCTTGCCCACTTTGGTGTAATTTGAAACATCCATTTGAATATCTACAACTGGCCAAACTCCATCTGCTGTAGAAGGTTATGTGGCATGATCAAAAGTTCCGGAAGAGCTAAATGGAGCCTGTGGTTAGAGTGCTTCCTCAATTACCGTTTCTAAGGTCAAGAATGAACTGGTGTCTGGGAAACAGGAGCAGCTTCCCTTGGATTATCCGATACACCTCCAAATGGAGATAAAACAATTAAAGAGGCATGGTTGAACTTTCAAGCCAATTAAACATAACCACTGAATGCCATTGTATCCCCTCTGAGACCTCACTTTGCAGTCTTTATACAGCGTTTCTAAAAAAAAGCAAACATTATTCATTGATCATGGCAGTTCTGTTCTACATGGTGGTTCTTTTAATCCTCTGTCCAAAGCTGTTCTGCACAGTATGAAGCTTTGGATTTGCAGATGTTTTGCACATCTCCTTGCGTTGTGCAGAAGGGAGCAGTGGTGGAGGCAACAGCAAACGACGTCACTTCTGATTCCCTGCTTGTGAACAAAGGCGACAAGCAGGCAGAGATTTATGAGGTACAATCACATTTATCTGCGACAACTGGGACAGGGCTAGTGTAAGCAGACTCTGAACTGCCTCTGAGGGAGTGAAAGCCAGAGAGTGAGGTAAAGACACAGGAAGTGATGGGAGGTGGGGGTGGAGAGAGAGCACATGAATATGATGCAGTAAGCAGTGTGCAAATTAGTCGGGGGGGGGGCTTCAGCGGTACAAGTCAAGTGCTGAGTTCTTTGTTTTCCAGTTGCTCACATAGCCTGTAGGAAAACAGGGTGACTAGTCAAAATTTGCAGCCTGTGCCAA
The DNA here is from genome assembly GCF_017976425.1 of Toxotes jaculatrix. Lineage (NCBI taxonomy): Eukaryota > Metazoa > Chordata > Actinopteri > Toxotidae > Toxotes > Toxotes jaculatrix. The sequence continues at coordinate 22,588,334 of NC_054403.1, forward strand.
GCCCCCCTGTCCTACTTGTTTGTCCCAGATCTGCTGATGCAGTCCTCTCCCTCTTTTTTTCTACTTTTTTTTTTCTCCAGCTGTGGGCATTTATTATTCAAACCATTCCTTTTGAATTCTCCCTCTTCCGTGTTTTGCATAAGGATTAGCTGTGCAGCACTTGTTATTTTTTCAAAGCAATGTCCAAATATTTGAGTAACATTAAAAAAGATTCAAGGTAGATTTTTTTTCCCCCCATTTGGCAGGGCAGTATTCCAATTCAGTGCTTCTTACAGGCTTAGATAAGATCACTCAACACAGCTCAGTATGCTCAGTGCTGAGAGGATCTTGTCCTATCTGAGGATGTAAGAGCTACTCCCAGAGGGAAAATGTAAAGCCAGCTGCATCCAGGCTGCATCACATGTCTGCCCCATTCCCCATCAATGATTTTTACTTTTGCACTCAACTGAAATATTTCTGCATATATCTGCAGTTTAAGGTTACTGTATTCTACTGTTTTCTACAATGCTCAGTAAGTCAGAAAATACACATCACAGTGCCTGAATAGAAATGTAATGAAGCAACGTAGTCAGATGCTCATTGAAAAAGGTACTGAATGCTTCTGTTTTCTTGTCTGATGATTAGGCCCAGACAACACAGTATTTACTCATGTCCTTGACAGTATTCCCCTTCCGTACACCTCACGGAGCCATCAGTGTTACTAGACTCAACATCATAATGTGAAGCCAACAGGGCTTTCTCAAGTGATTCTCGGAAGTTCATTACAAATCTTATCTGAAGATGTTTTAAGTTTCGTGATTAGGCTTCTAGAGGACCCCGGAGTTTGTGTGGAGCATCCCACTGGTTGATATCTCATCCTCTTTATAATTAATTTTCTCTCTCACGAAAAACAGCATCAGATACTCTTCACATATCCTAAGAGGCATTATGCAACAATTACACTGAGGATTGCACTACATGAAGATGAATTATTAACCTGATAAATAGTTAATATTTTCAGACTTGGCAAAAGAGACTTTGTCCGTCTATTTGCGTAGCAAGAGCTTCACCAAGTAATTTGGACATTTTGTCTTAATCTAAATTGTTGCTTTCTTGACAATATCCTCCAAAATGCAGCCGACTTTTAAATCCTTTTAAGTCAGTATTCAATATGCAGCCTTGTCAACTTTAAAATCTCTTTATTGCTACAAACACTATTACTGGCCAGAATTCATTACCCTAAGGTTGAATCATGGTTAATTTAAAATGTCCTTAAATCTTGCAAGACTAGCTATACCAACCTTTGTAATTTCCTGCAGACCAATTGCATTCTTTCAAAATCCTATCACGTACTACAACAACTTTGCCGCTCGCAGTAAATTATTTCCGACTGTCACTGAGCTATTTCAGCATTTTCTACTTGACCCTGCTAAGCAAAGCACAGCACTCCTCAGTGCTCCCTCACTCCTGTGTTGACTAAACTGCACTCTTGTTCTCTCAAAGCCCATTTCTTCCCCACTTTCCCAAGGCTATCCATTTCACCTGAAAGTAATCCTGCGATATGCACCTGCTGCCATGATCAACAGCAAGACTGCCACAGGGGAAACGTAAACAGCGAGAAAACCCTCCAGCTATGTGGTTTCCTGTTCTCTGGCAAGTCAATTAAGCAGCAAATGACCCCTAGAATCCACTGTAATAAGCCAAGCACTACAGAATTGCCTTTAATATATCATAATGATGACAGTAATTGGATTGGACGGTTGATTGCATTTTCTCAAGCTGTAAAGATACTTCAGTAGCAAAACAATAAAAATAAAAGTGCCGCCAATAAAAAGAAGTTGTAAAATTCATTCTTTTAAGTCAAGTGGTTTGGGGGGACTTTGGTCTACCTCAGTGCTGAAAAGCCTCCTGGATGAGCTGCACCTCTGTTTTTGTAAGTAAACCACCTAAATTTTCTGTAGACACACAACGCAGATGATTATAGAGTACTCAGTGTTAATAACTCAAAATTATGGTGAAGGGATCCATGTTGATCTAGTGGAGATTACAGCAACATTACTGTACCTTTGAGGGCAGTCTTTTCTGTCATTGCAACTATGATGGTGATTCAGCTACGTCAAAGGCATCGCTGCACTGAAGTACCTCTAGTTATCCTGAAAAAATGGCCTCCAGAGTGCAATAGCTTTGTTACAGTGCTTATAAATACCTATTTATTGACTGAATTAAGTGGACATAGACCACAATTAACAATATAAACACATGAAAAACAAGAAGCTCCACAGTATGCTCTTTTAGCTCATGCTGCGTGTATCAGCCAGTGAATCTGAGCCACCTGTTAATCACACTGTTATTTGGTTTAGATGTGTCACATACTTTATTGTGAAAGAGTGAAAATTTCGTCCTTCACAGTCTTCACAGTACTGTTAGTTTGCAAGTTGTAGAAGAGCATCACCACTTTTTTTTTCCCAGTTATAGCATGGCATTGCTGCAACTTCTTAACAATGGCTGAGCTCTCTTGCTTGTCACATCGAAAGGGTCGAAAGGCTCCATCTTCAACCCATCTGTTATCACAGTGAAGTGATTGTGATCAAGCAGTGGACTAAAGACACAATTAGACTTGCAATGTTCACCTCTCTTTGATTCTGCATCTTGTGTAGCTGTGTAACAAGTTCTATGTTACTCCTAGCTTCTTGTTCTTACTTTAATGTAACATAGCTTTAAGCCTTAAGCTTAATTTTTTTTTCCTACTGAACAAGGGCTGGGAAAATAATCTTCTCTGTAGTAGAAATCTAGTCTAGACTTGGACATTTTTTAATGTTTGTTTTGTTGACAGGTGAGTTTTAAACATTGTAAGCAATGATTGATGAGAAGATGCTGGCAAAAGTGAACTCATTAGAAGTGGAGCTGCAGTGCCTGTTGCAGTGTGGGTGATCCTTTAACTGCCAACATTTCATCAAAAAACTTTCACCGTGCTGTTCCAGTCATATGGAAAAACATTTGCGCTCTGTCCGCAGCACAGGCTCTGATCATGGTCGCTCATGGCAAAGCATACTTAAGGTATCTCATGTGGAAATCCAGCATGTGTGTGCTTAAAGCACACGTGCATCAAACAAAGAGCGAAACTCAAACTGTTTGTCATGTCATCCAGTCAAATTTGTGGCTGCTTTTTGAACTTGGGGGGGGGGGGGGGGGGGGGGGGGGTACTCAATAAACATGAGCCTTGAACACAAATTATGGGTTAAAGGACCATACAGTACATGTGTATTTGCAAGTTGAAGCCCAGTTTCTGTAATTTTTGCTTCCTTTAATTGTAACAGTGTCATTCAGCTTCAGTAAGAGTAATTTATTTTTATCTTGTTCAGATTTTAGTAGCAGAATCCTTTTAAGGGCAAAGCTAGAAAGTACAATACACTGAATATTGTAGTCTTGTGTTAAGACTATAGACCATCGAGAAGAGATGTGATTGAAATAGGAAGTGGTACTCAAGCATGCTGAGTTGTCTTGATGATCACATTTGTCAAAGGCCCCCACCATTGATTTTGGAAGATAATTATCTTGAGTATGTGACCAAGGTCATTCCACGGGTTTATTGGAAGTGAGAACATCTTCAGCTGAAAACTAGCCTGCTCCATTACCAATTCATGAGGTTATAATGACTGAATGATATTATCTTCACCACCAAATCATTTTCTTCTCCATCAAGATCTGTTTGATTGATTAATCATTCAAATTTCATTTCCATTGTGTACGTTTACAGATGGGTGCTGAGCAGTTAATAAATATTTATATCCTTATATCATGATTTTATATTAAGTTCCCAATTAAAAATTCAAATATGATATCATTTGAAAAAGTTAGTTAAATCCAGCTTAACAGTCATCAGGAGCTTTTTAAAAAACCTTTTTGACAGCACAAAAGGAATCTGTTTTGAATATGATGTTACACACGTCTTCAACTTGATCATTATCTGAAGCTGAAAAGGTATTTTTCTGATAATAATAATGTATACCATATGTGCAGGTGCCATATTTTCAAAAATTACCTGAGAGCAAAGGTTTAAGAATATTACAGGTTTTACAAAAGTCATGTCACATCTTATCATTTTCAAGTCTCTGACTATGTCCAGATATTTTGTATTAGAAGAGAAAACTATGAGGGAACATCAAGAAATTTCACATCAAAGCTACCTGAAAACCAGGCATCTCATTGTAATGTTTTAGGAATTTGGATATACTCTTTTGATGTACCTTTCAAAGCCGCTCACAGCCATGATGTCTGCCTTCTGTGTGTGTTCTCTACAGGATTACAAAAGGTGGAAAATAGATCTAATTTAATGTGCAAGTCAGAGCAAACAGTCTGTCCCAGCAAATCACTTTGGCAGCAGATAGAAACCCTGATTAATGTCAGTGTCAGTGATAATAGTGGCCTTAGGTTCTGCCAATGCGTCCAATTTTAAAATCAAACTTGAATCATACATGTGGGACATTCAGTGTCTTAGCATTAGTATGCCAGAGATGTTTCTTTAACAGTTTTTACTCAGTAGTTACACTACTGACAATTTTCAGTGAACTGTGGCAGTGAAAAGGTGCATCAGAATGCAAAATATTGTTTTGATACTGCTCTGCCATAACTCTTCTCACATTTTCAGAATACTGCTGATTGAAAAGTGTTGTTAATTAGATCAGATACCTGTGTTTCATGACAGCGGCTTTGTTATTTAGCTCCAGAATGTCACTGAAACATCTTGCACAGTTTCACACTTTTGGGTTTGTGCTGTGTTTTCTGCTATTGACAAACAACGCTGTCTCCTGGAAAAATGTTTATATACCATCAATTTGCAGGAACAAATACCTTTGGAGAATTATGTTTTTAATCAACATAATGATGAATGTTGCTAATTAATGTTCCTGGCAAATCACAAACTGTTAAAACTGAAACAAAGATTGTGGTCTTGGTTTAATGCAGAAAAAGTCTGCAGTGACTTGAAGCATGAGACACAAAATGTTCATTAGCCACACACAGGACTCAAGGTGTGAATCCTGGTCTATGGTGTTAATTTCCCATGCTTTGAATGCCCACCATGACACCAGCCATCTCCGTACAACTCTGCTGCAGTATAGAAATGTAATATTTTTTTTCATTTGAAAACTTTTTGTATAAAGTCTGTGCTGTGAACATAATCCAGGCAACAATTACATCTGTCCCCACAATGTGGCTGGAAAAGCCGTTCAGTAAAAAACATAATTTCTAAGAGACAAACAAAAGCAAAGCAAGAACTTATAATATGTAGAAAGTAAACATGAGTACCTCCAGAATGTGCAACCTCATAGTGTGAGTAATGGTTGGCAGCTAGATTTCAAATGTTAGGGTCATCGACTATTTCTTTCAGCAAACTACTTCTCAGAATTTGCGGTTTGTTAGGTGTAGGCAGGGACCTTCGCCCTCCCCCTTTGTCTCCTTAACATGTCCCCTTCCTGTTGTGTGTTGTTTGTGTGTTTTATCTGTTTGTGTGTGTATGTTTTGGTCTGTACAAAGTATGGGGACTTCACATTTTTCCTGCCAGCTCACCTGCACACCTGCAGTTAATCCTGTCATCATGCCACCCTCTTCCTGCTACAATTTAAGACCGGCTCTGCACTCCACTCACTGCCAGTTCATCTGTCCTTCTACATGGCAGAAATGTTGGTTGATTTTCAGTGTGAATGATTCTTGCTAGTACCTGTGTTTTTTGTGAAGCCTTGTCGTGCTCCCTGTGGATTACTTACACTACCTTCTGTCCACTGTTACAGGATCAGCAGCCTGACCTCCTTCAGTCAAAGGCTTTGTGTTGTACTCACCTGGCTCGGTGGATACACACACCTCCAGGCTCTGTTCATCCTCCTCGCTCTGGAACCCCTGTGCGCACCCCCTGTCTCCCCCCTCCCTTCTCTGGGTATGTGTCAAAACCAGCTCACCTCTCCTGCCTGCCCACTCTCGGACCATCAACTTTAACTCTTTGCATTTTCTGGCAATAAAACTCCCTTGGACATTAATCTGTGTTCCCATGTTCTGATTTCTGCATCTGTTTGCTGTTAGTAAAAGTCTGCAGCTGCATAACACATTTTTTCTGCCTGTAGGATTAAAAAGGTTTCAACAGTCAACCTTTAGAAACTTACAAAAACCCAAACATCACAAAGGAGAATGTCAATTAAGAGTCTAAACAGTCACAGATTGCGTGTCCAGCTTCTGATGGTTGAACCATTGTGTACTGGTAGTATATTGAAATTCCAGGGGTTTATCTTTCAAAACAGAGTACAGATTGTAGATACTGACAATTTTCAGGTGCTGGTCAATTTGTCAAGTCACTGGTATTGATCAATAATTCTATGGACACACTGGGTATACGCTTATTATTTTGGACCGCAGGGCAGGAAAGTATTAGTTATTACCACTTACAATTTATTCTGATGCCTCTGTCCTTCATATGTTTGTGTTTTCTTGAGTGGACTACAGAGGAAGTGAAAGCCAGCTAAAAGGAGAGTGTCCAGAGCCCTTGATTGGCCTTAGATGACCTGGACTATTCACTCAGATGACTGGATGTCCCTGAAATGTTTACTCTGACTGAAAAGGCCACTTTGCCTGCCACAGAATAAAGGTGACGAGTGACTGCCAGCATGCAATTTGAGACTGCCCGTCACAGTGATGGCAATACTCCACCATTTGTGTCACATAATCTACAAATAGTTGGGCAGATCTACAAACAAATAGAAGCATACTGGATGTCTGTGCTGTGGTTTTAAATGGTGGAAGTTCTGAAGGAGATTGCGCTGAGAAAAGTGGTCATTTATCATGTTGGCACCACACACTCTGATGAATGAGAGTAAATGAACATACACACGAACACACACATTCAGCACTCTTAACTCTTTAAATCCGGAGGATGGAAACCAACTGTAACCAGTTTCAAATAGTAGTGGTTTTATTTGTAGCAAAAGGTTCTTTAGTTTACGGTGCAGCTTCATAAAATCTGTTTATCTGAATGATCCACTTTAAAACCCCCATGCAGATGGAGCACAGATACATTTAACTTTAAATTACCTTGATGCCAAAACATGACAAAATGACCAAAGAAATAAGATGATGGGATTAAACACTTTGCAATCGTGACTCCTCCTGCACTTGCAGCACAATGGCTGCATTTGGTACAAATTACCTTCAAACTGGGTTACCTCACTCCAATGAAAATACAGTACAGTGATCTCAAGCAATTTTACTGGCGTGTATCTTATTTCCTTGATTAAAGGGTGAATTCAGAGACACCCGCAAGGCAAAAAAGAAAACGAAAAAAAAAAAAAGGCAGAGCAGGAAGCAGAGATCCGCAGGCGTGTGTTTTATGAGGTTGCAGAAGGTTATAATTTGTGTGGATTGTGGTTTTTCAAGCCCGTTGGAAGGTTTTACAGTTTATCTTTTGCCAATGGTCTGTTGACTATGATGCACTCAGAATGTGTTTTATTTATTTATTTGGCTGTTTTGAGAGACACAAGTATAATAGTGCAACATTCAAGCCCAGGCTGAGATTCTCTCTTTGTGCCACTTGCTGTAAAAAGGTTATTTCATACTCTCAATCAGTGTGGGGAATATGTGTCATTTTAAAATAACTCACTGATGCTGTTTAAAAAGTTGCTTTAGTTGTTTTTTCTCCAGGGTATTTTTCCAGTATATTACTGTTTTCCCATTGAGCACCACAGCTAGGATGATGATGTTTCCAGAGAATGACTACCAGGGATTATGGTGACCTACTGACCTTTCTTATGGTGTCGCTGTCAAATAACATTTTCTTTGTGCATACAATGTCCCCAGCAGATGGATCTTAACATTTTCAACACTGCACTTTAAGAGAAATAATAATAATAATAAAGTTATTTTTAAAAAATGATGATAAAGATGATGAAGATGTTTTTAATTCTTTCGAACACTTTTAAGGAACACCGTTGCCTCCACAGGCTGAAATGTATTCTGTTAAACAGATAAACACTTCATGCTATAATCTTTACATTACCTATTTAAAATTTGTTTATCTGTCTATTCAATAATTCTATGGACACACAGGGTATACGCTTATTAAACCCGGGGTATACGCTGGTATACGCTGGTGAATGTAAGTCTATTATTCAACCCCCCTTTTCGCTCTATGTTCTTCACAAACTGAAGGAAATGTTTCTCCCTCTAGCTGCCAAGAGCATCAATACGTTAACCAGCTAGTCGCTAACTTTGCCTTTGAGTCATCTGACATTGGGCACTGTGAGGTTTTTTTTTAACCTTTCTTTCTTTCTTTCTTTCTTTCTTTCTTTATTTATTTATTTATTTTTGCCAAAACAGCTGTGTGCTGTAGCTGAAAATGCTGACGAGATGGTGAAAGTGAACAAAAACAGAAAAGTTTAGCGTCGTAAAACCAAAACGATAAGATGCAGGCTCTGTTGGAGTGACGCAGTTCACATCACACAAAATCATTTGATCCATTGGTTATATAAAATAATAAGAATAAGAATAATAAGAATAAGAAATCCTTTATTAGTCCCTCAGTGGGGAAATTGCATTTAGCAACAGCAAGATTACAGTCCAGTAAGTGAAAGTAAAATATAAGTAAGACCAATATGGCCAAAACAAGATACTAAACTAAGAGAACTAAGAGAAAATATAAGTAAGACCAATATGGCCAAAACAAGATACTAAACTAAGAGAACAGCTGCTGTAAAAAGTAAATATACATACATAGATAAATAAGTAAAATAAATATGGGCTGGAGGTTGTTGAGTGACTTCCATACACAATAATATTGCACACTAATAATTGAGTTATTGCACATAGGTATTGCACTTAGAGTTGCATGGAGTTGGAATCAGTATGTGTGTTAACAATGGTCATTATAGAAAAAATACTGCAGCTTTAAATAAGGAAATGTTTACTCAACTTGAAAGTTGGCACTGCTGCTTTTAAAAATCTGCTGAACTTGTTTTATTATTTTGGTCCATATGACCAAAGTATTATAAAAAAGATCTCATAGTTGACAGACACATGGATAGACAGACAGATGGATAGATAGGTAGATAGACACTGTGTAATATATGACACACATGGCAGCCTGATATTAAAAACCATTGTCTATCCAATACCAATCATGACTCTCTGACGTGCTGCTGAGCCACTCAGTTACATAATGTGAAAAAGAGTTTTTTTAAAGGCTGCTCTGACATTATACTGACTTCATCAACCCCAGTCAGCCTTTTAATTATTTAGTGAAAGACCCCTTTTGTATGATAAGGAATAGGGATTTTTAGTGAGCATGATTAACATGTGTTGATGTGTCTTCCTTTGTAGTGTTTGGCAGCTAGCCTCTCTCTCTCTGTAGAGATGCAAACATTCAGTTCATGTTGAACAAGACAGAAGAAAAGAGTGGGAGCTGTGAGACATGCAATTGCCTGGTAGCTAGGCAACCCTAGAGAGCTGCTCTGGAAGACCTTGAGATGCCTCCCATAATATCGCAGGCAAGTATTACTGCTTGGAAGCTCACTGGGATTCAGGATTTTTTTTTTTTAACTCGGAGACGTGTCAGAGCAAGTTGATGGGATGAATCAGAAATTTGGTTAGTGGATGAATTTTGTATAGGATTCTTAAATAAAAAGGACATTTCATCGAGTATTCCACTGAATATTCACAGTGGTTTAAAGATCAAATTGTTTGCATTATGGTACTGTATGTAAAAATATATTTACCTCATTGAAAACCTGTTGGAAAGCATGCACTGAATGTTTCCTCTTTGCATCTTCCTCTTATATCTCACCTCTGTTTCATTATTCATAGCTGTTTGGCTATACAACACGGACATCTGAAACCTTCTGCTCCTGCTCATGCACAAATGTCTGACTTCGTGGGACTCGGTGGCAGCCAGATAAAAGCAAAGCAAAGTGATTCACCTGTGGCAAGAGGAGCCCTTTGCTTTTAGGGGTCGCTCACCCACACACGATGTGGGTTCAAAGCATCCTTACCTGAGAGAGTGAGGCAGAAGTTCAGACAGAAAGAGAGAGAGACAGCAGAGTGAAGATGTAGCAGAGAGGAAATGAAGAAGGGGGTGTGAAAGGGAAAAAGAGAAAGAGAAGATGGGGAAGCAGTGACACAGGAAATGGAGAGAGAATGGGGCAGGGAAAGTGCACTGGATAGAAGCAGGGATAGAGATGGTGAGGAGGTAGTTTGGAGCCGCTCAGCCAGCTATGAGAGCAACAGCAGCGTGGGCACTCAAGTAGAATATTTTTCCAACATCATGGCAGGAGAGCCTCTGAGTGCCCCTGTTATTAGGTGTGTTTGTGTTGCAGAGCCTTCTCTTTTCTAAAGGAAACAAGTGGCTTATGGTGCAGTACCAATCGTCTCCATGGATGTCAGAAAAACAAAATGTTGACAAGCATGTGTCTTTCAGTTGTTGTTTTTTTCATGAAAATTGACATGATTTTCAATCCGAAATACTAACAATCAATCTTAAACAGAGCAAGTAAATCATCTTATTTTTGTTTTCGTCATTTAAAGTATAGATTACAATTCTTATACTTATGTATGAGAAAAGATTGTCTGTTGATGTTTGGTAGAAATCAAAATTTAAAACATTTCCCGTTTTATTGCTCATTATATGATGATTTGGAGACACGCAAAATTTTCTGGAGGGGAGACTTTGGATACCACACTTATTCATTAACATCAAACATCTAATGGTGCCATTAAGAGACATTATCAGTCTATTAACAAAATGAGTGACCCACTGTCATCAAGAATGTGCAGACGTTTCACTCTGAGCTGTCAGTTTCCACATGATGTAGAGTATATTTTGTTTTAGTTTACTGAAGAGTCAACTAAAACACCTCCTCCACCTCCTTTCAGATGCAAAGCCTCAGCATTCATTTCAGCATGCAAGATCACACCACACAGCCCCTGACTGATACAGTACAGTATGTCTTAATTATCAGCCATTCGGCAGAGCTTGTTATGGAGCACAATACACTATTGATCCTTTGGTTGCAATAGTTAGCTGCAGCACAATCAACTCGGGATTACTGATCATGATAGATGGATCAGAATAAGCAAGGAGGCACAAACAATACAACACTGTTGCTGGGTGAAAATCATCTTCCATGCATGTTTTGAATTATACACATAGTCACAGGCTTTAAAAGTCAAAAGGTTGTGGAACTGACTCGGTGTAACTGGTTTTGATGTTAAGGCTGATTGACTGATCTTAGCATAGTCAAGGCATCGCAGCAAATATTTCTGCAATATGGAGCAAAATGAAGATAATGAAAATGAGTTTTAATGCAATGTAAAATATTCACAGTGTGTGACTTCACTGATTTGTTCATAAAAATTAACAACCTCAGTTTGGTTGTTTGTATCAAAGCTTTACAAAGCTTCTGGGACCCTCAGACAGACCCTGCATAAGATATAACAAACATTTTCACTAATTACAGAATTTCTCAACAATCCAGATTAGTCACAATGATGCAACAAACTTGCAAGAGAGCCTAATTAAAAAGAACCCAACAGCAATCATCTCCATGAATCATCCTCTGACTGATTTCATATCTTGAAATATGTCAGTTTAGTGTATGGAGATTGCAGACTGCAAGCCAGTGCAGCCCTGGCAAAACTTCCCACTATAAATAAAGTCATTTAGTATAAATGTTAACATCTGACATCACTGCACCTCAGGTGTGGCACCTGTATTAATGAAGCACACACTACACGTCAGCATGGACAAATAAAGTCATGCATCTCGCAAATTACCTCTCACCCAATGCTCCACAACAAATCACTATCCTCTAAGAATTTCAGCAAGTTTAATACAGGAACTTTAATGCATTTGGACAATGTAGCATATAAAATGTGTACGCGTGGGAAATGGTGCTACTGTTCTGCAGTATTAACAAAATTATACTGACTGATTGAATTAAAAGTCAGAAGAATGAGACACATTTGTCATTGACTAGCTGCAGCATGAGCAAGACTGCATCATCTGTTCACACTGTCACTGTTCCATTGGAAAACACAAGGAGTAACTACAGATTGTAGAGATGAGATGGATGTCTGTGATGTGGCACAAAGGTTTAAGAAGGAATGCTGTGACGTCTGGGTTTTGGTTTCCTGCTCACTGCCATCTTGGCAGATGCTGGGCACCACACAAATCCAAATCTTGGCAGTGTAGTGTAGCCTGGTGGAACCAAACAAACAGCAGCTATCATGGCACAGTGAGACCACCCAGTCGACCAAACATGCCCCTAAACTATCCATACTATCAATTACAAATTCTAACATGAAAAATTAGAACACATAGACGTTACTGATGTGTGCCAGGTAGCAAAAAAGGATCAGGAAGTTTGAAAAATGAAACAACAAGCCTATCAAAGACTGCTATGTATGTGTTTCTGTTAAACACAGAAGAAAATTCAGGCAGGAGTCATCATAATCCTACAATCAGAAGAGTCTGAAGGCATGAAACTCTTTTTGTCAACACACAAATGTCGCCTCATTGGCCGAGCAAGAACAGATCCCAACAAGAAAGATACAGGTTGTAAATGGTTGTAATTTGAGTGCAGTGGTGAGACAAAATCCCAGAGGGGTGCAACAGCCAAGGTAGCAATGTTGCAAGGTTTGGCTTCTTTGCTCTCAGCATTGGAAAACAATGGATCACGCAGACACAAAGCCATTCTGCTGCTGATCATATGTGGAGAGCCGAACTTCTCGTGAAACAAATTTTGTTCATTTTGTTGTCCTAGTATTTGTGACTACTGTATCTTTGCATTATCAGGTTATCCTGTTTATGTCTTCACAGCTTTTTCATATTATTTTTGATATTGCAGCATGGTCATTAGAGAAAATGGTGCAGTAGTAATGGCTGCAACTTACTACTTATTATATTTAAGTGCTTGCAGATTATAAGATATAAGATTTCAAGTAGAGTCCAATGCACCTTTCATTACAGTACATGACCAACATGATTTATGGCACCACACTATAACTAATATTTTTTGGTCTTTACATCTACCATACGGTAGGGTAAGGGTAATGACCAAGGATAATATACCTTACATTGTTGGTGTGGGTGAATATGCTTTCTTTTCTTTTATACCTCAAGATGCCTTTACTGATGCTGTAAGTGGCGAAACATTAGAACTATACTAAATCACATTTAATTCTGCCAAATTCACATCAGATCCACACCAGACAGTTATAATAACCCTAGTTCCTGCTCAGGCAGAAAACATGGTGGACAAGTAAAAAGCACTGTTTCATTTCCCTGAATGTTTTATTCAAAGAATTGTCTTCTCTAGCTTTCTTCAAATCTCTGGTCATTTCATAATGAGTCCATGATCATGCATGAAAAGTATGTCTCGGCGTTCAGCCTGTCCTGGGGTTCGGGGATGCAAACACACGGGCAGAGCTGACATTTTTTAATAATGCATGCGATTCAGGGTGGCATTCTGGTGGAGCTGTTGTCATTCACCAGTAAACACCCTTCGCAGCCACCAAGTCTAGCAGACAGAGTGGGCTCACCAGGAGAGGAGGGTCAGTGAAATCTGAATGGACAGTTACTTTTCTTCACATGGTATATTTATTTTGACACATTATAACATGTTCTTCTTCATTTTTCCTTCATCTGGAACAGCAGAACAAGTTTGATGAACACATAGTTTTTAAGTTACTGTAAGCCTAGTATATACCGATGAATGATGATGGTGACCTTGTTTTAACTGTGCGTGATTGGGTGGGATGATAATGGCTGGATGTACACCAGTTTTACGTTGTTGGCTTGTTTGATGTGAGCTTGGGTATCATCACATGTTAAATACATTTTTTGTTCTGTTCTGTTTTGTTCTGTTTATTTTTTCTGTAAATACAACCCCTGCAACAAGCAGATAAAATAAGCCTTTCTTCAATTGTTAATGCACTGTTAATTTTTATTCAATGACCTTAAAAATATAGAGAAAAATTAAAGTATTTGGACACACACTCCGTTTTTGTTTTTGTGAAGCATGGGGGTGGAAATATTCTGCTTTGGGGTTCTAAAGCAGCTGGTGCCAAAGGGAACATTGCACGGATGGATGGAAGAACGGATTCCACTAAATATCAGCAAATTCTGGATGCAAATATCATGCAGTCAATCAGTATACTGAAATGGGAAAAAAGGCTGGCTTCTACAACAGGACAATAATCCAAAGCAAACCTCAACTCAAAATCCACCACAAACTTCTTCAAGAAACACAAACTGCGGCTTTTGGAATGGACCTCACTCTTCCCCTGACTTGAACATGATTGAAAATTGATGGAAGATTCTTTTTTTTTTTTTGTGGCGGTTCCACATTGAATTAATCCCTGGGCGAGACCCCCTCCGAGCAGCCTGCAGCTCTCCGCATCTGTCCCATTCACAGTCAACGCGTTCTTCGCTCATGGGTTCGACTCAGGGCCACTCCCTCATGGCCCTGCAGCCTGTAGCTCTCCGCAAAATATGTTCATTTCATGAACATTAAAGTAGATTAAAACAGTTACATGAACAACACATATTTGAGCACTTGAATTTTGAACAATTTTTATGGATATCATTTTAAATGGAGGAAGAAATCAGCACATTTCGGTCAGACCTTTACTATTGCAGCTTGTGAGTTGGTCTGTGTGCAAAGACGAAAGAAGAAAGATGCCAGCTAGCAAATCAGGGCTAAAGTGTAATCCCAAAGGGGTATTATGTATTAAAAATTGGGGTTAGTAAGTCCTGATGTCCACTACAAAGGACACTGAGTCAAAAATGTTTTGAACGGGTTAAAATTATTGTGCCTTTAAAAAAAATCTTAGTAAATTGAAGTCAAGGCTTTGATATTAAAGAAAAAAACTTGAAATCTGAAGATTCATTGACAAGACAGTATCAATTTATGACTTTAAATTTTGTGTAACTGTAACATCAATTTCAGCATACTCACTTCTAAGTCTAACAAAGTAGCATTGGATTTATGAAATATCAGGATTTCTAAGTAACATGATCATTGTGGACAAGGAAAGCAAGTTTTTCTTTTTTTTTTTTGTACAAATTCCCAAGTCAGACCAAACAGAATAATAGATACACAGCGATTTGCTTCTTTATTTACAATCTGAACACATACAAGGGAGAAGAATTCAACTTCAGGGTAAGAAAGGCCAATATAATAGACAAAAGGAGTTCTAAATTGTGCAGAGAAAGAACAACCTAACAAAGAAAACCAGTGCAGTTGCTAACTTATCAAACCAACAACACAGGAGAAAACAAAGATAACATTACAGGCAGCTCACACCTACTATTCCCCAACAGAGAACTCCGACAGAGATGTACAGCATCTAACAATCACCATACTGCACACAAAGAGGGTCAGTGTTGCTGGGTCAGGAGGTGAGGAAGAACAAGCTCTGTCCCAGTATGACAAATCAGCTCAGCTCTGTATATAGCCTGATGTTGTCTGGGCAACCAGTCAGCAGCAACTGCCCCCAGCTAATGGACCAATTGCCAACTGTCACCCTAGTCAATCAGGGACCCATACACCTGACGAATGTCAATCAATAATTACTGGTCTTACAAACACACCCAGGAGAGAAAAACACAGCCAATCCAAAACCCCAGGAAATCTACAACCAGTCTTGACAGTGATTAACTGACAAATCAAAAGGAAGCAACCTATACACACAATAATAGTCACAAAATAACATATACTCAAGGCTGAAGGATAGTTTTATTTTTCAGATATGGCAACTTTTTAATCAGACTGAGGCTTTTATTTTACAGTCACCTACTGGTGACAGTTACCGTATTACCAAGACTTCTCCTGTTGATGTGCAGTACAGTACTTGAGATTTTTGAGATGAATGGTTTGGTGAGTGAGTTAATGTCTCGATGGATCAGGGTGTATATTGATGGTTTATTTCAGTCTATTTCAATTGCCATTAGAAAAAATGCAGTGTTAGTCATTTGTTTCAAACGGTTAAACAGCCTATTTTCATATGGTTAGTAGATGGGACCTCTTGTGGTTGTGCTGATACCAACTGTCCTCTCCATAGCACTGGTTTGATGAGGACGAGGACATCTGTCATTTGCTTGAATGGTATATGTTTATTTTGACGTTTGTTTTTGGAACAGATATATGGGTTGTTTTGAAAGGACTTGATGCAGTCTTTAGGTCTGAAGTTTGACATGAAACCTCAAGAAACCATTTACAGTGTGTTTATGACCAGGATAAAAGCTGTTCCTCCTTCACATTAAAAAAAAAAAAGATAAAGATAAACCTGGTATTCAGCCAATATCACCCTGGGTGATTAGATGACATTGCGTGACATCAGCTCATGGGACAGTAGGGCTGGCGGTCTGGGATTTTCACAGAGCCCGGGAACATGTGATGATGTTGGCGAGTGTTGATGATGATGATGGTGATGATGATGATAGTATCTGTGCCAGTGGCTGTGTGTGTACTTTTTCAGTGTGATGAATATCCCTATCCCAGATGGCTGGCTCTCCATGAGACGGAGCACGCGAACCCTCACAACCAGCATGAGGCTTCAGCAGCCAGCCTCCGTCTCCCTACCAAGGTCACTGTCAGCAGAAAAGGAGGCAGAACCAGGAACGAGTTTAATATCTCCTCTGCTGACAGCTGCAATTTAATTGTTACCTTGTGAAACAGATACTGCACTTTCAAAGAGAAGGAGACTAAGGCTGTATCTTGATGGCTCTCTAGTGAGTGCCCAAAAATCCCTAGGCTTTTTTTTTTTTAAACTTGAAGAACAGTTCTGTTAATGGAGTCTTGTAGTGAGAAGAATAACGAAAGCAGCTTTGAGACTTCCATTAATGACTGAAATATATATGAAATGTGATTACTGATGTGTATCAATAGGGACAAAAAGAAGAATGTGTCTGAAAACAAAATTATTCCAACTTTATGGGAAACAGTGTATGAAGAGTTCACAATAGACTTTGCCATAGCACATGGCTACCTAAAGGTCAAAGCTGGCAATATTTTATACATTTGTTTTTGTCGAGAAATCCAAAAGTCGTGAAAAGAGTAAAACCAAAAACACGTTGGACTTCCAGAGTTACTATGATCTATGTTAGCAAAGTGATCACGGTTTTCGCGTGTTTTTTTATTCATGATATTTTATGGAATTTCAGACTGGTCAAAACCTGTTCTCAGTGAAGTGGTGTAACCCATAGTGCTGGATATCTGATGATGAAGATTTTTTTTTTTTTTAAGAAACATCAAATGAAATACAACTTTAACATCATGGCCTTATTACTGCAAAAGAATACATCATTCATTCAGTCATTTAACAGACCTTCAAATGAGCTTTTTAGTGGCTTGCTAATCCATGTACCCTCATTTAATTTTCTGTACTGTAACTGTAAAATACAAAACTCTTCAACCCTTCAACGGCCCATGGTCCGTTTTTTAAATTAGAATGTGTTTAACCAGTCCTAGATGGTTCAGACCAGAAAATAGACAAATTATGTTATGACTAATGCTTATATACTTAAGCTTATTTTCTCATTATGTGGGAGGCTGTCAAGTTGGTCAGTTTCATAAAGCTTCATTGTGAGGATGGAGGTTTATTCAGAGAGAACCTTGGAAAAATCAGTGTGCAAGACCAAATCATACACACAGGAGAATCTGCCATGTATGAAAGGGCAGTACAATGAGGATACTCAAAGATGAATATAGAAGCCCTGGCAAGGTTTTCTTTATAAAACAACCAAGAGCCTTTTGTCATTTTTTTTTTACGGTAGCTTGTGCCAGTGACCCAAGAATGAAGAAACTCTATTACACCCTTGAGCAAGGCAGTCGGCCCATAAAATACACTTGTGACTCTGCACACTGGAATGTTCTCAACCCTGAAAACGATGTGAACTCACAGTGAAATAGCAAGGTGATACAAATCTTTCAGGGGACTTATCGTAATCCTGGCAGCAGTGCTTCATTTGTAAATCAGGTGGCCCTGGAATACGGAGAGGGTGTTGTTCCAGCAGGTCAGGGGAGACAGGTGGTCCGGTCGGGGGACAGACAATGAATCTCTCTCGTTGACGAGCCGTTCTCTTCCCTGTCGTTTCCCTTCTTTGCGGCATCTTCAGTCAAACTTTAACCCTTGACCCACATTAATTCAGATGCAGTAATTCAGTCATGTCCACTTCAGTTTTAAATATTGCCAAAATAGCATTACTCATGTCCGCCACTAACATAAAGAGTAAATACATACTTTTGTTTTTCCCGGTGTTACTGTGACATTTTATTTGTCAACAAGCAGCGGCTCAGTGCTGCAGCAGGGCTTTTAATCAGCTCAAAGACATGGAACCACATTACTCTTATTCTGGCATCCTTACATTGGTTGCCTGTCAGTTTCATGATTGATTTTAAAATTTGATTGATAACTTTTACTGCTTGTCAAGGTCTCGCTCCCAGCTATATTTTGGACCTTTTAACCATCTATGAGCCGTTGAGCCCCAGGCAGGGCGATTCTGATGCTGGCTTTGTTACACCAGCTGAAACACAGTTTTCCTTCAATTCACCTGTCAGGACACAATTCTGCTTTTAGTTGTGTTTGTTTCTTTGATGTACTGTTTCTTCTTTTAGCCATGTTCGTTTCCCCACCTGCTTGCTAAATTCTTTCTGTCAACAAATTTCCACAGTTATTACAGTTTATAACTTTGATCAGAATGGAAAAAAAAAGTTTTGTACCTGGATCTTTCTTCACTCTAAAAATCGCATTATTGGCAATTTAGTACCAATTCAATGGTGTGAACGTCGCCCATTACCAATTGGTTCCCAGGGTTATTTAACTAAACTAAAATATAATTTTCAAGTAGTGTTACACACAACAAACTCAATTTTACCTTAAAACTGTCACAAATGTATTTTTAACTGTACAAAACAATGTGCACATATTTCAAAATGAAAAGTTCAATTCACAATCCATAATAAGTGCCCTTGCTCAGTTTAGCACACTCGTGGATTTTCTGCTACATTGTCTTAAACATAAAAAAAATGTGCATTGATAAATTACTCTAATGGCTACAGCAGCAACACAGTAACCCACATTTACATTTTATAATTGTACTCAGTTTTATTCCAGTAACAACAACCCAGTAGTCTATTTTATCATTATTAACACATAGGTGATATAGTTATATATAGTTATATAGCTCTTGTAATGCAAGTTTTCAAATTAATGGCTTACCGTGTTTCTTAAATACTGAGAAGACGCTAAATTGTTGTTTACTACTGTGAATGAGCCAGTAACAAACTGTTTAAAACAGACCATTGACAAAACATGATGATGCTTTGCTTAAGGATCAGCAGCAACTTATGAAGGGGAAAATTAGACCTGTAATCATTACCAATTCCAAAACATTAAAACTGTAAAGCCTCTAAAAGAAATTAAAAAAAAAAAAAAAAGATTCATGCACTCACACACCAGATGTTCTTATCTTGTATACAGCCATATTGTCTCTCAGGCAGAGATCCTGCAAATTTTAGGTGGGTTTCCTAAAGGCAACATAATTTTTAAGATGTCCTTTAGGATACCGTCAGGTGAAAGCGGATCGTTACAACACTAATAGTTGTAGGATTCATTAAAGAACAAAGAACATCAACACTTAATATGCAATGCAAACAGCAGAAACAATAAAACTGATTATTAGCAACTGTGAGTTATGTAATATGCTAAGTGGAGATAAAACAGGGAATAAAAGGGATATTATTACTGATGGTTACTGATTTAGCTCCAGTTGTTACTCGCAGATGCTGCAGTCTAGTTTGCTTAAAAACTATAAACTTGAATCTGACACATGGTGCATGTTAGTTTAAGCAGAGAGTTTTCTGTGCTATCTGTTCTCTTGTTAAACATTAGGCAAGAGTCATTGGGAACAGACTAGACAGTCACAGCCTTATTTAACTTGCACATGCAGAGGTTTTAATTGTCTCAGCTGAGTATTTCACACAAAGACAAATGTCATCCTCCCATATAATGCCAGCATTGTGATGGCTGTGACATATTTATAGATCAGCACAATGGGATAAAATGGACAATTGCCTGAAGTTAATCCCCTGAAGTGATTTTCGGTTTTGCAGTGTTGTAACAAAACTGTGAAGCTGCAGGTTTCACAGATTAGTGTTAATAATACTGGATGGGATTTTTCTCTTCTTACTGTTATGCTATGATGTAACTTTTATAAATGTCATGCTTTAAAAGAAACTATGAAATAAAAAAATATGGCAAGCAATATTTTAGAACTACTTTATATATTCAAGTGACATTTGTGATTTATTTAGTAGCACTTGGGTCCTGATTTGTTCTCTACTTATTTATTGGTTACTACTCAGGTTTTGCTTGTAGTAGTTCTATTCAAATGGTAACAGTTGTATAATTCTAAATATACAGGAGTATTGATGAGGCGTAATGCACTCAACCCAAAAGGAGTGCAGGAAAAATACATGAGTAGAAACCTTACAA
This sequence comes from Toxotes jaculatrix, assembly GCF_017976425.1. Lineage (NCBI taxonomy): Eukaryota > Metazoa > Chordata > Actinopteri > Toxotidae > Toxotes > Toxotes jaculatrix. The sequence goes on from NC_054403.1 coordinate 22,608,842, forward strand.
AACATTCTTATTAATTTGTCCACAACTGAGTTGTTTTAAACTTTATATACTTTGAAGTGACAGTAATTAAAACATTAGCAACGTGTGTCACTGCCCCCTACCACTACCAGTTAAGAGGGCAAGAAAGACATCAAGAACCTTTTGAAAGAATCATTGCCATTTACCCTTTCTCCATCTCTTCCCACACCAGGGGGAGAAAAAAGACTTGAACTCTTTCAAACCCAACTGACATTTTTCACTGAGGGAGACCTTTGATTTCTAATTGTGATATAGATCATAAATGGTGTGCAGTGCACCCACGGGTGTGTTTTGTGTAGTGCTGTGGCTCTTAAAGTGTGAGATGACTTTTTTTTTCCTTCTGTAATGTCCATATGAGGGCTTTGGGGGATTTGGATGATAGAAATCAGTGACATTTGGAGTCTCCACAATGACTAAAAGGTGAGTGAGGATGAAATATGCAAGAGGAACAGATGGAGAGAGAGAGAGAGGAAGCACTGTCACACATGGCTGCAGCCTCCAAGGCTGACCACTCCTCGTTAGGTTTCATCAAATGGTGCAGCTGTGGTGGCACTTTACTGCAAGATAGGGCAACATGGACTGTACGTTACTTTTAAAGGTGTTTGATCTTCAACACGTACTGATGTCGACCATATGTTATTACAGACATGCCCTGTTGAAAACTAATGCAACTGTATGTTGCTATAAAATAGATATCAAGGCTGTATCAGAATCACACGTTCTTTAATTCCTAATTAACAAACACTTGATAGTTATCAGCAATCATTTTGAATCATCTTGCACGGTTGAATAACTGTAATTTCCATATCTCCAAAAGGCAAAGTACTGCATTACTGATTTTGGCAAGATTAGTATACATGGTTTGTTCCATTGTGGAAATTTTAGGTGACCCTATGTTGTGCCGAAAGTTTTTACAGTAATAATTCAGAGTGTAGCTGATAAGATGTGATATAGGAGTCCAAGGCAAGTTAACTTTCTAGAATTTCTGATCAAAGTCCTTTGTGATTATGGTAATCCAGGTGTGATTGCACCTGAGGATAGAAATCAAATGCTTAAGCCACTTCTGTAAATTCTGTAGATTTTATCCACAGGTTTATCAGGTACACAGTGTGTAGAACAATAACTCTCAAATTATTTGGTGGCATGTGATTTTGTTTGTAGAAAACAAATAAATCTCGATCAAAACTAATGTGGTCTGTGTTGCTTTCAGCGCACAGCTGGGTCATTAAGGTGCTTGCCAATTAGCGTTTTTATCAACTCAGTGTATACTGTAGCGCTACGTTAATTCATGTCTGATAAATCCTACAAACCGGAATCCAACCCACCACCACCACCAGCTTTACAGCAGTGTTTGTAGCAGTGATAAAAATGCTTCACGTTTTGAGTGTTTTTCATTAAGGTGTTTACATTTGTTCTTATTCCTGAAAATGTATCAGTCTTTTTAACCCGTTTGTGCCCGTTTGAGGGAAGAGCTATCTATTAGTCAGAAGAGTAAATGTACTGCAGCTACAAGTCACATGCTGGTGCCTGGTGTAAATCCAGTAGCAGTGCAAGCTCAGATGCCTTTCTGTGATTTTAAACATTCATGTCTCAAACGGAAAACTGCGGCATGGTGTTTTCTGTATGATAGTCATGCACTGGCATCAGAACTGACAGGCAGTCTCAATTATACTGTCCGTGTGCTGTGGCAACGTATTCAGCAGTGTTGCAGTTACAGCTGGGAAAAAATTTAGACCAATGTTTCCCACATGGTATGAGACGTGTTGTTTGTAGCGATAACCCCCCCAAAACATCTAACTGCTATGTTCTCAATGAATATGGTTATTTGTGTGAATTAATTCATCTTTGATACAGTAGCACCTTTGTTGCTAAATGAAACTATTAGCACAAGTAATCTTAATATTGATGAGTGTAAACTGGGCACTTCAATTCTGATCCACCTTGGTCCTCTGAGTGATGAAAGGCACTGAGAAGGAGCCCTTGGATTGATAAGGAACAAGTTAATTGAGTTACCAGCCATGCAGAATGGAAAGAGATCTGGCCGCTTCAGCAACGGAGGTGACAAAGAGATTAGATGCAGGGAAGATGATGCTGAATCACTGCGCTACAAGTGTCAACTAAAGCCAGTCCCAGTCTCAATAATGCCTCGGATTGCCCTCGCTTACTGGAAAGTGCTCAGTCACACAATAACAGCGACCACAGTATGTCTTGTTCGGCGAGGGGAGACGAAAGGACTGAGCAAGGGGACGAGGAGGAGGAGGAAGAGGAGGAGGGGAAGATAATATTATGTCTCTGCGTAGTTAACAAGTCAATTTCTAAACATCTATTATAGCCATGATTGCAGTGATTTTGACTGCAACTCTGGCACTGGTTAGTAGGATGGTAGGAGGCTATCATTGCCATCTATTAAATAGAATTATAAAATTAGATTTTTACATGACGTCAAGCCCACTCGTTGCACTCAGTTTTTATGGTTTGGTGCATTTCTGTTCAACAAGTGAATAAAAAGTTACTTAAATATTTGCAAATGTACTAAATGTTTGCCCCAGTGCTCGTCATGTTCTGTTACAATAATCTGTGAAGCATACTGCTCTGTCTATGCTGACCTTACATTTACTTACAGTATATAATTCAACATATTCTTGACTATATATGGTATGTGCTCTGCCAGTGTGCTAATTAATGCATTCAAATTTATTCAATGTGTAAGATGAATAATTATATGGTGAGAACTGTATAATATCATACAGGGACACAGACCCTGCTTCAGCTTTGAGTTATTCTCGTTTTTTCAACAGAGAATCTTTATAAATCATATGGGATACAGATTAGTTTTGACTAAATAGTGTTAAGACAAAGTAGTTAGTTGTTTGAATTACCAGTGAGGTATAACACATTTCAAAATCAATTTTTATTGCTGTTACTTGAAGATCCATTTTTTGAAATCATGTTATTTGTGGTGAATTGGTTAATGCTTTTGTACCTTTTACTTTATTATCTCAGGGACCTCTATATACTAGAACCTAGGTCACGCAGAAGCCCCATAATGGCAAACCAGTAAAACCAATGACTTTCTAAAGAACAACATTTTAACAAGCTGGTGAGGTGAATAACATATATCTGCTTCTCATCAGCGTGTCATTGTGAGCAAGTTAGTAAATTGAAATTAGCATTTTGCCCAAGACACGACTGTTCCTTACAAAACCTTTGTTGTTGAAGGTTAACAAGAATTTCTAAAAATTGTGGTGGTATTCTAGGTATATTTTTCTTTTTTTCTTTAGTTACTATTCATTTCAAACAAAATTTAGTGTGCTCTTTACAATTATGATCAATTCAAGACAAAGAAACAAGGCCACCCAAGACTTACTTAGAGTCAAAGACATTTCAGCTACAAAATATTTAATGCTAGTGAACTATGAGAGAACTATGTGAGAGCTCTTTGTGTCAATCGTGTTTGTACATAGTGTTTCTCAACAATTTCTGTACATATCTGGATCACCGAGAGAGATTTATTTATTTTTTAACATCAGTGAAATTATTTTTGACAGGATTTCCAAGAATTGAGTTCATCATAACCAACAGAAAAACACCAATATTGTTTATAATTTATGATCCCTTCTAAAAAATATCTAAAAAGTCTTTCTGGATGGTAAAATTTGTAAATGCTTACATAAATCAAAGCAATGCTTTCTAGCCCACATAAATGCACACACATGCACACACATGTTGACACAACTGGGAGTTGTGAAATTTCTCAAGTGATGCTCCAGTTAAACTTTACTAGCCCTCAGTCAGGTGGTTGTGCATAAAACAATACAAAATAACCAATGACTGCCCTTCTTCATAGACAAAGTATGAGACTTGTTCTTTAGAAAGGACAGACCATGGTCAACTACCAGCTGTTTGAAGTTTACAACAGAAGTATTTCAGCTTTTATGAGGCAGGAAAAGAAAGGCTAGTCTTTAGAACATTTTTAGTCTCAGTGCACTGCCAAACCCACACAAAATGTTTTACTTCAGACCATTAAGAACCGTGCTGAAAACAGTTAGGAAACCTGAGAGAGAGTAATTGAGCTGAATTATTTATTATTCATTTTTCTTTTTACCAATATTTCCATGGCATTTTTGTAAATTTCAGTAAAAGGGTGAGGGTTTTTAAGTTGTTTTTTTTTTTTTTTTTTTTGCAGGCAGTTGCAAGAGACTCATATCATTAACAACTCTCATCTTTTACCTGCTCTGTTGACAGCATGACTATGGCTGCATTGTCAGTGCCAAGCTGCCAACACAGTGAACATTTTGATAATGAGAAATCTGTTTTTCACACACTGTGAATGCGTAGGCTACAGTCACATTGTGACAACTGCAGTGAAACACTCCTAAATCTGCATTTGTGCAATGCATAAAAGTCATGTGAGATGCAAACTACATTTTGAAAGCAAATGGTTGAACAAATCTCACGTGTAATTGACTTTAGAATGCAATATAATATACTCAAACATTAGATTAGCGACTTCACTCTTGAGTTTCTGATCATTTTTATAAAACCACATTTTTTTCCATTAACAACCCACTTGAACCACCCAACTGTCAGTCGGTTTCTGAACTGGGATTCGGCATGGTGGACTGATGTAGCTGGGTATGTCAGAATGCATCTAGTCTGTTTTGGTGGCTGTGTGATAGTGACGTCCACCTCGGTGCACCTCGACAAATCCACAGCTTTTCCCTAAGACAGGCAGAGTGTGAGGAGGTTGGCAGTTTGCCCTTGGCTGATGAGGAGTCATCATGAGAGTTTGTGTGTGGTTGTGCACCTGGAATGGTGCATGTGGGCATGTACGGCACCTGTTTATAGCACATTTGACTATGAATAAGGGATTGTGTTGCCATTGATTAAATTACAATGTCCATCTTTCCAAGTCCAACATTCCTGTGAAACATATAGTGTCAAGAAAAACAATTAATGGGGTCAGGAATGAAAAGATAACAATACAAATAGGGAAAAAAAAGAGCTTTTACTGTACTTTGAAGATGGATCCTTAAGTTTAGTCTTATATATTATATATATATTTAACCATAATAATAATAATAATAATAATAATCATCATCATCATCATCATCATCATATGCCTGATCCGTGCTCTCTGTGCAGCTGTCAGTAGGAGACAGTGAATAAACACATTGATGCTGTCGTATTGTGTCTTTTGTGGCTATTTGATGCTTTGCTGTTACATGACCAGGAATCTTCTGTAACCCAACCTCTGGAATGTAATGGATGCTTTTATCTGAAAGGATCACAAGTGCATACCTATATATTCCAAACAGAAAGACCAGCTCTAACCCAGGAGAAGTGTCTGTCAGTCTGTTTCTCAAAAGGTGGGTATCTCGACTCAGATGACCGGCCTAGTGGGCTGAACTAATTGCAGTTTTTGTGCAAAAGGCTATTTTCACAGGAGACACTTTGACATTCCATAGCAGGAAAAGCGCAGGTGCAACTACTAACATTAAAAATGGCTGCAGTCCATTTAGCTGTTCTAGTTCCAAGGCATTGGTTACGTGCATGTTGGCTCAGTGGGACACACAAATGGAACAGAGCCATCATTAATGTTATCTGTACCACCTGTGCTTTTGTTCTTAGAGCAAGTCAAACTGTTTGCTGTGTAAAGGTCCGAGCAGGTGCTGAGCAGGTGCAGCTCCAGGATGGGACTCATATCCCTAGTTTTATAAGGCACCGGAAAATAACTGGACAATAGATCTCTGTTACAACACTGTGCCCTTGGAGTCTGTTGTAACACCATTTTGGCAAGCTCAAGTTGGTAGCACATACTTTTTTAGACATCTTACATGTCTCTGTTTCTTTACCATCACAATTTCAACTTTAAGTTACTGCTCATCAATTAGCTACACTTCTACCTAACGTAAACTTCCTTGTAACGTCAATGTAATTTAGAGGAGCTAAGTGGGTCACTGAGCAGGATATGGTAAATAAAGAGGAAATAGCTCTACAGGTATGCCCTCTATCTGTTCTGTATCTCTATTTTCTTTTGTGAAAGCATGTTAGTGCTAACATCAGCCATACCAGTTACCAGTGAAGATGATAGAAAAAAAAAAAAATCTTTCCCTTACCATTGTCATGACTAGCCCCTAAGGGGGCTGTTTTTGGAACTCTTTGGTTTTGTTTTGAACTCTCTTGTGGACTTTTGGACATTTTCAGTTTAGTTTTATTTTGGAAAGTATATTTCTTGTGTATCATGTCTCGTTTTACTTACTGTCATAGTCTGTAAATTATGTTAAGTTATGTTTTTGTCTGGTGTCTATATTGTCTGGTGTCTTGTGGGTTCCGGTTTTATTTTGAAGTCATTGCCCTTGTGTATCTTGTCTTGTATTACTTCCTGTCTTTGTCTTGTTTCCCGCTTTTGTAATTGTTTTCCCCGCCCTAATTGTTTCCACCTGTTTCCCCTTACCTGTTGTGTATATATAGTCTGCGTTTCCCTTGTCCAGTGTCAGTTTGTTTTTGTCTCATGCTTTCGTCTCATGCCGTGTTCCATGCTTTTGTCTCCTGCCATGTTTCATGCTGTGTCCCATGTTTTTGTTTCATGCCCTTGTCTCGTCACGTCTTTCGCCCAGTCTTGTGTCTCACGTCAGGTTGTGTACTTTAATTGATTCCCTTGTCAGGTTAGGTGTTATTTGTTACTTTGTTTCTGATTTTGTTTTGCTCGTTCAGTCTTCCTCTTCTTAAAGAGTGATTTTGTGTTCACGTTTTGCATTTTTGTTCTCGTGCCTTTTTCCTCTTTATGGGTGATTCTTGTTTGTTACTTTGCCCGGTTGGTTTGCCTTCCTCCTTTGTGAGTTATTTTCTATTGCTACTTTGTTAGAATTAAAATTATTACTTTTTGTCTACGTCTGAGGGGTCGTGCATTATTGTCCTAGTCCTTGCCTCCCATAGTCCTGACAACCATCTCTTCGCACTTTTATGTTGTTACTATACAGCAGATGATTCATTAGGAAACAACAGCAAAACAAACAAACAAAAAATAAGTGGATCAGAGTCTCAAAATTCTGGACCTAACAACTCTGTCTGTCTCATTTTGAATCAGCCTCAAGTGATCCAGCAGTGTGGAGAGAATAATCGTCATGCATGAGAGTAATCTTTGTTGAATACATTTATATTCATTCATCAGGAAGAAAAACGCTACAGTGGCTTACCAATATCTACTTGTATGACCAATGAATCATGGGAAATATATACGTAGATTGTGTGCATTTGTTATTGTTACATCTGCTTTTATGGCACAGGAAGAAATATTTACATCCACATGTATAAATGCAAAGGTTGATGCATCTGAATGGATGGCTTTCTGAGCAGCACTCTGCATTCTCAAGGTGATCTATCATGCTTCTTATCCTACTTGTCAAATCTGCTGAACTCGCTGTTTGCTTTTCAAAGCTTTTTCAAATGAAGCTGAAGGTTTTTCATGTTACAAAATCCAAAGACTAAGACTGAATGAGTGAGGCAGTTTCATTTTTATTCTCTATAAAAATGCATGATTTGCATGAATACAGTTTTTGGGCTGCATTTGGAAAGATATTAAAATGTTATCAAATGTTTGGATTTTCACCATAAATCAAGTCCAACAAATAATGTCATATTTTTTTTTAACAAATTCAAAAACAGCAGGAGGTGTATAGTGATTACTGTCAGTACGCAGTGTTTTTATCTGCGTTTTGTACATTGCAACCACAGTGGGTTAGCTTAATAACAAATAAGTAGGTCCAGTGGCATCAGCAGGACGTCCCATTTTACTTTAATGAATCATTTAACTTTGAAACAAACCTGCATCCATTAAATAGTGCTGAAATGTCATTTAACTTTTCCAAAATTAAATGAACTCAGTGTAGTTTCTGTATAATTTATAATAAAGTCAATTTCATAGGGAAGTCATGTCCAGTCAAACAATGGCTGTTTATTTGCAACAATTACACTACTTCACACTGTTAAACAAATATTTTTAAAACAAATTAAAGCATTTATTTTGAAGTAAAATAAAAAATGATGTGTCTGAGTGCAGATGTCATGTGTCATTTCCTTAACCCTGCTTCAGACAACTCAGTGCTGGATGCCAGGACAGATCATACACAATCAATGTCTATCCTGCAGAGAGTGAGAGGGTGCAAGGTCAGTCAAAACATCCCCTCTTCTCTCTGCAACGGGTGTTAGAGCCCATTAAGTGTGGAAACTCCCTTTGGATGTGTCCTGCTGTCCAAGACTCTGTGCCCTCTGGCCCTCATTTGAAAGAGGGACGTGACCTTCAGGTTGAGGACTGAACACTGCGGCACTGAGCCTCACACATTTGTATTATTCAACGCAGTGATGAAGCAGAGAAAATCATCTCTCACACTGCTAAAACGCACAATTTAAATATGAAGAAATTATGCACTGTGTTTGTGCATCTGTGTGTGCACATGTGTGTATGTATACATGTGTATTAATCCCATTGTAGGAACAAATGTGGTTGCATAGTCACATTTTGAGGACTCACCTCTCATTTGGGGACAAAAAGTGAGTGCCTATAAAACTAAATGACCACAATAACCATTACATTTCCTGGGTATGACTTGGTTTACACTAGGGTTGGGCATGAAGAGGTAGGATAGACTAAGTTGGGAATGAAAGTAACCAGTGTCCTTCCAAGTGATAAAATTAAGGGGTTTGTGCATTGATTTGAGTTTAAGATCTTGAGAGTGATGACATTTTTGGAAATGTACATTTTGTAAGTGCCAACGCAACGCTTTACCTAAAGAGATTTGAAAACTTTACAGACAACAGTGTACAGTCTTTAAACAGGTGTTTTCCAGCAGATCACACACAAAACGGTGTATAACTTAAGTTTATTGTATATGTGTAATGTGTACATTGATTCATTTTTCTCAACAGATTTTGTTTCTCAGTTAGCATCCGTGTCACATACACAATTCTGGATTTGCCCTTCTAGGATAGTATTAATCATTTTGTGGAGGAGGACGGGTGGGAGGGAGAGGGGGAGGAAGAAGGTGTCACTTTTTTGAAATGATATAAAGCTCTTCACTTAGTCATATGCACAGCTTACCAGCTGTAAGTCTCGCAGACAGTTGGTAAGTGAGTTGCTGTTTATCTTGCCATGTTCTGTATGCCATGCACAACTCTGTACGGACTGTGCTTTTAGTTGTGCATATAGTATATCTTTTGCCGACTGTAGTGAGGCGACTTTTTATGTATTCTGAGCTTGGCAAATAAGATAATTCTGAATTTGATGTGCAGGAAAAGGGGGGACAGCAAGATCTCATCTAGAAGGTTGACAGGCAGAGCAACCAACCTTCCAAATCATTCAAGATGATGGACAGCTAATTTTCTTTTTACATCTTAATGATTAATCCCCCTGCAGTGTATATTTATATTTTTTAACAGCCATGAAGCATTCATGCTGATGTTGATAGTCTGACTAACAGTGGCACTTATTCAAATTAGCCTTGATGTCCCACTTCGGCACCAGCATCAAAAATAGATGCGAGGGGAATCTGCAGTAGCAATCCAACAAACTCATGAGCTAAAAAAGCTACTGAGAAGAGTTACGTTTGCCGCCACTCCAGAGTCACTACTGGGTATTTTTATTGGAAGAGGCATGAGCATGAAGGCAATTATACAGAGCCATGGGGTGAACACTTAGTGTGACCCTGGCTCACATCTGAACAAGGTGTTTGTTTCGATTAAACTCCCCCTCTCCTTTTACTTCAGAATATTCTTGGCTGGCGCTCACAAAGGATTGTTGCAAACCGACTGTTGACTGGGATGTTGAAGGCAAACAAAATATTGTGAGGACATATATTGTAGCCTATTTAAGTGATTTTCTTGACACATCTGAATGTATTTCATTATTAATAATCTTCATAAATCTTACACAGCAAGTCATAATAATAAACTTTGGTGATTAATTAATTTTTATTCATCAAAAAAAGAAAAAAATCCTGCAAATGACACCTTAAAATAGAGGAGGTGACATCTTCAAATGAGTCTGAGACATCTGTTATCATTTGCTTCAAAAGTGAACACTGCTGTAGATAACAGCTGCACGTGTTGCTGCAATCAGCTTTTCAGGTGAAAAATTACTGCTGTCTGCTCCGTTATGTTGTCAGTATGTCACCCACATCATAGTATTTTTCTATTGCAGTAAAACAAAATCCATGAGTGTTATGCTTTGTATTAAATACTGAAAGCTGTATAGTAGCTTTCACAACAAGATTATATGAACCAGCAGTAGGTGAAAGACAACAAGTGATGAATACAAATATTGCAAAGGCTGGAAAAGATGGCATTGAGGTTTGCAGCAGCACAAAGGCAAATATGCATGGACACCAACAGATTTTCAATAGCAAATACATGTTTCTTATTATTTTAGAAACCAACAACACAAATGAAAACCCAAAATGTCTACAAAAGAAACACTCCAAAGCCGTGTTGTGTTGTGTGCACTAATATTTAAATTTGTACATGCAAGTATCAGTGACATGGCACACCAGCAGGGATCAGCGGCACAGGGAGTTCAGTGCCCGTGCTAATTTTCAAAGCTGATGCCCAGAGTGAAGACTCAAAAGCTCAGAGTTAGGGTGAAGGAGTGCAAAAGAGATTTGATGGTGTAGCTGCTTTGTTCGTCAGTGACATTGTGGTCTGGTTAGATGCCTTTCTGTTGCCTTTGCTTGGAGAGAAACAAAAATATATTCCCATGGTAGGGCTGGGACTGCATGTGAAGATGAATCAAATATTGGGAGCTGTTGTACCGACTGTATAGTGCATTATACAGCTGGATTACATAGAAACTACAATGTATAATGGTATACTGAGCACACAATGGCGTACTGCTGGAGGGCAGTATGCCATTAATTCCCACAAAGTAAATGATAAAACACATAATTTGTCCATGCTCTCTTGAACAACAATTTTCTGATCTGACACCACAATAGGCAGAACAGCATCAGCTGTCAGGGTCTCCCAAGACTGTTGAAAAATAAATTAGTTTTATGATGTGACAGTTGTTCGGGTTAGGCATGAAAACAACTTGGATTGAGCAAAACTTCACGGATTGGGTTAAAATGACTGCTTACTAAGGTTAGGGGATGTTTGTCACCATGGTGACAATGACAAACTCTTGGCTAAGGTAAAAGAACAGTTGCAGCCACGCTTTAAAAAAAAAACTAACAATGTTGCAGGTGGAAACAGCAAATGAGCTGCAGTCTTCAATGCTGAAGTTTGATGTTTTGTTCACCCATCTCCAGTCTCGTACCTACATGAATACATTCTATAGCAACACCTTTACTACTGTCATGATTACTACAGCTGCTAGACGGCTTTGTCACTTGAATGTAAACATCTGACGTTTTGGGGAAATGGCTGAAACGACTGAGGATGTCGTTCTTCTGGCTTGACAGTCTCAAATCAATGTTACCTGTGAACAAAAAAAAACATTTCTTCTAAAACATGTTTTGGCAACAAACACATTTTGTCAGAGATATGGTTGTGCACACACACATAAGCTCAGAAATGCACACAAACACAAGCACACACACAGCATCGTGCTGTCTTGTTGCAGCACCACATCTAAGAACTTAATCTTGCAGCACTGAACTCGTACAACTTGCTGTGAATGATAGTGTCAACTAAAGGCTCAAAATGGAAACATGCAGTCATGTTATAGAATTTATGACAAGACGTCAGCCGACTTGTAACCTCCTTTCCTCTCTTTCTCTGAGATTTTACATGTGTCACATCGTCTCATTTGATATAGTATGTGTTGTGGAGATGATCTATGAGTCAGAGTAAGACAGATGCACTGCTGTGTCTTGTGAGACAAGTGAATCACACAACAGACAGTGCTGAGGTGCTGCATCTAAACTCTGCTCACATTCCACTCAGATTACCCAGTCTAGGACCTTGCAATGATAATTACTCGTAAAGTATTTAATTCCAAATTACAAAGACAAATGCTCTCTAGTAATTACTGTACACATTAAAATGACAGTGTTAATTAGCTCTGGTCAGGTCACAAGAATTGTTAGTTAAAGGAGTAAATGACATACATTTGTAATAAATTGCCACCATTTCAGGGATGATGAGCAAAATGATTATCCATTTAAGTTAAAAAATAAATAAATAAAAAGTTTCTGTCCTAATTGTCAATTCTGAGGGAGAGTAGATAACCCGGCACTTTTGGGTGACAGTTCCCAATATTCAGTTAATGAACCCTCAGAAAACCAATCTTGATGTGAATAAAAATTTAGATAAAGCCAACAGTTGTAATATGGGGATCATCACGGGTGTCACCAAGATGCCACACAATTCTCTGCTCCCCGTTGATGAAAATTTTCAAGAAGAAAAACAATATCTAGCAGCTCATTGCAGAGATGATAATTGTTGTTCCTAACAGAATGCGCAGTGTGTGGGAGTGTGATTAGCCAGCTTGGCACAAGGGCCAGCTTCAGCTCCAAAACAAAAGCTATACAGTACAGTACAGTTACAAATTATACCTGTGAACAGGGCAATTTTGATCAGTTACCTACAGAACCATATAACACAGTTTGGTTTCACTCTATATACTATCAGCTCAAACAAATACAGTAAATAATTGGAAGCTTCATTTGTCTGGAGACAAAAACAAATCTATAGAATGTGACGACAGCTGGCCAGTGTTTTGCTGAGTGAAATAATATTCAGGTGAAATAAATGAGAAGCTGATCACAATCACTCAAGGCCTTCTGGTACTTTCTAGTTTTAGGCTGAATGATCAGACAATGAAACATGACGCATGGACAATGGCTGTGTCAGTTCTGGGAAACAGTGGAAACATTTTGTTTTATTGGAACTGTTGCCAGCTGCCACCAACATTACCGTAATTTTAACAATTCCCATAACACAATTGTCGTAAGCAGTGAAAAATGCGTATTGCAATTAAGTTGAAACACGCTTGAAGCATTTATGTGGCTGTTTCTTTTAGACCTGTATGCAGAACATTTATAACATTTGCATTTTTAAAACCTTTTTCTGCTTAGGTTCACAGAAACCCTCATGAGTATCTTTTCAGAAGCACAATTCCAGCTTGAGACTGAAATCAAATTTTGCGAATGTGGTAAGTTGACCACATTTTCCATCTATAGATAGATACAGTTCATTTTCGTTCTTCACCTTTTATGAGGTCTTTCAGTCTTATTGCATAGAGCTCAAAAGTGACCTTGTATATTGACAGAGGACCATTACCTCATTACATATGCTCTATATTACCTGTGGTTTTAGTGAATCTTCCTTCCTCTCTCTCTCACAGCTTTGTTTACCTTAAGTGGTTTCTTTGTAGTTCTCAGATCAGATGGTCTTGGACTTGAACTCCTCGGCTGAATATTTTCTCTCTTCCGGGAAAGATGTGGACTGCTTGGACTGCTTCCCACCTCCCGTAGAAGAGCTGAGAGATGCACAGGGAGAGCCAGGTAAGACTGGAGAGCCATCTGGAGGAGGTGCTTGGTTTCATAGTGTGAAGACTCAGCTGGACATTAATGACAGTATTGTCTGAAGCCATAATGAGCCCCAGGTCTGGCTACTTTCAAAATGTCTTTGGCAAAGTTGCCCTTGTAGGTGTAAACAGTTGGAAAAAGGCATAAACACGCTTTTACAGAAATCTTCACAGGCAGAAAAACACTTTAGTATTAAAACTCGGTGTGAATGTTTTCCAGACTAAATGTATTCTCTTCAGCAGTAAGCTGCTCATTAGCCGCACACAGATGCATTATTCTGGGGACAAATATAGAGCAGAGAGTCACATTGAGTCTCGCTGTTGGCGGTTATAAAACTATGTGGGTTTTATAACCAGTGGACTCTACATTCACAGCAAACAGCTAAAATATAAAACCCTGTTGTAAAGAGTTCAGTGGTATGTCTGACTGAGATCAAAATGTAGTAATTCTTACTCCATCTTTCATAAAGCTTTTAGGTTTCTCAAAAGTTGTTCTGTGTGATGTTAAAGCCTTCTTACCATTTTCTTTCAGAAAAAAAAGAGAAAACCGTCTGTCTTTTTTAGTGCATTACAAAGGGTTTCTACAATTCTCCCACAAAACCTCTCCTCCAAATAGGAGTTCTTAGGGGAAAGTGCTAGTCTCAGCCCCCACTGTTGCTATGCAACCACAGAAAACCCAGTTGAAGCATGGCACCTTTACTCAAGTTTGAGTGTTATATATATTTTTTTTAACTTTCAGCACCCGTTGAGTTTTTAAACATGCTCAGCACTGTTAAGAAGTTGCAAGAGAAAACTCTTTCTATTGAAAAAAGATTAATGCAGAGAGAGGCCCCCAGCGGACACCAAGATGTAGCTGTGTTTGTCTCTCTTTGGAAGATTTTCTGCGTGAAAACAACAAGAATGTGTTTTTTCTTGCCTATATTTCAATCAGTTTTTCTGCATTCTTTGTTCTAAATACCTGAAGGGGCAAGGACAAATGCTGACACCAACAGTCATCTCTTTTTTTTTTATAGCGTCACAGACAGAACAGAGTAACCATCAGTGAGAGGACAGGAAGCAAATAGTAGTGATCACTGAAACATCCTGTTGGAGAGTGTCTTCTTTGTTTGTTTCACCAAAAGTCGCACCACAAGATCCCAGAGGCCTCAGTTTTCATTACACCAAACAATTGTTTTCCATGAAGCAAACAACAAATTAAATATTTTCATATTTATTGCACTGAGCATTGGGGCTGAAAATATTTGTCCTTAAAAAAATGTTGCATGTAACACTGTCAATCTCCAGAGTGAATCTTCCGACCAAAGCATATGTGTGGAGCTTTTTCTCTTCTTTTTTTGTGATTATATGCTATTCAAAGAAGTTTGTGGTTAAGTGGTCATGTTTGGGGCTAATCCCATTCCTTGCTGGAAAACAGGAAACCCACCACTGACTGTGAACAGAAATGTCTTTTGTGGATTAGACTGGAGGATAGCAGGGGACAAAACACTCACTCTGACTCTATCCCTTATTTACATGACAATAACAAAATGCTTTTTATTTGGTTGCAGTTCGAACTCATTTGGCTTCACTTTATTTTCTTTAACTCATTTATCAGCAATTACTATGCCAAAGAAAAAAAATTGGATGTATGTAGTATAGGCACAGCTTTTTAGACTCATAGCTTAATGTAAATGTGGTAAACATTTATGTACTGTTTATGTTCCTGCAGTGTTTGTCCCCAGGTGGCATCACTTTTTCACTAAGTCAAGAGTGAACAGGTTTTGCTTCTAACCACTAAGCTCCCAACTGCATGGTTGACACCTGGCTGTGGGACAAAGGAGTTTCATCCTTTGAGAATATAGTCGGGGTCAGTCTCCTTTCAAGAGCGACAGGAGAGGCTTCTAAGCTGCTATGCTAACAATGTTCAAGCAGTAAGAGAAGTTAGCAGCCTAGCCCCTCCCTCAGCCTTCTCACCTACTAGGATACTGAGTTCAAATCAGAAGAAATTCTATTTTTGACTCTTCGTATCTTTTTGTTCCAATAATGTTCAGCACAGTCAAGACATTTTGTAATTGGTCAGTGTCATTGTATATTAACGTTCACTGAAGCTGAGCAGTAGGCGAAAGCACAGTGAACATTTATTTTGCCAAAACTGATTCTAGTGATTACATTGGACTGAACTGATATTAGTCTGCAATTTCATTGTGATAAATGGTGGTGTGACTGGGTCCTTACAATGTCTCAGCCCTTTCCTATTTATTTCAGAAGAACAACGTGCTGTACGAGCCAGCATAGGCATCCCAGCTGGAATGAGGTAGCATCTGGAAAGGGGTTCTCTTTGCACTCAGGGGTGCCTGCGTCATGTTCGATCAGAACCAAAGATCTAACCCGCAATAAGAACTGTGTGGGATTAATCCTCTGTCACAGTGACTTCCTCATCTCTCCCCCCTGACTGTGAGTCAGAGAGAGCTGTAAATAAAGCATTTCTTTCTGTCTGTGACCCTTTTCACCAGAACCCCCATGTCTCCCTCCTCAGTGGGAGAAAGATGGCAGGAGGGCCCACAGAGCTTTAAACTCCTAACCCCACCGTGCACCCACTTTCAGAGCACCTCTTTGTGTGGCTGGAGCTCTGTGCTCCTCCCTCCCCTTGGCCAGATCGGACACTGAAGAAAGAATATGTGGTCCGATTCTGCTGTCAACGTCTCCCTTATGGGTCATCTTCCATATTGTTCTCTCCAACCACACAAAGGTGGAGGCACTCGTAGAGGAAATACAAGCCATCACTGTGATTCTTCCCCAGGAGTTTCCCAGTGGCATTTTATTCCCCATACTTCCTTGTTTGGAAATCAAATGGGTTCTGATCGAAATGATGGCTGAGAATCCATCATGGTCTTCACTTGTGGTTACAACTAACAGTGAAATCCATCACAGGGGCAGAGCACGTATGTGTGATATTTATGCAGCCACCTGAGTGGGCAGTCAGTACATGCATCTTTCTCAGGTTGCTGAACTGACTCTTGTCATTATTGACTGCTAGAGAATGCACTTGCTCATAAAACTCAAGTTACATCAAGAGAACTTCCATTTTCTCATTGTTAGCAGTTTCAAAGAAAAAAATTATTACCCATTTTCCATTTGAATTTTCATTCTGGGTGAAATAATTCCAAAATGTGTTCAAAACCCCTTGTTGGTTAAAGAGAGACACTGCTGAGTGTTTCTGAAATCCATATTCTTATGAAATACATGGTTTTCTTGAGCCAAAAACAATCATGGACAAAATGACCATGTGTAGAAACACATGTATCATGTGTATCATGAGAAATATGTTTTATCCTGAATGCTTCCATATATATACACACTGGAAGTCGCACACAATGAAGTGATCTTCAATTAACCCATCAATCAGATGTAGCTCTTGCCACGTTCAGGATTCATTTCTCCCATCAGTCCAAGGTGAAAGGTCTCATTTTGCCATTACTTTCTCAAAAGCCTTCATATGTGCAGCAATTTAAATCTAACAGGCTTAATAAGGGAAACTGAGGACCACACACCCTGGAAACTGACAGACTAATGTACAATCCCAAAGCTTTTTGTGCTGAAACCGTAATTAATTGAGAATAATTATTGCTTTCACAGACTGAATTACAACAGAAAATGGTTTCAGAGCCGTCTAAATGACTTGGTGAGAGCCTGGTTTAAGTCTCTCTAGAAATATTTTTAGGTGACTGTTTTGTAGTTGGGATAAAACTTTACTTGAAACCAATTTAGTTATTCATAATTCCTGGAAATGAGTTACAACTACATGGAACATTTATGAATGTTGATACATGTCTGACCCCAAATACAAGTGCAACGGAGATGTAAAGTGACACTTTGTCTCACTCTTTCATGTAAGGTGATTTCTACATTCAGTGAAAATATTTAAAATAAATATTTTCATTTTTCCGTCATGGTTCATCCCTCCTTTGTTATATTGCATGGGAACATTTAAGGAAACAAGGAACTTACCGTATGTAACATCTGTTATTGCATGCATTGTTATTATGTATATTAATTTAGAAAAATTAGCTAACAGGTCAAAGCCAAGCAATAGAAAACACATTGTGCAACCTGTCTTCTGTAATAAACAGTTATAAAAATAGCTTGCTTTGGAGAGTGAGCAGCTATGAAAATGCAAAAAGGTCAAACAAGTT
The DNA here is from genome assembly GCF_017976425.1 of Toxotes jaculatrix. Classification (NCBI taxonomy): domain Eukaryota; kingdom Metazoa; phylum Chordata; class Actinopteri; family Toxotidae; genus Toxotes; species Toxotes jaculatrix. The sequence goes on from NC_054403.1 coordinate 22,626,554, forward strand.
TCCACCTGTGTGAGAAGAATAAAAAAACAACAAAAAGGAACATGAGCAATAACAAATGCATCTCTGAAAATGCATGCATGGCAAATCCCAAGAGGCACTGATTATGGTAAACAGTACGCTGAACCTGTATTCTCAAGAGAGCACATGCATGTAATTGCATATGGTGTTGACATGTCCCACAGCCTTTGCTTAAAAAGCTAATTAGTGACAGACAGACATTGGACCTTGCATGTATTAGCAAACAATACATCACATGAAAATGAGACAAAAAGGACAAAAAACAAACAAACAAACAGATAAATAATAGTAATTCTGTTGCCCCAAGAAAGAAAACATTTGAAAGCCCTAAAATCAAGGTGAGTTTTATTTCATGATATTCAAAGACCTTGTGTTATTCATTTTAGAATCTAAATAAGTTGTTGAGATGAGATAAACCCAGACGTTGGGAGCACAACATTTGGCATCCATTGCCATTCAGGGTGTCTGCCTGATTGGCCCCAAGTAGATTTTTCCATCTAGCCTGAAAAAGCTACAGGAACAAATCCTTGCTATGCACTGAAGAAAATTTAGAACTATGGCATGACCTCAATTAAGATTAAGATCACCAATAAGTGGAAAACTCTCATGGAAAGTAAGAACTCTAAACTATATGCAAATATAACTTAGAAAGGATATCTGTGATGTATTTTGAAAGTGGCGATGCAAAAAGATGCCTATAGAATATATCAAAGCTGCAGAAAAAGGCCAAATGTATGTTGAAAAGGATAAAGATTTAAAACCATTTTAAACCCTCTTTAGTGCTAAAAGACATATTGAAATTCAGATTCAGAAAAGAAACTCATTGTCAGTCACAAAGTGATGGAATTTGACTTTGATGTGGAACAAAATACACAAAAAAAACATGCACTACACAGAGTAAGAACATTTTGGATTAAAAGAAATTTATTTGGTGGAAATGGCTAAACAAGAAGTAGCAAAGAGCAAAGATGTGCAAGTACAGGTAAAACTGTACATTGTCTGTGGTCGATGTAGCACTGCAAAGCTAAACTTAGATCTCACATTATCCAAAGGCAGAGTGCAGCATGTTCATTTTGTAGGCAGTGTCTGGGTCCTATGGCAATGATTTTTGATAATCAGCCTAAAAAGACATAAAAAAAATGCAGCCTCTCTGATTATTTTGAGCGCTGTTTTGCACTACTGTTTCTTTTTTTTGTTTTGTTTTTTGTTTTGTTTTTTTTAATTCCTTGTGCACTGTTCAGACTTTTGATTGAACTCTTTATGGAGCCTTTGGACTTTTGAGAACTCTTGTTTTGGTTTCCTGAGCTTTGTTTAGTAGATCCTGTTTTGAAGTTGAAGTCATGTCAGTCTTGTTTTGGTCTCTTGAGTTTTCTTCTGCATTTCCTATTTTATTTTGAAGCCCGACCCCTGACTTCCTGTCTTTGTTTTGTCTCCCACCTTTGTTGATTGTCTGCCTCACCCTAATATGAATCACCTGCTGCCAATTTACCCCGGTGTACATAAGTCTCGTTGCTCCTCTGTCTCTTTGCCATTGGTTTGTTGTCTTGTCTGAGTCTGTATTGGTTGTCATCCCTGTTCTTGTCCCTGTATTCTGAGCTCCTGTCACCTTTGATCCTGCCTGTTTGCCTCCTGATTTTGTCCCATTTGTTGACCCTTGTGCTCCCCTTTGGACTCGCTTCCTTTGCCTTGTTTAACCACTAAGAATCCCTGAGTTTGCTTTTGAGTTTGTGTTTCTGTATTTCCCTCCTTTGTCAATGATTTTTGGTGTTTGCTAAGCTTTGTTTCTTGGCATCATGAAACTTCTGGTGTCTGCATTTCGGTCCTTCCAGGCTCTTGCCTACAGCTATTGTAACAAAACCCTTTTTTCTCACCTTGACTGACTTTGTAGGCCAACCATCACAAATCAAGTCACATTGTTGTTGGTGGCCTTTTAGACTAACAGGGCAGAAAGAGAGATGAATGATGATGCATTCAGAAGTGAGCCATATTTTTGCCTGTAAAGATTTCAATTCATATTTGGTCATGGATCAGGGTAGTAGATTCAATGGAAACACTAACAGATTTTTTTCTAATCAATATTAGCAGGGCTCATATTTTTATATAAGGTCATTCACTACAAGATTTATTGATTCAAATAAAGCAGGTACTGTTAAGCTCACAATGAGAAATTAAAACCTTGGGTACAGATCTGTGTTTCAAACTAAATATTAGTCCAGTGAGTAGTATTAGATAATATTGCATTGAAAGACATGCTGTGCAACACAAACTAATTGTGCTGAACAATGTAGATCAATCCAGATTGCAAAGAAGAGGAAAAATGTTATGGTTTTTAGATCTCAAAACCCAGCACTAACTTCAAAAGATTCCTTGATAAAATCTGCCTGGCATTATTTTGCTACTTAAATAACATTCAGTATCTTATCTGCATCAAAATAAGACTGATTAGACATACTGTGTGAACTGAAATACCGTGTGACATAATGACATGTTGTTTTGCACATTTGTTTTTCTTTTCTTTTTTTTTTTTTTTTTACAATAATCATAATAGCAGCCGGTTTTGAATAACTGTCCTTGGACAAGGTTTGCATACGTATACATGAGGATAGAGTGGGTGTCCTTGTTATAAGAGGATTGAAGGTGCAACCTTTTGCAGACTAGGTGGATTACCTCATCTGCCAAACAGTACTGTACAGAGAGGACGTCAGTCGATGCAATGCTGGTCATACAGCTCTGCAAACAAAAGAGTCATTCTCACACAAGTGGAAGGACATAAAGTTATAGTGACAGTGGAATACCATTATGGCAATGTACTGCTGTAGGTCTGCCTCCAGAAATTAGGGCAGAAATGTTTTATCTTTCTTCACTTTGCTTGGTTAATGAGGACAGGTACAAGTTTTATCACATACCCTCTGTCCAAGCATGTACATGTCAACTTGGAGAAAATGTTTTTATGTAAACAGAACTGAGTAGGTTTTTTTTCCATGCAGAGAGGTATTGTGTCAAATGCTGTGAATCTACTTTAACTCCCACACAGATGTAAGACGACTAAGCATCTCAGCTGGGGATGTTAGAGAGCTATCTCCAATAATTCATTTTTTTGTTGCTTGACGATTTGAACACTGCAAAATCAAGTCGGGTAACACGAACTTAACGTTCTTCATAATGTGTAATGATATTTTCATTTGGAACAGATATTTTTCACACATCACTTTAGGCACTCTCCATGTGAGAACTTAAATTAAATTCACAGCTGGACTTCTGAATGTGCCCACTTTTTGTCAAGGCCTAATAAACACACACACACATTCACACACACATTCACATACACACACACACACACACACACACACACACACACCTAGATCAGCTAGTCTCTTTAGTATGCCACACACAAACGGTTTTTCCTTTTTCCTGATTTATTTGTTAGTCTATAGCAGTGTTTTGTCATTTCTCCAGTATTTTCAAACATCATTTGCATCATTTGCTATGTTATTTGCATTTTTTGGTAAGCCCCAAGGAGAATGAAAATGACCCCTGATTTCTTTCAAATTAAACCAGTGTGCTGCTGTAGAAATTACCAATTAGTACAACAAAACAAATAATTTTTAAAAAGAACTGAGAGGTAAATGAAGATTCATAAAAGCATAAACTACAGTGGGTGGTTACAATAACAGGGTCACCTTACAATATAATGCAATCTAACATAGTAGCAAATTACCAACAATAACAAATTCCAACATTTGTAGGCAAGGTAATACCATAAAGGATGATAATGTCCATAGTTTAGAAATTAGCAGCCCAATTCCCAAATTCCACCTCAGTTCAGATGGTGGTGGTAAAGCAGCTGAAGCTATTCGGTAAATGCTCAGAAGGTAAGATAATACTTTAGCTTGGTAACTAAGAAATATCCATAAACTTAACAAACACATGGGAGCTACAAAATCTTTGTTGGTGTAATGGAAACACCAACACTGCAGCTGTCCAATCCACCCAAGATGCATAAAGTGACTGAGCGTAAATGAAGTCTTTGTCAGTGGCTGGATCTGTTTCTGTCTCCCTAACCGAACCAGTTTCTGTTTGTGCCCATGTGTCAGCACCTGTATCATAGATCTTGCTGCTACAGTCTATTTCTGATTTCATACCTGCTCCTGTCTCTTGGTCTGTGCTGGTTCTTGTTTCCCTGCCAGAACCTGTTTCTGCTTCTCAGCCTGAGCCCACTCCTAAACCTTTTTGTAATCTTGAACCTTGTTGTGTCCCTCTCCTTTGCCTCCAGCCTCAGACTTAGTCTCCTCTCATGGAGTGTTCCAAATGCATACTACACACAGTACTAAATCCACACAATATGTACTAAGCTCATAATCATAGTATTATTGTTTTAGCAATTATTATACAAAAGAATCAGCATATTTTACCTTTTCTTATACTAACAGGAGACGTCAGTCATACTGAGACTTGAGAAATGCCACTGCCGAGTAAACTTGACAACAGAGAAATCAGATGTGTTTCATATGTAGTCTTGTTTGAATATATTTAACATTTTCATAATGTTTTTTTCAGTGTGAATTTGGTACTTATAACCTGCTTACAGTTGGTATGTAGAATGGATTTGGGACACACGTCATTAGGCCTTTTCCCCTGGAGATCATCTGAACCACTCACCTGCCTGCTCAGCTGTCCCCAGTTCCCTCATGTACCTCCCAGTATATAACCCCTGTCTAGTTGTAGAGAAATGCAATTTCTAGGGGACAGCGTTGCAGTATAAATAGAGACGCTCACAGCCCCCCCTCCCCCCTGTGACTGTGTGAAGGCTGTGGGTATGCTTGTGTGCATCATTCAGTGTGACCTTTGTTTCTGCACAAACTGTCACTCCATGTGCTGATAATTGAGTTGATCTCATTAAAGTAAGAGACCTCCCACCTTGTGGAGCATTCCCTCAATAGCACTTAAAGTTTTCTGATGCAGTTGAAGTGGAGGACATGCTAGCAGGGAAAAACTAAAGAGGGGATGATGGCTTTATGTTTGTGAGTGTGTGTAAGGATGCAAATCAGGCTTTACCCTGGCTGACAGTCTGGAGTGAGAATTAATGGCCAATAAGTTCTTTTTTTACTGTCTCGTACAAAATGACCATAAATTTGGATGGGTTTTAATAGGGTCATTGACTAATATCCGTGACTCAGTGGCTTGTCTTACAACAGTCAGTCATCTAACTTTGGCTGGTTAGGGTTAGGTAATTTATTCTCAGGAAGCCACCTCTTTATTAATTGGAGCAGGTCACCATAGTGACTATGCTGCATGGCTAATGTGTTTCAGGTTGTGTTTAAAAAAAAAAAAAATAGAATATTACGTTAGATTGTAAGTTATATAATTGCATTGACCATCACTATCACATCAGCTAGCATGGAGACCAATGACTCCCAGGACTCTTTTGCCATGAAAGGCTTGTATGAGGGTTGTGTCAGGCAGTGTTGTAATGTTTAACCTTTTTCTCCAAGGAGACAAATATAAGCTATAGTTTTAAGAAAGAATGGGGTTTTGTGTTTCAAGCCTATGCAGGTCCCTGCACAACACAAATACAATTTAATTTGGAGTTCCTTCTTAGAAATTGTATCGTGATGTGAATTCTGCACCTGCAATGTGGGCACAGATGGTGTAGCCTTGCTTTAGCTCTTAGTTGCCCCTTGTTGCAAAGGAAACACATTAACACAGGAGTTGCCTGGCTTTTTTTTCTGGTACCAGTTTCCCTAAGGGCTATGTTGAGTAGTGTCTGCATCCTTTTGCTCTCACTGTTAGACCACCAGTACAGCATCATCAGTATGGACTCCAACCCCCAGCAAACCAAGACAGCATAACCTTTTAAATCACCGGTTAAGGATGTATTGCAGCCTAAAAATAACCTCATATTAGTCTTAGTGCAGCCAACAAACAGCCTTTTAATAATTAGGGGAAAAAATCATTTTCAGAAATGCACACATATTACATCATGAAATTAAAAAAAATGTGCATTTGGGACAACTTGCCTGCCTCTGTTAGTACTGATTACCACATCTTTTGCAGTTGAAAAATGCTGCTAATTAGTATTCAGCCTAATATGAGCCACCTTCCGTAGCACTGTTTTAAGTGTGACAAAGTTCCAGCAGCTTTCAGTTATGTGTTCATGTGTTATTCTGTGTGCCCCTTTAAATTCTAATGTGCAATATAGTGTTATATAGTTCATTAGCTTATCTGTGTTTAAGTGTATATGGGGATAGAAAATACTTTTCTAGCTTAATCTAACAAGGCAGAATGCTACCCAAAAAAAAAAAAAAAAAAAAAGATTTAGACTCTAATGTTTACATCACCTGAGGCTGGCTACACAGGTACTACTCAATTACTTGAGAACTAGGCAGTTTGTTGGCACTGATAAGCTTATAAGTAACTAAACAGATGTCTAGATTAACCCAGGAAGGGACATTTTATTGACACTTTTATTGACAAAAAAGAAAAAACCAAACTGCAGATTAGTACTGAGTGGCACAGGGAGAAACAACACCCAGAAACACTGCCACAATACACCACCACATGCATGGTGGTGATTGAGTTGAACTCAGCCACCCACCCAGCGTGTCCAGCCAGGAACAACTGATTCTATGAAAAAAGGATAGACAGTTGAAAGATTTTGCTCAGGCTAAAAGTGACCATCAAGCCAGTCCATTCACATACTGTCCCTGTGCTAATACAGATTCAACAAGGTCTTCATCAAATGCAAAACCAAAACCAGAAAACAAAAGGGCACGAAAACACAGGGGTAAAGCCGCATGGAAAATGTCCTGAAATTGCAAGCAGCTGAAACCAAATTATCCCACTGAGCCCACATAAGATTCATTGCCGTATGGTCACACACTCTCATGACAGAACTCAATGCCCTGCAAAAGGTTTTCACCTTATTGCAGTAATCAGAACCACTAGTGGTATACTCAAGACAATAACTTCTGTTTTAAACTTCTACCTGAAGGATAGAACATCAGCCCTTAACAAGACATCTGCTTTACTCATAAAATCAGTCATCCAACTTTAAAACATGCCCAATAACTTACACTCCCTCCTAATTTGCAAATAGGGGCCGGAAAATAGAAAGTTTTCTGAAAACAGCTGTTATACAAATCCATCCATCTATTTTCTAAACCACTTTTCCTGTTTGGTCTCAAGGGACTGGAGTCTATCCTATCATGCATTAGGTGAGCTCACTCTGGACTAGTCGCTAGTCTATCACAGGGCTAACACATATAGACAAACACATTCACACTCCCATTCACACCTACAGGCAGTTTAGTTTCCAATTCACCTAACGTCCATGTCTGTGGACTGTGAGGAGAGCGAAGCAGCCAGAGGAACCTCACACAGACATGGTGAGAACATGCAAACTGTACACTGTTTTTGTTAAAATGCTGGATTAAAATATCAGTGATAAAACAAATGACTTTCTTTTCATTATTTGAATCAGACACTGCAAAACATTTACTGTGTTCACTCTATTGGTATTATCAGAGACAATAAGACAAGAAACTAAATATAAAAAAAAGAATATAAGAAAGAATGAAAGAGTTACTTATATACCTCTTGAAAATAATACAAAATAAAGATTTTAACCATCAAAAAAAGTGTAGTAGGTGTGAAGCCACAGCTTCTTTAGTAAAATAAACTAGAATATTCAATAGCAAAAACTCCACTACAAACATTAAGACAGGTGACATTCTACAGTTATTCTTCATGTCAGCAAATTTCATGAAAAGACCAAAACCATCGATGAATTGTGAAGCGAGAGACTATATGTCTTATTCCTCTGTGCCACAGATTACCACTGTTATCCACAAACTGTTAAAACCATGTCATGACTAGCCCTTAAGGGGGCTTTTTTCTGAACCCTTTTGCTTTGTTATGAACTCTTTTGTAGACATTTGGACCTTTTCAGAGTCTAGTTTAGTTCAGAGTTTTGTTCATAGTTCCTGTTTTATTTTAAAATCATGGCCCTTGTCTAGCTTGCTTTGTTCTACTTTCTGTCTTTGTCTTGTTTCCCTCCATTTGTGATTGTCTACCCTGCCCTAATTGGTTTCACCTGTTGCCCATAGCCTTGTGTATTTAAGTCTCGTTATTTCCTTGTGTCCTGGTCAGTTTGTGTGTGTTGATACCCAAGTCTGTACCTGAGTCTGTGTCTTCCCTGTGTTTGTTCCCGTACCTGTGCCTTGTGTTTTTTTTCCCCACCTCATGGACTTACCTTGATTTCTTGTTTTCAAGTAGGAACTTTTGTATTTTTGTTTAGTTTTAGTTCTTCTCCCATGTGGATGATTTTTGGTTGTTGAGTTTTGTTCCCTTGCCCTTAACTCTTCCAGTGATTTTGGTTTATTAAAAGACTTTAAGTTACTCTAAAATGACAAACCAAATCAATTCACCAAAGTGAACATGTTTATTTATTATGATAACTAGGAGCACTGTAGCTTGTTTTAGGATATCCCACATACATACACATCAGAGCACCAAATGTGTATCACATTTGAGGTCATTACCTTTTTATTTTATTACCTCTCAGGAGAAAGTAGTAGGTTGTGTTTTATTTAATTAAAACTAGTTGTTTAATGGAACTGTTGTGATCATGGTTAAATGATTACAATGTGAATGCTGGCTTTATGACAGGACCAGCAGAAATACCTGACAATCAACATTTTGATGGACAGGAACACACCAGTCATACATAATGAATCACATCCCGGAGTCACAACAGACATCAACACCTAACAATATACATTGTTATTGTGCTCATGGTTAAATGTCAGCACTGAGTGGCATGATACGAAAAGCCAAGATGTATAATTAAAGCTGGACCTCCACATCTAAATTTTTCACTGCACTAGATGCAGTCACCCTACTTCTGGCATCGCCACTGAACTTTACCTTTACGTGTACAAATCTCATGCAGAATACTTACAAATGAATGTCAGTTCCACAAGATAGGATGATAATAGATGAAAAACTGTGTGCTGCTGATTTGCTGGGGCAGAGAGAGCGATAGAGAAAGGGCACATGTGTATAGAGAAACCATGGTGGCAAGTGAAACACAAAATAGACAAAAAAATATAGACATAACTTGTCATCCAGATACGAGGCCTCAGAGCAAGGAATTCGGTGGTGTTAGGACATTTGCAGAAATTGTATTTAGTATTTGGGACAACCTGCCTATATGTGTTAGAAAGTAATTTTTAAAAGTGGTAAAGTTTGTTCTCCAACATCGACATTGGCGGCAAAACAGTAATTACTTACAGGCCCAGCTCTTTCTACAAAACTTGAAATAGCTGGTAAAATCAGCAAAATGGCAAATTTTGAGTTTCATCAGCTGCTGTGACAAGTTTTTTAAAACGTCTTTTGCTTTACCTAGATTGCCAGTGAACTTCACTCAGCCACTCTTCTGTCGCCTGCTTTGAAGTCCTCCCTCTCTATTATATTATTTCTGCATGTTTCCACTAGTTTTGGCTCCTTCTCGTTTGGGGGACAAATTCACAGAGAACACTGTCAGGCTCTTCAACTTCAGCAGTGAAGGGAGAATTAATCTTTAGCTGAGGAGAGCAGATCGGCAGGCGACAAAGCAGCACAGCCATTAGGGCTGCGGAGGAGGCCAAATGCGCTTGTGGTCGTAGATCGACGCAAATGACTGCGCCAGGGGGACGACAATTCCCCTCTGCTGGAGCTTCTGCTAGATGATCATTAGTGTGCTGGATTTGATTGATATGGCACATTTCGGATGGCAGGTGGACGACTCATCTCAACATGGCAGTCCCCGGTGATTAATCTCATTTTAAGATGCATCTGGAGGAGTCGACTCATTCTAGATGGGTTGGTGTAAATTAAAGTGTATAATAATGCAACACAGCCTGAGCTATTCAAGTCAGGCTAAACTGGAATGTCAGCATTTCACATCATTCAAATCAACTGTCAGGCCGGATTGTGGGTCCTGATGAATGTATACAAAGTGGCACAAAGCAAGTGTCAGATTAATAATTCAACCCACCATTGTGACACAGAAGTGTACAGTGTTGAGACACGGAGGTGCAAACAACACTGGGAATCATTCATCACAGTTCTTGTACTTGCAGCCGCTCCCAGCACTGACAGTGGGTTGATTAAAGCACTTGAGCAGCCATTTTGAAATCAAACCGTTCAAGGATTTTTCACTTACAGGTAGAAGCTGATGGCTGCAGAGGTAATATGAAGGAGGCACGGCCTTCTACCAGTATGTTCGTTTGCATGGATGTGAAACAAGGTAGTGCTGATAAAGAGTGTGTGTGGTCAGCAAACAATTAACCTTGATAAATAAAGGTAAAAATACAACGGCAGAGGCTTAGGCGTGCAAGGTTAACTATTTCTACCCTCAGGAGATTATTGTAATTATAGGTTCCAGAGGATGGAATTCTACAAGTGAAATTAGATGTTTTTCACTGCGGACCCTATAATCATGGGACTGTATAGCAAGGACAGAGAATCTCTTGATATGAAAAGCAGTATGCTCATTTCACACAGTCTTAAAATGATTGGACTTGTTCTGAAGTCTTATTCAGCCGGGTTCAGTCAAAGGGCTTCAAGGCTGTAGAGTTCAGTGGTAACCATGGGTTCTTTCATTCAGTTAATGCCTTCTGCTTGAAAGCGAAATACAGCCTGAGAACTCATTGTCTGCTGCAGATATTTAATTGAAATGGAGTAAGGGGGTTTGTCATTTGCACTCTCATTCTAAAGACTTTTCCAGTATTGTAAAACTTTCTGTGGAGAGCTGATGCGAAATGATTTCTTCTTCTTTATTGCTAAGTCTGTCTCTAGAAGAACTTTATATTGCCCTAACAACCCTGTGTTTTCATGCACATTGTCATACCGTACTGCAACTAGTATAGTACAATAATCTTTAAAGGCGAGCGAATACTAATGCAGAAAACTATTACACATTTGATATATGTAATTAATTTGGATTACTTTGTAGAGATTTTGTTTCACTTTGACATCAAAGGGTCTTTGATCAGTGTCAAAAAGCCACATTTAATTGACTTTAAATCAGTGTTGTGATATGTGTTGTGTTTGGAATCAAGACAAAACTACAAAGATTTGTAGTTTTGTCTTGATTCCAAACACAAAACAAAACTACAAAGATTTGTGTCATCATCTGTCTTCTTAATCAGACATGCTGATGTGCAGTTTTCATGTTGCACATTATATAAATATTTTTAGATGTGTAAGTGTGTAGCAGTCAAATAATAGCAGGTTTCCTTTTGAATTTTGTTGTTGAAGCTCTTTACATTTGGATCAGAGATTGTGCTTTTATCTATACGTAGGTGAAGGGCTTCTCAAATCAGCAGAAAATACTCTTGAGTTGTGTCTCCACTCGACCGCCACTTGACTTTTTTTCTACTAAGACAAACATCAAACAGAAGTAGTCTGAAATGATTTTACCCAAGAACAGCTATACCTTTTTGGGAACATTGTGGCCCTTTTATTTCTTCTTTGTCCCACCTTTGCATTGTCCCCTTCTTCATGCAATGCACAGCAGGAAGGAAAAATAATCAAATTCAAACAGCAACATCTCAGACAAAATAGATTACCATACTGTTGACAATTCCCAAAACCGTTTGCAAAAATTCAACATGTTAAACCTTTTTAAATTACTGTTTGTTGCACAGCTGTTGTGTAGGATTGTGTTAGACGTACAAGTGTTCACACCCTACGTGTCTGATAATACGCAGGAAAGTAATGTAGATGAATAAGAATTCAACATAAAGTTATTAGGGAATTTCGGAGCAAATTTCTAATTAATAGCCATGAATATCTAAATTAATGGAATGGGTTTCAAATGGGCTTTGTGGGCCCAGAGGGCACAAAACTCCTGCAACACATTAATGACAATGCAAAAATTTAAATTTAAAGCTGCAATATTCAACTTCTTGCCTTCAGGCAGAGATGTGAAATGCTACCCCTCTAAACCCCCAACCCTCAGTGGGGCAAGTTCGTGCCCCAACACTTGTCATTCATCCTGATGAGCTGTCGACTTTGAAACAGCATCCAGCCTGAAGCTAAGGTAACTGGCATCCTAAACCCACCACAGGCGCTGAGATGAACATAGGCAACCTGCAGTACAAATGTTTCACCTGTGTCTCAGCACAGGCCTCATTCCTGTGTTTTATTTGTTGTTGTTGGCATGTTTATTCCTTCTACAAGGTCATTATAGTCTCACCTTGAAAGCAAAAACCCAGCTCATTGCTCGCCACACCCACAGAAAATGGCATGATCACAAAAGTATAGCTGGAAGACTCATCTAGACATTACCACTTTAAAATTATAATCTCATAAAAGTAAGTCAGCAATAAGAGACAAGGTAGCACTAACAGGATCTTGATGCAGCTTTCATTTATACCCACAAGATACAAAGTAACCAAAGATTTTTAATTGATTTTAGAGAGCCTACTAAAAACAATTACACTCCCTTTACAAGAAGGAGTCAATACAGGCTAAGATGCAACATACTGTAGAAAGTGCAGTGTTCATTTCATCACAGAATCCCTTCCATCATGTGTCTGACACACAGTGGTAATCAATACACAGGGAGTAGGGAAGGTGCCCCTGATTGATCAGGTGGCCATGGTGAATGTAATCAATACACAGACTTACTGAATCATGAACTTAGGAGGGAGTCACCCAAAATTAGGTCATTTCTTTGCATCTCATGAACCCACCAGATATCTCATATATATATATATATATATATATATATATATATATATATATATATATATATATATATATATATATATATACATTTTATTTTTATATTTTTATTTTTATATTTATATTTATATTTATATTTTTATTTATTTTTTGTTGGAATCAATCACTTTAATTACCTTATTCCACAAATGTACAGGGATCTACTTTGGTGACATTGGTGTGATAATGACAACTGACATTTCACACGTTCAAGGACTTCATATGCAGTGTTGTGTTAGCTGACAACACGATAAATAATATAAAAAGACTATAAAAAGAAAAGGGACAAGATGAAGAATTTACTATGTGAAACTGCATATTCTACTATGCTGTGTAGTATCTGTCTCATGAGCTTTATCAGTCTGTGATTTGATAGATTCTTTTGATGATTTTCTTTTGATATCTCTGTGGTGGCTGATGGGAGATTTAAATTGTCACCAAAAGATTCAATGTGTATGTGCATGTAAATAATATAAATAAAAGCTCATTATCTGAGAAGGTCTAAACAGATATCTTCAACTAATGCACAAAAGAAATTGCCCACTGTCTAATATGTGCTGAAAAACCCATGACAACTGGTATTAGGCATGAATATTTTAAAAAGGTTAACAAAATGAAGCCTTTCATACACTGCAACTAATCTTAATGAATTTCCTCCATCCTCTGTGTTAGTTTCCATGCTGATAGGTCGAAGAACTGGCCTGACGTGTTCTGACCCAGTGCATATTGTATTTATTCAGTTGGAGATGTTTATCAAATTGTGAAATAGAATTTTTGGATCAATAAACAAAGACATCTGAAATGTTTTCAGTCCCGGTGCACACGACTGTAGCTTAAAACAGCTTTGGTTTTCCTGAAGCATTTTATTAGAAGGTTGAGTAGGTGTGGACACATCACTATACACACAGCTAACATGTAGTTAGAATTTTTTTTTTCTCTCAATTTCTCTCTGGGCTTCCTCTTTCAAATTCCTCTTATGTGTTTCCTATCCTTTCATGGTAGGTTGAGCTTTTCAGGCATTGTCAGGCTTGTTTAAATTTTTAACAAGCAGGGGGAAAAAACAAAGAGAGTGAGACGAGGGGAGAGTCCCTCATCTGAAACCAAAGGTATATTTCCCATGAAATGTAGTGCAGTGACGTGGAATAGTCTTCGCCTTTTGTATCTACTGATGCCGTTGGCCCCTTTTAACCAAATGGTGAAGACAATGCATGCTTGAGTTTCCACAGACTAGGCTGGTCTACCAAGAATAACTATGCCCAGGTGGTGTCTACTGAATGTGCCTCTTTAAATTTCTTTAAATCCACTTCAAGTTGGTTTCCTCTGTAGTAGTTTGAAAAGTCTTTTACCTCAGCCACAGCTATTCAGTTAGTTTTGTAACTTTAGTTTGCTCATGCTCTGGGCTGATGAAGTCTCAATAAAAAGAATTATGCTAATCAGTAACAATTTTCAGTTATGCCCCATACATGCTTTCCTTGATTGAAATGTAATTGGGTAAAATCATCAGCGGAAGATGTTGATCATGGATGGCCCAGCAGAAACAGCGTCGTGCTCCATGTTGTCTTCAACAAGGAGTCATCTAATTTTGTGACAGGTGTGAAGGTAATTGAACACTGTCAGACATCAAAAGACAGACAAGAAAATGAACAGCAACAGAAAATAAACACAGACAGCCATGCAAACCTGAAATTGAGTTTAGAACCAGACACACTTTCATAAACAAAGCATTAATTATTTGTTTTAGTTCAAAGGAAATCATGTCGACATTTTCCAGGAGACAGAGCCTAACTGGGGGACACTAAGGTTATGCCCTTCATGTAATCTTCTTGGAAATATCTATCTATCTATCTATCTATCTATATCTATATCTATATATATATATATAAAACAGCAACCAAAGTCCATAGAATTCATCATAGTGTGTTCAGAATTTAATGGCAATCCATCCCATGGGTGCTGACATCTTTCAGCCCAGACCAAAGGGCTGGACCAACAGACCATACAACAAACTGACGCTGTCATCCTTGGAGCCAAAAATCCAAATAATTAAAGAGATTTGAAGACCTTCTTTTTAGTGTCAGGTCTGATTTTTCTAATGCGGGTGTGCGGTATGAGTGGCCTTGTATTAATGATCTTACTACTTCCAGAATCTTGGTTACAGCCCTGCCTCAGGAACTCCTGTTGTAAAAATACATGCTCACATGCAATGTAAAGGGACATTAGGAGCTCATTTTCTGGGAAATCCAGAGATAGCTGGTACTCAACAAACACTTTCATTGTGCAGTGACTTTCAATTATGGTTGCTTTGCTTGCTTTTAAAGTTTAATTGCAGCTAAAGGATCTTATAATAGAAATAGAAGAGAAGTCTATGATCCCTATGAGATGCATTTGAGAGCATGCCAATGTCAAATGAAACAGAGGCAACCCGGGAGAGTTGGCAAACTGGCTCCATCTCCTGGAGGAGACAAGAGATGGGGCTCTACTGAATACACCCCCACCTTCACCTGTTCTCATTATGCTGTGTGCTGAATGCTTGCGGAAGGCTATGGCATGCTTTACTAGAATGTTTATACATCATATATACATTGCAACTATTAAGACTTTGCTATGGAAACTGTCTGCTCACTTCTCAGAGAGAAAGGAAAACTATTGCTTTTTACTGGAAAAGTAATGACACTGCCAGTGTTTAGTGTTTGATTCCTGCTGAAAGCACCAATACTAAACATATGCTGTGGTGGTATTTTTTAGATGTTGAATAAAGGTGCTCATGAAATTAAGCACAATGCTGTGTGAAAGTAAACCAAATAAACACTGAAAGAACAAATGCAATCACTACAGAAAATATCTTAAGATGTACATTAAATGCAAAATACACCACACCTCAACAAAGAAACAAGCAATATCTTCCTGACCTCATTCACAAGAATTCCACTTGAAAGGCTGCCCTGTTAATGAATAATAAACTATTGTATAGTCCATTTGTTTCATTTGTTTGGGGAGGTCTGCAGGTGCAGTAAAGCATGAATTGGTCATCCATGACCAGTAATCATGTTCCTGTCTATTAGACTGTGCTGCTGGGAAATAACATAAGAAATAGAAAAGAGCTATGAAATTCCTGGAATAACCACAGCTCACTTGTCGCAATCCAATTACTTTGTCCATGTTTGCAGCGGATCTCCATTCCTCCTCTCAGTTTAAATTTATTTCCTGAGGTTAACACCTTATTAGTTTTGACCACACGTTGTGTAACCTGCACCTGACTACGTTTTTTTAGCCTCGCACAAATCCAAAATTGGAGACAAAAAAAAAACAAAACAAACCAAAAAAAAAAACTAAATTTGAAGCATATTAAAATGTCAACACTTTGATGCCTGAAATGATATATGTTCCACAGTTCATGAATACAGCATTGCTCTGTGTGGCTTCCAACATATTGGATTTTCCTGTAGGGAAGCAGCGTTTATATTCAGCTGTTTGATGGGGTTTAGAAAACAAGGACTGATCCTTATTGTGCATCTTCAGCTGGTCCCTTTCCCTTAAATGAATTCGTTTAACAAGCACTTCTTGAGGGTTTGTGTGCCAAGAAGCACTGAGTTACAGCTGTTCCACAATGCCTCTGCCACAGTCCAAATTTAGCTGAATAGCTGGAAGGGAAAGTACTCTCCAAGCTGGATCAGGATCTTACATGGAGGTGCACCCAACTACAAAGCACTACCATATTTTCACTCCTTTAAGAAACAAAAAGTACAATATTTACTCACCCATGACACAAAACGACTACACTTTGTCTGCAGGGATTTGAAAGGCTTGGCGATCACGTATTGATTCACTTTATTTCTTTGGTGTTGAGATTTTTTTCATTTTCAAAGCTCACTTTGCAGCCCATGTTTTGTAAGAAAAACTACCCCCCTGCCAGTGTCTTGAAGCTCCCAGGGTCTTATCATTTGGTTACTGATCTCCAATTCACTTGTGTCACGATTTGTGAGCATAATACACAAATTTCCATTTGTTGTGAAGTGTTTTTAAAAGACCCTTGGGTCTTTGTCTCGCTTGCAAAATTAGCATTTCTTTCATTCTTTCAGTTTCATGTACACACAACTAAACTATACCAAACTAAATTAAATATATTATTATTATAGCAAGAATAAAGCACAGACTGCCCATCAGCACCGAGCACCCGCTGAGTGTTTATTCCCTAACGCAGTCTTAGCTTGTTTGCTGGTTTGTTGTGTCACAACATTTTCTGAATAAAATATCTGCTTCTGAACAAAAATGAATAAGAATTGCTTCAACCACATGTGCAAAGAAAACAGGATGTTGTGGGTGCAGCCACATGCTGTATGTCCATATGGTTGTACTTTAATGATATACGCAGAGGTTTGGCTTCAGAATGAAAATATAAATGACTGTAACCAAGAAAAACTAGCTTCCTGGCACGCTGGCTAGAGGAAGAAGGGGGATATTTCATTTGCCTTCAAGTTTCACTTGAACCCACTCAGTTATCATGGCTGTCGATGTCAGGCAGCCAGTAACATGGCTGTTCACCTTGAGGGGTCCCTGGAAGATTGGCTTCTCTGGAGCTAACTGATATGGACCCAATTTCCTTTTAGCTAATTAGCTTGGCTACAGTACCAGTGGCAGTCCTTATCAGCCCCCAAACCTGCTGCTTTCTGTCTATGTTTCTTTTTTTTTCTTGTTGTTGTTGTTGTTGTTGTTGTTGTCATAGTTGTTGTAGGTCTGGAGCACAGTAAAATAGCATACCCCAAAAGTGACAGGTCTCTGTGTGTATGTGGCTAATAGCAGAAGTTATGTATGTTCGCAAAGTGTATGACCGTGGTCTCAAATTTCACTGACACACACTATGTGAAATTATAAGACATAAACCAGCAAAAACCCTCTGGCTTGGTTAATCCTCCACAGATTTCTTTTCTAAAAGGAAAACTAAGTTTCTCACGTTACTTGACTTTACAGATTCCGTGCATTAAATGTGCTGTGCCATGTTACCATTTTGGGAAATGCTCTCATTTGCTTTCTTGCCAAAAGATAGATGAAAAATATCACGCCAATGTGAGTTCGTGAAATATGAAACTACAGCTAGCAGCTGGTTAGCTTAACTTAGCATAACAACTGGAAATTTCGGGAAACCACGACCCTGGCTTTGTGTGAAGGTAACAACAAGAGGTCTTGCTATCTTAAATCCAAGCCAGTTTTCTACACACAGCATGACCTCTGATTAGCCTTTTAAGCACAAATTACTTCATATGATGTGTATTGTTTAATGTCTCATTTGGGTCATTAAACATTACACAACATCCTCATCCTTGGCTACTATTTCATCCACCATGGACTGAAATGCACCCACTGAGCAAACACACTTATTGTGTGAATTTTCTTCAGTGTGCAGGATATCTTCAGCAAACCTTATTCTAATTCATGTAATCCTCAGAGATGGCACAGACCCAGCATGCAGCCATTCAGAATGCACCAGTGCCCTCAAATGCCTGCTCAGTCCCAGAACACAGACAGTAAGGGCCTCGGGGTAATTTCACACTCTGTTATGATTTTGTTCAGAAATAATATGGGTTTGGAGAGAAGTTCGGGTTGACTTCAGAGAGGAAAAAGCATACTGGTGTTGCGGAAGTTGTACTTTATGTGAGCTGAGGTTTGATATCCTAGAAAGACCAGTACCTGTCACATAAATGCAAATATGTTTGCCTATTAAGCAGAAAAATAGCAGTGGTTATGGCTGTGCAGTAACAATAAAGCTTTGTTCTTAGTATTAGCACCTGGCATGAGATAAGCAGCAATTCTGCTCCATCTAATGCAAGTAAAGAAACAGTATTCCTGCAATAAGAGCCAATTACTGTGTTACATGTTTCATGATGACAAGAAAAATGAACAAAAGACATTTGAAGGAAAGCACCTGGCAAACACAGACTCTCTAATGTCTCCTTCATGTGTTTCTTTGCAACATTTGGCTGTGGGGCATCACAGGGTGACACATGTACACAATAATAGTAGACTAAAAGAAGCATAGGACCATATAATAGCTTCCATGACCATTAAACTTTAATAGGCACACATAACTAATGTGGTTAAACCTGCTGCAGGTTTCCCCTTGTCCCAGACCACCAGACTCACAGATTAAATTTCTAAACTAGATTGATTTGCACAGATATGACCAATGGCATTAATGTGATAATGCATCATAGGTCAGTGTACTGTTATGGCGGTAGGGAGAATGACTGTGGTCATTTACAATTACGTGACTAGGTTGCTGCTCACCTGGCAAACAACACAGAATTACCGCCAAGCAAAGGATGTCAAGGCAACCTAATGCTCTGTCATTGAAACCCATCTCAATTAAGCTGAGGCTGGACAGGTGCCTGGGAGTTGACTGATTGGTTCTTCCCTTCCTCTCTCAGTGTGGTGATGTTCCTATTTTCCCAGCGGAAAAACTGGGGATGTTGAGGAGCTCTAAATGGAGTTTCTGTGTGTTGTTCAATAAAGGGAAAGACAGTTACTAACTCTTGAATGTACAAGTCAAGACCTTTCTGTTGTGATAATAGCATCACCCTACTGTCGACAGCACTTAGGTGTTTCATTTGATTATTGCCCTGCTATTTTATAAGCATATTAGCTCTGTTTTTAGAATTGAATTATTCTGAAATTTTTCTGAAAACAGTGAAACAGTGTTTTCTTCTGATGAAGGATTATTATTACATGGGTTTTATTTTTGTATTTTTGGCCATTGGGTCATGAAGAGACAGTGTCATATATATGTTGTGATGACACTGTATTCACCAGAGTAACTGCTGAGACTGGGTATGCAGCAATATTGCTAGTAATAGGTCCAACAGGACAAGAAATGTGTTTAGCCAGACAATTATATAAACCCTATCAACTAGAACAGTCACCAAGCAAGTTATTAGGAACACCAATCCAGCTTATTAATGCAATTATCTAATCAGTCAGTCATGTGGGAGCAATAAATCATGCGGATAGAATTGAGTGATTGATTCGTTTTTGGCCTAAGGTAAAAGAGACAAGTTATACAGCTCTCATAATGTGCACATACAGTTAAACTCTTTAAGTGATTGTGCAGAAAGTTTGAAGTTAACAACCTTTATGGTATTTCTGTTTTGGGCAATTGAAAACTGTAAGTCAGCTTTGTTTGAGAAAATGGACATCATCAGCATTTGTGCAGTAATATGCTACCTTGGCTGGGCTTATCACACAAGAGGTCCTTGGCTTGACTTGACCTGATTTGGCACCATCAGACTACCTCTTCCCCAAGGAGCTCAGTGGTCGCCATTTTGACAATGATGATAACATCATCGCTCCAGTGAACACCTCTCTGGGTCCAAGATCCCAACTTATACAAATAAGGGATCTGTATGCTCCATGACTGCTGGAATAAATGTGAAAATGTAGGAAGGGACTATGGTGAAAAATAAATGTGCTAGGTTTACTAAAATTGACTGCACAAACATAAGAACCACTTCTCACACAGGTCATGAGACTTTGACTGTGGCATGATTGTTGGTGCCAATTCTTCAAAATGTGGTGTAATGTGATGTTGATGTATGCAGATGTGTTATTTGAAATATAATGATAAAAAATTACTGAGTGGATCAAGATTAGCTTGTTAAATAATTATTCAAGGTCAAGGACGAACTCAAATGCTCAAACAATAATAATGATTCCTTATATAATGCTTGACTAAACAAAGTTTTAAATAGCTTTACACTGAAACAAAAATGAAACTACATAAAACAAGGCATTGGAATTGCTTGTGTAGTGACACACAACATTTAAGGTGTAGCACATGACTACACATTTTGTTCATTATGGCTTCATACAAAGGTGCATTTTGGGAAGGAATTTTAGAGATAATACTGATTTGGTCACAGCCTGAGATGCTCAGACTGGGAGTCCCAAAACTGGGGGAGATATGATGATTCAGAATAAACTGTTCACTCTGTCATGACTCAAAATAGAGGTAAATGTTGCGGGGAGAAAGCAGGAACCTCCAAATGTGTAGCACTCTCCCAGTGAAACTCCCCACTGTCAAGTGAAAAGCAGCGGCTGGCAAGTCCACATGCATTAGAGAAGGCAAATGGCAGCCTGAGCCCTGCCAAAGCTTACAGAACGGCTGCCAGTGACAGGGACTGAGCTTCACACTGGCAATTGGTGACAAAAAATCTTTATCATTTTCTTGGTAATTGCACTGTAAATGAGACAAACAGTTTTTTAGTCACAGCTAAGACAGAGGCACAGAAGTCTTAATGATGCAGAATATCACCGCAATAACTGGCCAGACTGTTAAAAAATAATGGTAAGATGGCAGTAATGATCCCGCTCACAGGTGCAACAGAAGTTAGGTGGCCTCTGGGAGGTAAACTTTCCATTTCATGAGTTTTGTCACCACAACTGGCTGATGGGTAAACCTTATCAGACATCAGATATAAGGAGGACAGTTTCACACCGTTGGGTCGAGAATCTTAATCACAACCTGGGTGTTGTTGTATTTTCTAACTCAAGCTGCTGAGCTCTTCCTTTGGATAAAATCCACAAACGACAGCTGTTATTCATGCAGATCCTTGACCATAAACAGCAGACCTGGGTGCTCAGCTCACAACATACAGCAGCCGTTAACCGTTGTTAGTCTGCAAGGTACAATCCTATAATTTATTGTAAGTAAACAATATTAATTTGAAATAACACTCTTGTGTAAATCATGAAGAAAGTGTTTTATGTAGGATGCTCTGATACAACCCATAGGAGCATATTGGCAACCTTTCTAGTAACAATGATAAACATGTGATTAAGGTTGTGGAATGGTCACAGATAAAAAAAAATGTAAAAATCAGTGTTGATTGTCTGTTTGAAACATGAAATGAACAGCAATCTTCTGAGTCCAAATCCAGCGTTTTGTCAAATGATCCATCTACCAGCAGCCCTTCTGCAACCTCCTCCCTACTAAGACTTTGTTACTCTATAATAACATCGCCAGCTTTCCTCCTTTGCTCCCGTCATAATTACTGTGGCCACTAGAGGTTGCCTATAAAACATAACTATGGTAATAAGCTGCTTGCACAGACGGCCAATGAGCTAATTCTTTATGGGAAGAGAGTCTCAAGTGACAACAGGTTCCAATCCTGTGCATTAAATTGTGGTATGGGAGTTACCCTTTGTTTTTAGATTTAGACCACATAATCCATGGTTCAGTTTCTTTCCTTGATATCCTGCTTGCCCTTTTTTGCTCATGAAATGTCTACATCATTCTCTACCAGTCTTATAATAGTTTTCAAAAGAGGAACTATCTGGGAAAAGGGCAGAAATTATGTTTCATCCTTAATTCTTTCATTGCAGAACAAGTGAGGAAGAGTCAGGGGAAGTTCTGCTGGAAGTAGAAGTGTCATATTCTCAGAAAGCTTTCTAATGGACTCTACATTTCAGCCAAAAGACATTGGATGGACTTTTCTCTGGTTCAATAATTATACAGAAGCTTTTATATTTTTTAGCTTAAATTCGAGCTCCTTTCATGTCTTATGCAACACTGCTCTTTTTTTTTTTTTTTTTTTTGTAGAGCAAAAAGCACTTCATGGATCCAGAAAGCGAGTCATATATTCTGTAGATTCACTGACATTCAGCATATACAGGGGATATCGTTAGATAATGCATTTGAAATGTTTAAAGAAATACTACTCCACATCTAAGAATGAGTTTGGCTCATTAAAGCTTGCTTTGAAAAACCACCAAATGCAATCCTGCTTCTGTTTACAGCTCAAGTTCCATTTACTTCAATGTTAAATTGCATTGTTTTACTTTTCTTTATTGCATGTAAAACGCAATAACTCCTCAGTAAGGAGCACAGCGTGTAATTAAATGTTGCTTCCTCTTACTGTTCGTTAATCTGTCAACTCTCATACTTATTTGAGAACGTTTCTGGTACATTTGTCAGTGCTGCATTTAAATGTTAGAGAGAACATGAGCAGACAAGAGAGTTACGTAGCCATTCAACTGAGATAAAAGCTATGTTATGTTTAGTGAAGACGTGTATTAAGTTACACCATATTAAACGTGCAGCAACCAACTAATGGAAGTTTGTGGTTGTCACAATTTCATACATGCTGCTTTTTAGTTGCTCAATAAATATCTTTCCATTTGGTAGAACCAAGAATCTCATATGAAACAGAAGTCATTTATTTTGCCAAAATTCAAAAGAACCACATATTCAAAAACAGTAAAAAACAAAAAATAAAAAACTGGCGACCTTTTGTACTCACAACACTCTTTTTAGGAAAAAGAAGCTCTTTTTTTCTTAAGCTGTCAACCACTGAAGTTCATTTTAGCTGTTCACTTATATTTATTATTTGTTAGTTTTACCTGATTCAGCTGATTATTTTATGACTTATAATCCTTTTGGGTGACTTCCAAAGGAGAGGCTGCCAAACTTTACCTGATGCCCCATCATCACGAAATACACAACAACAACAGCACAAATATACATGGAGACATGCCAGCACAAACACAGGGCACTGAACTGAACTGAAATACACAAGAAAGTCTGTGCATAAAAGGGAAGTGAGCAGCCTCAAGTGGCATGGACCTGTGCACCTGTCATTTCAATCCTGTTCATCCTCCTGTGATGGTTTAATTCCCAGTCTTTTAGAATTGCACCATCCAGTCAGTCATGAGGTCTACTCTCTTGGGACGGCAGGGTGACCTGGTGGTTAGAGGCCAACCCATAACCGAAAGGCCATGAGTCTGAGCTGCTGCATCCATCCATACCCATGTGTCAAAGTGGGCTTGAAGTAGACATTGAAGTATTACTTACTCCTTTGCTATGGCATCTTGCTGACAATGCACTGTTCCCCCTTGCAACTCTGTTCTGTGTTAACTTTGATTACAAGGCTTAGAGGAAGAACTTGCTTCATGTAACTTTTGTTTTGAAATGAGTTTTGGCTAAAAATTGTTAGTAGTTTAAACAATGAGTAAGTAAAGCTTTTAGAGCCCTTGAGATCCCCTTTCCCTTTTCATTCCAAATAAAGGACATAAAAGTACAGCCATGAAGTGATACTATGTTCTTGTTTTCTATTTCCCTTTCCTCTCTTATACTTTAATTAATTTGTAGGTCTACATACCAAAACAGTGATTCAGATTCGTGACCACAGTGGACTTCTACTTATCTCTCTTCCACCACAGCAGATTAGTCATAGAATACTCCACTGTTTCTTCCTGTCCAGATTAATTTTACATTTTTAAAATGAATCAAAGTAAGCTTATTTGTGTACTTTTTTCCTTATCCTGCATTGTTAAGAAAAGGACAAATGACCCTGGGGGCAGAGCAAATGTTGCTTTGTACAAAGTCAGTTGTGCTGACCTAAACACGCGAAACCAAACAGATGAAAAGTAAATAAATCGTTCCTGTAATTTCAGCCTCTCACTTCACCACCATCAATCTGTTACTCTGGATATTAATAATGTCCCATTTTTTCTCCACTGCATTATCTCTAATTGCTGGTTTTGTCAGGAACTCTCACTATAGACTATCTGTAGCAGATATGTTTTTAGATGAAGAGAAGCTTGGAAATTTGTCTTTAACCAGCTGCAAGAGGATGAAAGTGTGCGCATCCTGCACAATGATGTGAGCTGCTCATATACCATTTTGCACTGGATAAAAGAGACTAAATGTAATTTATTCATTTACTTGCAGCAGGTCATGCAATTGACGCTGATGAAGACACATTTTTAATGGAGGTGCCTGTTATTCACAGTTGGAAGTGAAGAAGCAGCCTGTGATTCCATGAATAAGTATAACATGAGACATTTTCCTTGTGTTTTCCTCTTAATTGGATTTTTCCACATTGGTACTTTTTCTAGTACCCCAGAGAAGCAGTTGTGAAGTACAGTAAATGTTTTGTGCTAAAGTGAAAAACAGGTCTTTGGACTGTAGAAAAATAGCCTGCTTAAAGTGATTTGTATTAGCAGTGACCAGAATGTGTTACCCTTAAACTGCACAGCAGATACAATACTTAGCGGGTTCTGTAAGGCCTGCAGGTTCAGTGTCAGGAGTTAAGGCATAGTACTGTACCTTCCAAGGCCAACACAAGCAGACACTTTACGCCTTCAGAACAGCCATGATATACTCTTGAATGGTCTTTCATGCTCTCATAGCTCCGTAACCTTCACCTCTCAGAATGCCTGAGGAGGAAGAATAGTGTTTCATGTTAACAGCACAGAGTTCAACTGTATGCCAACTAAAAATCAAAAGACCCAGAATCAGAGCACGTGCAGTCCCCTCTGATATTGACTCAAAAGCTCCAGGTTCAAAAATACAACTTAAGATGTGAAAATCTTGAAAAAAGGGGGTGGGAGAAGCAAAAGGAGCAAGTTGGTGGTTATATTACATTGTAACTTTAGTTTGTTTTTTTTTGAACCAGTAACACTCAGCTCTAAAAATAACAGAACACACCCTTTGTTGTACTATTGGATAGTCCCGCTTACAATCATTACTCTAAACAAGTTGCGGTACATGCATTGAACAGAAAAACCTTCTCCTTTGGACATAAAATGCATCCAGAGTGCCTGAATGGATAATTTTATGATTGATGACAAGGTGCCCTTTATTATAATAAAGTTCATTTGGGTGTGAAATACTACACATCATTTCTATGACTCCACAAATCATATCTATTGCTTCAGTGAGCTCCACTGTCAGTGGAGCAGCTCTGGGTTTTCCCTCTTCATCACATCACAAATTAGAGTCTAACTTCTACTGTAGCTTTAGGATGGAATTGCTGAAGCTCAGAAATGATATAGAAATTCTGCTTGAGTGTTAATGCCTGGTGTTAGATTGCTGGTCCTCAAGCATACAAAAAGCAGCAAGTATCAGGACCACCTGCTCTTGCCATGAAATAGACTGATGAGGTGAGGGTTATGATCTTTAATTGATTTCACTCCCATTCCACTCGTGAAGGGAGATGTAGATGGAATCTTTTTCAAGCCTGGTGACATGAGGGCGACGCTGGCAAGATGTGTTAATATTTTGTGTAGTTGAATTATGTGGAAATCAAATGATTAGGCCTGCGTGCAGGGAAACATCTCTTGGAAATGATTCTTAATATTGTAGTATTGGATTAACTTTAATACATGCATATATATGTCATTCTTCTAAATCTAAAGTTATATATTTTATGTGATTTTTATATGACATATATTTCAGCTGTTCTTCATATCATTGTAAATGGACTTTTTTTTTTTAACCAACCTGTAATTTCCACATGCAGAGCCAGTTTACTATTGCTCTTGCCTGAAGAAGATATTACAATTATTACATATTTTGAGGAGGTGACCTTGTAATATATTACAAGGTCAAAATTAAATTTGAAGCTCACACTTTAAGCCAGTAAGGACAAGAATTTCTTACAGCACTCAAAAGAGCAAATTTAAAGTTTCCCTACATCAGAAATGTGACTTTCACTTTACTTGGATGTTTGACCTTTGCTGTTCAGAATGATGCATGTGCACAGTCACCATGAGTTTGGGAGCCAAGTGTGATCCAGGATGCAACTTACACTAGTGTGATGTGGAAACAGTGCATACACACTGTGAATGGAGTTTTCAGTGAAGCAGGACACATCTTTTGTCCAGGAGCTGGACATGTGAAATGAAAAGGAAATTGAATCTTTTTTCTGGTGAAACCATATGAGACACAAATTATTATTCAAAGAGCAGAATATTTTTCATATGTTTTAAAACATGTCTGGAGGACATCTTTAAGAGTCCTTATTTTGGCAAACATCAGAAAAGAATGATTAAGAAAATAAACAAACTGGAATACATAAAACAATAGATTTTTGGATCTGAAGAATAACAAGGAAGCTATTCAGTTCTAAATATGAGATATTTTCCTGTACAACAAAACTGTGCAACTTAGTGTGCTGCATGACATCTTTGTGTACTGCCTCATTATGCCTAATTCATCGCACAAACATAGTGCTTCATATTAAAAATCGAAAGGGGAAAAAAAGTGTAGTGGTTGCCGCTTGCAGAGAGGCAGCATGAACAGACTCTTTATACACCAGATGCACCCTCAAGTGAGTAGGGACATAATCAGTGAGATGTCCCTCCCCACACACACCCTTTCAGCTCCACCATCTGGCTGAAGCTACAGGTGGTTCAGATGGAAGTCAAAATATTTCAACCATCACTTCTTTCCCCCAAGCTGCGCCAGTCCTCATCTGTCTCTGTTCCCTTTTATTACCTGTCATTTCAACAATAACGACATCATTACAGTAACGTCAAAGGGTCGAATATGAGTTTTTTTTGTAAGCAAAATAAAAATTACAACACTGTGACTAAGTGCTGATCTACTAAGACGTTTTTCAGACAAATTTCACACAAACAAGCCCTTCAAGAAGAGAAATACATATATGGGAGACCATCAGAGGACACAAACAGCCTCAACTGCTCTATTCCGGCTCCATGCCAGGCAATATAAGGCTCACATGCATTGTCATGATGATGATATTCCAGCACAAATGCCACACCTCCCAACGTCCAATTCAAATGTTCAGTACCAATCAAGGAAATAGTGTGTCCTGGCATTGGAGAGGCGGGAAGTTAGGGTGTAGAGAACAAGGTGGTAGATGGGCTGTTTCCGTGTGGACCCATTATAAAGGTGAAATTATTGTCTTTTCTTTTTTTATTTAAACCATAATCACGGCCTCTCCTTGAAAATCCCTCAAATTTCAAGTTTCTTTGATGATAATAAATATTCATGACTAACACATCTTAAACATGCGTCCCTAACCATTTACATACTTTAGTTCTCTCTTTAGTTCTATGCACAGATATTATATAAAGCAAAAATTTTTATGGTAGAAATGCTGTCACCAAATGCGGCTTTTGTAGAATTGTCCAATATCAAAGCTCTTTTATAGAGCTGGCATAACAACAGACACTTGACAACATTTAAGATGAACTTTTGAACCCTATCAGAAAATCGTCTGATTCAAAAATAGACCGAATCAGAGGACAGCATGAGCTTCTGTACGAGGAAACAAACAAATATAACAAGATGAGGAACAATGTTTTAAGTCTTCTGTGCAATCCTTTAAAATTATACACTACATTCCTCTGTAATGTGTTTACAAAAGGTTGGGACAGTGTTACACAGCCACACAGTCCCACACACAAGATTAGATTGACTGGGACTGAATAGTGTCCCAGGGATTTCTTTAACTGAAGCAAAGTCTGAAAGAGGGAGGGATGGAAAGAGAAGAAAGAGAGGGGACAAAGAGGTAGAGCTAGTGAGCGATAGAAAAGAAGAAGCAATGAGTGCGTGTGAGAGAGAGAGAGAGAGAGATTTGGGATTGCTGCCTACTACATTGTGAAAGATATCTCTCTATTAGCATAAAATTACAATGGTGGAGGGTTGCCTCTGCTTGAGGGATTGTCTGAGATCAGCTTAATCTCCAAGTGCCAGCAAATCTGATGACTCCTCCAAAGTTTAATCATGCCACCAGGGCAAGAGAGGACCTGACGAGTACCAAATGACACACTGGGGTATCCACTCCAGCAAACCAGTTTCTTTATGAGCACCACATGATCCCACAATATCTCACACAACAGGACATCAGAGTTTTAATGTGTCTGCTGGCCACAGACTGCCCCCATAAATGTTATAAGTTCCATGACATCAAGTGACACCAATGAAAATTTATTCTTTTATCTCATCATTATCATGCCTTACAGTGCGCCTGCTGATAGACTTGTGAGAAAAGATCCTGGATAGAATACATTGCATGTCCCCATCATGCGTTATAGTGATAGAGGATTATCTTTTTGCCAGCTGCAAATCCAATGACTTTTGGCCACAACTGAGTGCAATTTTCACATGTAATCAAATGTCACAGGTTCGTATGCAGCAACATCGATTTTTAACTTTTCCCCGTATGTGCACATTGCCTTCAACAGACCACAGAAGAAGAACTGCAACTTTGGAAAACCTGAATCCTAACCTCAACTTCCCCCTCCTTAACCTAATGATGTACCAGAGACTGTGCAGATCACTGTTGTAATCTCTCTCTAAATGCATCGTATCTCATGCATGAAACATGAGCAACAGTTTTGTGCATCAGAGCAGTGATTCCCAGACTACAAGCTGGAACACCCACGAAGTGTCATGTCATGTCCAGGTCCGGGCCCAGGTCGCGGGGGCGACTGCTGCCCAGTCCACAATGCACCGAAGTCCTACTCCCATGGGTGGTGGGCCCATGGGAGGCAGTGGGACTCAAACCCACAACCCCGAGAAATTGTGTCTTGAGTATCAGAATAAGTCAAAAGAAATGTTGAAGTGTGTCACTGTGTAAAGTATGCGTTATACCTAAGCCAGAGTCTGGAGGAATCAGCTGTTTGTGTGTTTGTAGATACAGTGTGCGATTTATTCACTTGGAGTTGCTTAAGTATGGTAGTTTAACAGTCAGTGCTGTGGTAAGCTTAAATATTTAATGAATATCAGAATCATTTCTTTTAATAATTACTGAACATGCCAAAGCATTCTTTCATCTAACAACTCCCTCCCAACATGAAACTAATGTCTGAAAAAGTTTTGCATGTTATGCAAAGGTTGGATCCTTTGTGTAATCTGTAACAGAAGTGTGAAACATTTGCCACATATTTTAAGTTAAAGTCTGACATAAATCCAACATTCAACTAACAAACAGCAGATGTACAAAAAACGTTTCACACCTTTGTTAAATGCTGAATTATCTCCAACATTTAGAAATGTGTGAAACGTTTTTTTTTTTTTTTTTTACACCTTTGATTCATGTTGGATCACGTCCAGCAAAAATGACTGAAATGTTTTACCAGACCAAAAGGTTGTGCTTTCTGTTTTCAGCCCTTTTGTTTCTTCCTGTCCTGAAGCACAAGAAGAAAGTAAAATCCAACACCAAAGTAAGTCATGAAAGATTGATTAGGGCAAAAATTAGGAAAAAGAAAGCCTATTTTGAAAATGCACATAAAGTAACACTTTGGATGTGAGCCACCACATCCAACTGGCAGCAAAACCAAAGATGTAATACATCAAGATAATCTCACACACACATTATGACAAAATCATCAGTACATTAAGGTGGAAGAGTTTTCCCACACTGCCCAGATAACTGTAAATCCCAATTCCCCCTCGGAGACAACCATCACCATACAGACAGTGTTCTCAGTCAGGATCATTCACTCTTCTTCTCTTCATCGCTGCTGAACTGTGCAGGGTGCTTCATGTCTATTACAACAAACAATGGCACAACATTTAGTTTCCCAAACCATGTTACAGAACACATTTCTGAGTGAATTACCTACCATGAATTCCCAGCTATCTGCACATCACTCTATAATTACTCTATTATTTTTCTTCCTTATCATGAGCATAATGCCTTATTTGTTGTCTGTAATTGCCTGTGCCTCAACATGCAGCCATTCATGGAAAGGGAAAACATTGAAGCACTGAGGAAGAACTGACATTTACATTTTAGGTATTCAGCGTCTGTTCTTGCAAAGAGGAACTTAGAAACTGCACACACTGTGAATTTATCATAGTGCTAATTGTCTTTTCTCAGTGCTTTGCAATTCCACTGAACAAGAAGAGGAGTTACATCAGAATTATCTGCAGACAAGTCCTCATGAATCCCTTTTTTCCTTCTTTCTGGCCTGGGGGTTCTTAGTTTGCATTCAAGGTCCAGTAAGACATGTTTGATCTTTACAATACAAGTGCCAGTAAAAGTTAAGCCTGAAGATTTAAATTCACTCTAAAATTCATCCTCTCTTCCAAAGAACAATACCTCTATAAGCTCCAACACTTTGTGCACTTCAAAGGCCTTAAAACTGGGGCTTCTTTGTGCTTAAAACAAAGAAGGCACTGCTTTCTTTCAGGTTTTGGAGGGCAATATCAACAGAAAACCTCTAAAGAATTACAACACGAACTCAACAGAAAAATTCACCTGGAAAAGTTTTTACCTTTTTTTTCCCTCTTGATTCTACAGCAAAGTTGTTGAAACAAACGACTGTACGGCTTGAGCCTAGACAAAGCTTGTAAAAAGTGCAGAGAGTAAGCGAATGTGCCCCGTCTTATCATCTGCTGCCACTGCACAGATTAGTGCTGAACGGAATAGAAAAAGGTTGCGAAGAAGAAAAAAAGAGAATAAAAGCTGCTCTCCAGTATTAGAACAGACAGTTGCATTAGCTTTCTAATAAGAAGAGACAGAGCAATACTGAGCCCTGAAAAGGGAGAGAAGCATTCCCTTGCTCCTTGCAGGGTCCTCTAGCCCCCCTGTTCCCACCCACCCACAGTGCTTTGCTCTCCACCCACATTTTCTCCTCTGTCCTTTCTACTTAAATCAGATAGTGGTGGGTAGCAGGAGAAGCATGTCATAGGTTTAACTCATACAGTATTAATTATACTCCCATCCCCTGACCTCACTTGTACCGATAATCTACTTCCCACAACCCTGCTCTCTGAATGGAGGCTCTTATCGTTACTAAAGTTGAACCCTTAAGCATCTGCTGCGCCCTGGTGCCATGTGATCTCCTTTGTCCTGTAGGCCCCGATGATTTATGAGGCTTCCAGCTGGTATTCGTGGTAATATTCTGGATGCGTCAGACAAGGCGAAGGAAAACTCCTCCTCACTTTTCACTTAGCAGACTGACTGTATTATGGTGATGAGTCTGCAGCTCTGAGATGGTGTGTTCATTTGACACACAGTAGTGCCACTGTGCAGCACATAATGGTTTTAGATGGACTTGCTGTTGATGTAGTTTCGGAAGAGCTCATAAATACTCATGATATAACATCTGTCAAAGATTTGATTTTCCAGCCACAGTATTTTATTTTTGCTTCATTGGAGATCATTTAATATTCATATTGTACGCCTTCCTATCACTTAGTCAGCACAGCACTTGCCAGTCATCATGACGAATTATCAACAATGAGGAAACATCCATGTGTTTATCCAATGCTCAAAGTTAAAGCTCGTTGTGACCAGGTGCCACCTTAAGCCCACTGATTTACATCAAAGCTGGACATAAATGTAGAATATAGAAAGACTTTTGAGGCAGAAAACATTCCCATTCCCATGCCTATGCTGTTGTCTATTACCTTTAGTTATTTCATTGATAGCCAAGTTCTCTTTTAAAGGTACCTTAACTACACTCCACACAGCACAGTTCTATGCATTCCTCCCTGGAAGCTGCCCAGTACAACCACAGTCTGACCTGCTGGGCCACATGCATCTCCACTGGACCAGTTCGGCTTAAGGGCCTTGGACTTGGACTTAAGGGCACCTCAGTGGTGGTAAAGAGACAAGGGCAAGTGTTACTTTTTCACATTCACTGCCCAGATTTATCCTGCAAGTCCAAGTCTGCTTCCGTCAACATCCCGGTGAAAACTGGTACTGTCTATGGTTTGTTCTCAGCTTATTCATCTTAGTGTGGCAAATTATGAGGGTTGTATAGTAGACTTATTAAGAGGAAGGGTCCAATAACGCCACCTTGGGAATTTCACCCAAGGAATATTGATTTAAGTGAAAAGTGCGTTAGCAAACCAAAACAAGAGCCCTCAGGTCCATTTATGGATTGTCCACTGTGGGTTGCATATAATAAAGTCCAATAAAAACTTTCAGGAACTCAGATATACGTGCCTGTTCCAAGGACACACTGGAAACCAGATTTAGCTAAAATGACTGCCATGTGACACAAAGGACACTGTTTGAAACGTGTCCTTGTTGTGTGTCATTTGTCCTTCTCAGAATAAAACAGCCCCCCCAGCTATATTTGCTGAATCATAAAAAGCATAACATGAAAAACTTTTCAACAAACGCCCTTCAAGTCTTGAGCACTGCAATGTAGGCCATACATTCAGAGGTGCACTTATGTAAAACATAAACGTGTTCATGCAGTTTCCCTCAACAGAATGACCAGTAAGTGCAGGAAGACAGGACAGGACTGAGTGATCACAAAGATCTGAAAGCCTTCAATTACTGTCACCACAGGTGTCCACTGGGCTGAGGATAAGAGAAAACGGAGCGAACCATTGTCAGCTCTTAGTGTTAAACAGCACGTACACCCTGCCGCGGAAGAAAAGGAAGGAATAGTGAGTTGAATCCCAACACCTGGCTCTAATGAGATTGGCATGCACACCCCACAACCATTAGCTTCACCAAGCTGTGTGAAATGTAGATTCCTAGAGATGGCAAAACCAATAGGATTAGCCTCCAAGGTCTTTTGTCCACCTACTGTATTTCTCATTGCTGCAGTATTATGTCTACCACACACAATCATCAAAATACCAGGCACACAACAGAAGAAGCCCTATGTGTGCGTGTGTTTAAAGCAGAGAACCCATCCCTGTCATTTTGTTCAGAAATGTGGAGGAGTTGACTATTCATGGCCAATTATGCAGAGGAGATGCTGTGAATTATTTTTGATTGTGTTTTCACTGCTCTTTCTGATTTGTGGTGTGCCTAATGGTGAGTCTGCTTTTTCTCAAGATGCTGTGTTACTCGACATCAAGCAATTAAAACTTTAATTAGACTGAAATGAGAAACTGTCTCTGATGCTTAATTTCTCATTTACTCATGTAAGAGTGAGGCTATGAAGTTTCATTAAGCTCTATCCACCAGGACGACCAATATAGATCTGCTGCAAGAGCTGGAGCAACTATCTACAAATTCTTTGATATATTTGAGCTTTGGAATGAGAAAAAAAAGAACATGACAAATGTGAGCATTAAGCTGTAGATCTTTTAGTGTATTACATCAGAGATAGCTATTTTACACTGCTATGTTATTAAAAACTGAACATTCAATAATTGTGGTAATGTTTATCAGAGTTACTTTCTATCAGAGCATACATAATGTGCATGAAAGCAGATAGTTGCTTGCAAATTACTGGAAATGGCAACACAGTGTGTTTTTGGAGTAAGGGAGTATCTTCAGAGCCTAAATTCCAGTCTTTCTGGACATTTGGGTGTTAAACCCAAGCCTTCCTAAAGCCTACCTTTTTTATTCATATGCTGTGGTGCACCACAATTTGCAATGCTTTCATAGCTCTCCTTGAATTTCTAAAACCATTAGGAATTTCATGGGGATTTTACCCATTGATTTTGATCCTTCAGATGCTCCAGAAAAACCTGACCGTGCTCTTGATTGCCTGGTCATCCTGAGATAAGGGAAGTTAAAAATTCAGCCGTGGAGTAAAAACAGTTTCTCTGCTCTTTGACTCTATTTTTTGCTTTTAAATACAGTAACTGCAATGCAAACCAATTATCTACATGAATGTGCCTGCTTTTAACTATGCATCGACCTGAATATTGATGCTGTCTTGTGCATTTGAATTTACATTTCCTCTGTAGGATACTTCGGCTGAATACAAAGCAGACTGGATTCTCTCATTTTTAAGGCTGGTTCTTGCGTCTCAGGTTCAAGGACTGTGCCTACTGTTGCATAGCTTCAAAGATTTTGGGGGGGATGAAAGTGATAATCTGCTTTCGAGTCACTCCCCAACTGTGCTTGCTTCTTAGGCCACACAGACACCCTTGGAATCAAAAATGAGGGTTGCCTTCCTGTCAGTTTCTGCCAGTCAACATGCTAAAGCGTTTGCCTAATGACACAACTCCTCTCTTAAAACTAAGCAACTGTGCTGAGGGGAAACAACCCAACCGCAATCTAAGGAGTCAATCGGGATTCCTGTCTCATATTTGAAATATAGAAACTCAGCAACATGCTTGTCTGGTCCCTCTGCCTCATTCATAATCCCACACTGCCTAACAGATTGTTAGCGTTCTTGTGGGCTGAAATCTGGTCTGCCCTGCATGTCACAGCTGTCATGTCTTCCTGTAAAGTCTCTGTGCTCACACAGCAGCTAAGACAGGATTCAAACAAAATGAAGGAAATAAATAATGTTATCTAACTGAAGTGATTTCATGCATTCTAGTTTTTGTTTTTGTGTTAATTTTATCAGGTGTCACAAAGATATAACACTAAGATGTAGCTTCAACTGCAAAAACCTCCATATATAAAAACATTTCACAATGTTAGACACAGAGTGTGTCTAATGTTCAGTTGAGACTGAATCTTTAGTAAAAACAAAAAATAGTTCAATTCAAGCCTCGGGTAAATCCAGCTAAGTCGGTCTGAATTTCAGATAATGCTGACATTGATATTTCACCATTCCATTTATTTTCCTTTAATGAGCAGACAGGGATTCAGTGTCTTACTGACAGCCGCAGTGATGATATACTGTATACAGTGGCTGTTTACAGGATCAAACCTATGATATTTGTTTTATTGAAGAATCTATTGAAGAATCATCTGCATCTGGGAAAGATCTACAGCAGTATGTGTTTACATTAATGCACCACTGCAATAACAATACTGTTTCATTTTTGGATAAAAAGACAAACATTCTATGAAATGTGTCATTTCCAGTGTTTTGACTTCAGTAAGACTGAACACAAATTTTGTCTTTCATTTAATTGCATTCATGCAAGTTAACATAAATGAATAATAACATATTTTGATTACTGTTTGAATTTTAAAGTTTTAATCCTGAGGATTAAATGCTTAATTCTTAATCTAAAATTATGTGTGGGTACTAAATTCTACCAATTTTAAATATTACCTTCACACACCATGGTTGTGCGATTAACATACTTTTAGCACAGGAAATTCCACACCAACAGAAACTGAAAAGTTTATCCAAATATCATGCAGGAGATGAACAGCCTCAAAAAACAGCTATGAAGAAGAGCTCAGTATTTCAAATATTTCTTCTTGTGGCTTTAATAATGTCATGATGTAAAAGTGTACAGGTGCACAAAACGTGAGGTTAAAATCAATGGCGAACATTTCAGTCCATCAGACTTTCATTTGTGCTTGCAGAGTAATGGTCTCAGGTCACTTAAATATACGCTGATAAATCATGTTGAAAGACAGCATTGTCATGTTGCTAGAGATTTAAAATGGTCACAAATCAAAAAGGCTGTTTGACTGGTGAGTGTTCACTTTGTCCAGACCTTCACAGACCTCCAACAACTGAGTTTTTCTTTACTAGTCTTATAGTTTAACATTTAACAACTGCACAAAGGGAAATAAAATACAATCATAACTTTTTTTTTTTCTTAAGCGAGGTTAAAATAATTTACTTTTCCATCAACTTCTCATGTGGTGAATATTCAGCCAAAAGGAGTATTCTCATATATTTAGCCAACCAAGCTGCCTGGGAGCATATTGCTATTCCCAGGTCTGGCCTGAGGCAAAGAGTACAACAGACACACAAACACAACTGGGAGCAGCCCAGTGAAATTTCAGTAGGAGGTTAATTGTCTCGCTCAGGGGCAACACAGTCGAGGTGTTTATGAACGGATGTTGGTCAGTCTGTTCTCTTTAACATTTTTAATATCAACCATTCATAGATCTCTGACATTGGATGCAGAGAGTTGGACCATTAAAGTTACAGCTGGTAACACGATATCCATTTGTGCTGTTAACATTTCCATCTGTATCCATCTGGATTATAAAACACAGAAACTGTTCAGTGTGGTTGGAGACTGTGTATTGTGCTGTTGATGAATGTTGATTGATTTTGTTGGGTTGCACCTGTAGGGGCTGACAATCCCTGTGAAGTCTGTTCAAAACATCTGTTGAAGTAAAAGTTTTGCAACATAAGCCCAGAAAGATCACTAGATCACTGGATGGCACATTTGTTTTTTGTTTTTTTGTAATGGCTGAGTCAATTCTTTCACAACAGCTCTACCATTTTATTGTAGTGCAAACATCCTCCCACGTCCATTAGAAGGCTTGGTGTTGTATATTATGAATGGAGTGTGTGCAGCTCTGCCTCTCCCAGACGAATTGGGCTACTTGTGAGTGGCCCACGGTGGTTCATTTTAGCCTACAGAGGCATTAACATTTTATTGCTTTTTAAGATCATTGTCAAGCCCTGCATTGCCAACACATTATTCCATTTTCCTTAACCTGACAGGCAACAACACAAACATAAAAACCACAACATAAGAACAGCTATTAAAGCTAGATCAGCTTGATTAGATTGAGTGTTGTCTCTTGTGGCAGAGAGAGGAACACATTTGCTAACTTTTTATTAAGTTAGCATCCACAACACTGTGATGATACAGTTCTTAGCTGCTTGAATTGTTGATAAAAATAGACATCTGATAAATGGATAAATGGTCAGCATCTCCTTCTCAGGAGGAACCCCCACCATAAACATGACAGAAAAAATATTTCATGAATATGTAGCAGGGAACACTGGGAAACACTTCCCCCTAACTGCTCTTGAACGTAGCCCTTGCTGGTTCACTAGCTCCGCCTTTCCTATCAATCAGAGCCAGGGATATATAAGGCATCTGTTAGCACGGTGTCTCCTTTTTGCTTCTCCTGCAGGCCATGGGTTGAGGTCTCTTCATTCAAACTGCACAGGTATGTAGCCTAACACTTTGTTTGCTTCTGCTTGCTGCTGCTGCAGCTTGCTGCTGTGTTAGCTTCTTTGCTAACACAGTGTCCACAGTGTGTTAGCAAAGAAGCTAACGCAGTGTTAGCTTTTTTGCTAGGGTATTCCAGTGAGGCTTTCTGGTTGTAACCTTTTTCATATACCCCTGTGGTTAAGTAGGACTTGGACAACCATTCATTTGTTTTGTTGTACATGCAGATTGACATTAAGTCTAACTACATTGTGTTGCTTTGTAGGTCCCCTCCTGCTGCTATGTTAGCTTGGTTTTGTTTTGCTGTGCTTGTTATGTTTCAATATTGTTTAAGCTCTGCTTCTTGTAGCCATTTTACTTCTCAGATAACCTAAACTTCACCTGCAAGTTCATCACAAACCATTGAATTGCTTTGTGGATTTAGTAGTCAGCATAAAGACACAGGTAACAATCCATACTTACAGTCTGTGTGTTCCTCTGGTACCTCTGGTACATATTTATCATACTTAGTCTGTGCTATGAATACTATAATTGAAAAGTTTTCTAATTCTAAATGTAAACTTCTGTGTAGAAAGTGACAAACAGCCTTTCAATCCCAAACTTGTCTGTATGCCTCAGTCAGTGTGTTGAAGATGGCATCTCACTCAAGAGTAACACAATTGTAAAAGATGTTTGAATATGATGATTTGATGATGAAGCACACGTTTCACAACTTTTATGGCTTTCATATTAAGTTTGGTTCAGCAATACCTCAATTTGCCAATTTTTCCATCATCATGGACAGAATCCTGCCAACTATAACTTGTTGTGACAATATGTCTGTGCATGTTGTGAGGAGAATATATGGAATTGGGCTGTCAAGATCACTGAGCCAGAATGATAGCTGTGTGTTCCAAAGAGCGGACTATCTAACAGCCAATTTGTAACCAACGGTTGGAACCTTGCCTGTTGTTTGTGTAAAGATGCCATTAAGTGTGTATTCCTTCTGATTCAAGATCATAGATTTTGAGCTGTAGTCAAGCTCTGTAATTACAACAGCCGTTAAGCTATTATTCAGGAGCTGGGTCCTTCAAAGGATGCAGCCGATAAAGGCATATCTGAAAGAGGATGTGAAGGCCTGGCTGAACCTGCACCTCCTCCTAAAATTAGAAAGTCTAAATCACAGCTAGCGCAAAACTAATGTTGCATTTGGACAAACTGCAACACCAGCTAGGACTGCAGTATGGACTGCTACCTGAATACAAATATCTGTGGCCATACATTTCCTGACTTTACAAGTCATTTGGCCTTTTTCACAGAAGTCACGTAAGAAGGAAAAGCACAGGTGTACCCAGTAACATTCATGATAGCCACTGAGCCAGCAAGCATAATACCATTAATTGCACCTGTACATGTCATGCTAAGGCATATCAAAGTGTTTTCTGGAAAAAGGTCTACACTGGAACACTAACAGCTGCATAAGTACTGTGTTTATGTCCTCCAAAGCTGAACAGTGGACAATGCCCTGTAGGCCTGAACCATTCTAGTTTTATAGACTATATAATATAATATGTATTGTATCATATCACATCAGCCAGGGTAATTGCAGTTGCGTTGTATTTGATGTCTAGTACCTCCATTTTTTTGCTGGGATTTCATCTGAAGAGAACATTATATATATTTGCCACCCATTGTAACTTTTCAAAGAGTTAACACTGTGCAGTGATGTAAGGGGTGAAAATTGTACTATTAAAGTCACTAATTATGTTTAATGGTCATTAGCTGATGTATTTTTGAAATCTGTAGGAGTGTAGTATTTCAGGAACGTAAGGAAAACTTGCAGAAAAGCAGTCATTAGCAGCTGTTTCTCACTGTGGAGCAACTAATTTGTGGGTTTAGACTTTTTCTGGAAAACTAAAATTGCACTGGTATTATCTATTCAAAATTAAAGTAGCCCAGGGCACATTTTTATTTGGAAAGCTGTTCTTGGTACACTCAGTCAGAAATGGATGCACTTAAATCTGTCTCATACTATGCTGGCACATTTACCTCTGTTTTGTTTAATTGTTGGCACCCTGAAGGGTCAACAATATAATGTTCTGTAGTGAGATATTTTGAGTTCAGATCCATTTGATAACCATTGTCATGGGGGGAAAAGCATGAATAATAGAATAATTGCAATTGTATTTTTAAATTATTCTGTTGAACCACACAGGTTTCAAGGGCCATGAAGAGGCCATAAAAAGAGAAAATGGCCATGTACACTAACACCTCAAACCAGGTATATCATTGTGCTTTGTCGTCACAATCCATTAGCAGATATTTGGATTCACTAGTATACAGATTTGTACAAGTGACAATCAAACATCAGTAACATAATGATTGGATTACCACATAGGTCAGGGCACCTTTTAAGCCAGAGCTTCTATTTAAAGTACCTGTTATTGACCTTTCTCTATAGACAGTCCTAAAACTCAATCATAGGTAGAGATCTTTCAGTCACATTCTTTTGCTCAAGATCTCATTTTGAGTCCATTAATAATCCATATGCGCTAATGTGAAGTTTGATCCAATATTGATTAAATTTTTATGTTTGGCTATTTTGACTACTTAATGCAGATGCAGAGTCAGTGCATGATTAGGCTACATTAAGCCGATGGTGACATTAATAACACAATTTTAAATTTCACACAGAATAACTCTTTATACTTAAATGATAAGGCTGAAGATACTCTACAATTTCAGTCTAATGAAAAGACCAAAGCCATCAATGAATTGATCTTAACAGGAATTGTCTGTGTGGCCAAAGCCTGACATAGCTTGTCTGTGCCTTAGAGCTGCAGTGTAGCCTAAAAACTATTACAAACACATCAGTGAGTCATACCATTGGCTCATTGACGTGAGCCAACATTTTCCTTCTTTACATTTAACATAGGCACTGTAGTTTGAGTCAAACCCACATAGAACACACTGATCCTGTATATACTCAGAGAGCATCAAATAGGACAGAGCATAAATAGTCACCAACAAATGAACTATTTACCCATGTTTGAGTAATATTTGATTGCCACTGATGGAGCAGGACAGTCTGAAACTGTTGAACAAACACATGGGTTTTTTTTTTATATTTTAATGGAGTTGGATTTTTACTTTAAGAAAATATAACTTGCACCACAGATTGCCTTGACGGTTTCCTGTAATATTTTTGCAGTGTTTATTCTTGTGAATGATATTTGATATTTTGAGATGTACAGTAGTTTTGACCTAACACCAGTGGATTACAGCTGTGTTTAACCTGCCAAATGTCTAAAGAATTGAGCTCTGGTGAAGGGATTTCTGGCTGTGGAGATAGATGGCACCAGCACATTCAAAACTGCAATGCTCCAACACAGAGATATGTTGAACAATAGCGAAAAGAAGTGCTTGTCTTGAGCAGCTACACTGGAACATCCGGTTATTTCCCACAGCATTGCACATTCTGACCCCTGAGGCTACTGCTGTGCCATTGTGTGCAGTGAACTAATGAGCAGTCATATTTTATTTCCTACTTTATAGTTCACTATAGCATAAAACACTTTCTGTATAGAAGCAAAAAATATTTTACATCAATGTACATTATGACTGCCAGTATAACATTTTACCTTTTACAAAATGCCTATCAGTTTTTAAAATATTGATATTCAATTAATTTAACTTCAGAGTATTGCTTCATCTTCTAGTATCCATCCTCAGAGACTCAAAGTATGCAGATAAGATTTGAGTTCCCAAAGGCAATCATTACAAGCAGGGGATATGAGATAAGACAGCGAGGTTTTAATCAACTAGTATTGATTAAATGAAGCAACTAAGAAGCCTGAGTTGCAAGATCGACTTCCTGCTGTAATGATATAGTGAAAGGAATAAACTCTGTGTTTTAAAAACAATGACAGTTCAAATGATGGGACTAGTGGTGTTTGTCACGTTGAGGAAAGAAGGAATTAACTGGCCACAGCCCAGGCAGGTGCTTGTCATTTGGCATCTTATCAAGAGCTAAATTCTTCAGCAGTATTCATATATGAATGCAGCAGAGTGCAGCCACGCATTTGAAAACAAACCACCTTGTTTAGATTTGCATATTGGGCAAACAGTTGTATTCAGTACGCTGACATGGAGTCTGTCTTAAAATAACCACACATTTTTCAGATGTGTGTGTGTATTTGTGTGCTCATCAATAATATTACATTTTCACTGCTCCCTTTTGAAATGAACTCATTATGTGCCCTCAAGCTTTGTGGAGGTATTACTCTAATCAAGCCAAATACTTTATGTGTAATTGCCTTCAGCTTCATTCCAAACGGTAAAGGGAACCGTTCCTCACGTCTGTGCATTTACAATATGACCAGAGGTGTTCCAATTAACTGCCCAAGGGTGCTTAACCTCTCTTCTAGCTTGCATTTTCCCTTCACACTACTCAGGCAGCCACAATACATCTATCACAGCACCTTAGGGAATATTAATGTTTGCAGATGCCCTTTGGCTACCTATTAATTAACCCAGCTCATTTACAGTTGATTGATAAACTGCTCTAAGTTGTTACATCAAGGGAACAGTGATTTTTGGGAAAATTGTGTTCGCTTTGTATTTACTGTAGGGCTCATTAGACGCTGTCAGGCCTCAATAATCATTTTTTATCAAGAAAGTAAAATTGCACATATTTATGGTTTTAAAGATTTTTCAAATCAATGCCAAAACAGAAAAGTAGAAAGATTCTTTAAAAATGGAGCAATACTTACATGGGGTTCAAGTTTTCCTTCCCAGACTCAGTCACCAGTAACATTTTCCAACACCCTCAAAGTGTGGTTCACCCATATGTCAAATCACTATTGGAAGCAGTTTCTTCAGCTTTGCTTATAGTCTGTGATCACTACATTGTATTTGGCGTTTTCATCACCTGTTATTTGATCGTATCTGATTCAAGTACTTGGTGACGCAACTTTTAATTTTGAAGTAATACATTCATGCATGAACTACTTTGAGCTCAGAAGATTAGCTGAGATTGTTATTATTGACATTACAGCAGAAGTTGTAAGGAACTTTCTCACATGATGAATCATAGTTTTTTTTTTTTTTTTTTTTTTTTTTCTTGATATTTCTGGTTTGAGAGCCCAGTAAACTACATCTTCTGATCACTGGAGATGTTCTTATGGTTTGTTAAGCTTTACATTTCAACTTATTCTGTGTTAATCAGGGCTGTTTGCTGCATGCTGGCTCACTTCACTGTAGTGTACACCAACAGAAGTTTCTTCTACCTTGGGGATTATCCCCAACCTCATCAAAGACGATTTCTTTTTCCCTGTTGCAGCAGCAATTCATTTATGTATTTTTTGTTTAAACAAAAAAAAACAACCACCGCCCAGAGTGGAAAATTTAGACATGTAGTTCTAAGAAAGCTTAGAGCTCCCATTGATCTGGTGGCTGTTTTTTGGTGAGTTGTATGTTCTTGTTTCCATAAATCTTACATCTAGCTGAGCTTCAGACCACATTGTATTGATTTTTTTTTTATTTTTTTTTTTTAGATGAATATTTTAGTGACATAGAAACTAATCAGCTGAGCAAATCTGAAGGAAACTAGTGTCTGTGGTCCATGTTTTGCAAACAAAGCTCTGGTTCTGTCCTCTGGGTTTGCTCGTTATGTGTTTTTTGATATCAGCCTTCAAACCATGGGCTGCAAATGGATTAAGTGAAGTGAGAGATAATGAAATGACCTTTAGCATAAGGGGGACTGAACTCCACTTTACATACAAAGCAGCCAATGAATCTATTCTCTCTCGCTTTTTTTTTTAACTTATCTTTAGAATACAGGACGACCTGTTTTCTGTACAATGTCCAATGAACATTGTTTTCTCAAGCCTGCTGTATGAATCTAATTACAAAAGAGTAGACATATGTATCATAAACTTTCCCCCACAAAGCTTGTTTCATCAGGAGCAAATCACCACATTTAAAGGTTATCTCTCAACAGCTTTCAAAATCAGAAATGTTCAGTCTATTAGCTGACGGAAAGAGTAAAGTTGCCCTTTAAGCAGGTGCATCCAATAACGTCTGATTTTGCTCTGTTCATTATTTACTGAGCTGCAATGACTTTCCATTCGAGTTATTGGTTTGAAAGAGGAAACTATCAAAAGGTGGCCTTGAGATAAAATCAGTGCTCGAGTAAGCTATTGCGCAGTCTTTAGAGGC
Source organism: Toxotes jaculatrix (assembly GCF_017976425.1). Classification (NCBI taxonomy): domain Eukaryota; kingdom Metazoa; phylum Chordata; class Actinopteri; family Toxotidae; genus Toxotes; species Toxotes jaculatrix. The sequence goes on from NC_054403.1 coordinate 22,670,040, forward strand.
ATGTTCATATCCAGCATTGACTGGGTAAAATTCCACTTTTGTTTCACTGGCTTCTGCAGGGCATTACTGACAGAGCTGCGGCATTGACTGAAAATAAATTTCCTTTAAAAATGTCGTGGATTTGAAGAGAGACCAAGCTAAACCACCCAAATCAATAATTAATTTTGACAAAAACTAATCATAGCCAAGATGACTAGGATATAGTGTTTAGTGGTATGTATAATGTAAAGAACACGCATAAAGGACGATGGGTCACATCTGAATGACTGTTTGAATGACTGCACAGGTACACCACCAGAACATAGAAACTTTCTCATTCATGTGCCTTATAACTAGTCTTCTAACTAGAAATTTAAATTAATTAATACCTTCAATATCTTTTCTAGAAATATTTATTACAGCTTATGTTAAATCACTTAAAGTAAAGCAACTCTAAAGCCTGGATAGATGTTGACTCTCTGAATCTTTATTGTAGTTATGTGATCAGTGGTCCCTTTAGGACCACAAGGTATAATTAAACCATACACTTTATCAGAAAATCAATTCAGCCAGTTCAACAGTCTGCATAATATATGTGTGTAATATGACAACTGAGACTCTTTTGTCATTGAACAGCAGGGTTTAGTGTTCTCTGTCACAAACGAATGCGAAATGAAATTTTCATGTCACACCACTGAGTGATGCTGAGTATGCATGAAGCAGATAATTGCTGCATATGCATAGGAGACTGTCGTATGTCACCACTCAACCTAAGCTAACCTAATTCTGCCAAGCCTAAGGCAGCTCTGTCTGCTAGAAATTACATTCACATACAACTGAACTGTTTTCCCAGTTATGTTGTGGTGATGACGTTATCTCTGGCTGCATTATGTTCAAAGGCATTATGTTCCTGTAACATATCAGGAAACAATCTAATCTGCTCAAAATAATCAGGTTATACCAGGATAAAGTTCTCTAACATTGGTGGATTAATAGTGTAAAGTTTTTGCTGTTAGCAAGAGCATTAAAGGGGTAATATTTAAGTGGGATATTTGTAGTCATCAATACATTAAAATATATATTCAGTATGTTAACTTTAATTACCTCTGTACCTACTGAAGTTTTACAAGTTCTCACCTTCTTATTACAACATATAAGTCTGTTATATTGGTATCATAAACTAGGATGTAAATGTCTTCCTAATGTAGACCAAATATACCAGAATGACTTGACATTAATATGGTTCATGCTTTTACAATGTGATGAGGAGCTCAGAGATCTCTGCTGTGCTTTATAAAATAATCATTGATGGTCTATTTCCACAGGTCCACAAGCTAAGACTCATCGCATCATGGGTTGTCTTAGTGGCTGGCAGCAGTAATTATTTACTATAAGCCACAAGCCAAATGCTTGTTACCCCCTGCCCCCAGCACCTCTGAAGGATAAGCAACATGTGCAATATTTCTGTTGCATGTTTTTCTATCCTGGGGGAAATAATGGAATTTTACCATTCTCTTTTCAGTGGTCAAAAAAGCATGACTTTAATAATGCTTCAACTCATGGTTTACTGTTTTTAATATGTAACTGCTTATCTAACTGAGATCGCTTTCCATTGTCTAAGCATAGCCATTAAAAAAAAAAAATCAGAAAATTTGATATTGTTGAAACATACAAACAACAGTTAATGGTGATTAGTTTTAGAATTGTCCATTATTCATATTTTGTAATCCTGTTAATAAAACTGTAACATTTTCTTCCATTGGTTTCCTCCAAAACAGAGGATAACAATGATAAGGATGATGAAAATAGGTTTAAATGTCCTCCAGGGATGTCCTCAGAAAACACTTGACTAGGCTCTAGGGCAGGATTTTTAAGAAAGTAACGTGTCAGCATTGTTTAGCACAGCACTAACAGTCCCAAAATGACCTGGTAGAAATGAAGCTAAACAGAAACATAACACTGGCCGAAAACGCTGCTTTTCTGATCTCCAGTGGTTTAACTTCTCACTTTGTTGCAGTGATGTAAAGATGTACTCTCAGGTTAGTTATGCTTACAGGTGCATACTTCCAGGCTAACCGCTGTTGAAACCAGAAGAACCTGATGGAGCATTGAATCACTGCTTTCTAGTTGGTGTTAATTTTGAACAGTGTTTTAGTGAACAGGAGAGTCAGTCCAGCTTCTGAATGACTCGGTGCTCTGCAGTGAACAGCACAAGTAGCTGCCGTAACGCTAGGTTAGCAGGAACGACTGTAGATTAGATTAGAGAGTGATTATGTTCAAATAGACGGTATTGAAATGCTGACTGAATTTACTGAGGTGAGTCAGTCCATACCACTGCAAAGCAGAGTGACATGGACACCTTGTGAGAGACACTTGCAACCAAGGTAACTGTACGCAAGGATGACAACAGCTGTAGTCTGCAACACTAATATAGGAGATAAGTTAAATTTGAAGCGCCTGTCAAGTATCGCAGACACTTTTTATAATGAAAACAAGAAACAATATTAAATGATTAAATATTTAATGATATTAAATTAATTAGACTGATATAACAAGACATATGTAAATCCTAGGAAACTGGTGTTACTGTTGTATTTCCAGCTGATTCTTTTCAGAATCAGAAGAGTAGCGACTAGACACAGAAACAAAATAATCAGCAATATTATGCCAACCACTGGAATAGTTCTGCAGTAAATGCTTTTGCTGTCAACCTGATAATCTCTCTTCTTTGTGTTTTTATTCAGTTCAGGGATGCATTAGTTTGTGTTGTATTGCCTTATACTGTATTGAGTAGCTGCTATTTTTTTTCAGCTGCTGTGCAAAATAACAGAAACACATCTCTGACATCATCGAACCAAATATCATAACCTTTACAAACGAATCAAGGCCACGTTACTAAATTATATTTAACAGCTGTTGAGACCTTCTCTTGTCCGTTTCAGTGTCTCTCTACACAATCATGAGAAATCTACAGTAATTCCCTGAGTTGCCAAAGTAACCACCACAAAAAGGTCCAAATACGTTCCCTATGTAACACTGATGTGATAAAGAAAAGAATAACATTTGGTAAGCCAGTCACTGTTCTGCTAAGCTCAAAGAACCAAAGGGATATGTGAGGTGAAATTGAACTCCTTGGACCATTACACTCTGAAGTAGAACACGGGACCCAATCCACGGGCTTGCCAGGAATACACTCTCATGGTAGGCATTATGCAGGATTCAGGCTTCTGACTGCAAATGACTAAATGGGGAAATCTAATTAAATACAGGATTTGTAAAAGTATCTGTGCTGAGGATTACAAAGGCTCAGCCTCACTAAATCCACAGAGTAATATTTCTCCAAATGGCGGTTACATAAACCAATGGACAAGGCGGACTTCTCCCAGAAGGCCACCTCTGCTTTTTCTTTAATGCTCAGAAAAAAAAAGAATAAGGTTGTACCTTGTGTTACTGGGTCTGTGCCCTTCATGTCAAAAATTTACACCCACTCACTAAAGGTCCAACTGTGAGTCTTTATTTCTGATAGTGTGAAAGGAAAACTACCCTAGGTCACTGCGTTTACTACTTACTTACACTTAAGATGAAAAAGTTTGAGGGGTGCTATTAAGAGGAAGGGCAATGTAAAGGAGAGCCAGAGCTGCTGTGATGAATCGATGTTCACTGTCTTTTGATGCGCTAAAAAATAACTTTCCCTTTTGGTTTATGAGGCATAGCTGATCATTGACTGAGTTTTCTGGTTAATATGACACTTTAACCTTAGACTGTAACCTTGCAAGCAAATTGCCAATGAATTATGTTCATTGGCAAGTATTTTCCTTCATCAGATGTAATGAAAGGAAATTATCACACTTTTCTCCAATGGATCACTTAATTTTCATATGGAAATTGTGTTTCACATTGTGTTTGTTGCAAACCTTTCACTGCCAACACATTTCGTTTGGTTGTTCCAAGCATATCTGTGCTTATAACATCATTATCATTTCATGATTGAGGTTTTCAAATAAAAGAAGGGCTGAGTCTTTGTACTACATGCAGGTTGTGGAAAGGTGGCAGGAATCTGCTTTAACCCTTACATGATGCAACACATCCATTCGATAACAGGTGTGTACTGAAGCAGCCAATGTTCTTCTCACTGCTTTACTGATACACCTGCTTCCTCTTCCACTTGTTGCTAATGTTGCTGCTGCTGTTCAATTTCATGAGTCCATATTCCCCTAGGGGGGAAATTGTCATCACTCCAAAAAACTTTATTTAAAATTACAAATATTTTATAGTTATAGTTGATATTTAATATTTCCACTTTCACTCTGTCATATACTGTATATAATAGAATTGAAACATTTACTGAGCACTATATTTGAACTGATTAATTTCCAGTTTGGCTAACTCAGTGTGAAAGATAACGTCTCAAATCTTAATATCCTCAATATTAAACAACCTTGACACAGATGAAGCCTTTAGCCCCAAAACTCTAAGTGCATTTCTGCAATGAAGAAGTTAATCTCATGTAAAATTAACTCATGTCAGATAGACATCAAGTAGTCATCTAAGGCCCAATGCATGTGTATGTGTGTTTTGGGAGGAGAGAGATTTTCCACATTGTGACCCTGACAAGGTGCTCTGCATCCCAACAAATGAGTTCAGAGCTTCAGGGGCTTTGGCCAACCCATGGCACGAATCCATGTCCAATTATCTGCCTTGGAAATTGCTATGGCTTGCCTAATTTATGCCGAAGATACTCTCTTCTGCACACACACATACATACACACTCACAGTCTATTACATAATAACATAGCTGTGGTACCCACCTTAGTATAGAGGAGCCATTACCTATGAGGCCACCTTCATTTTTCTCTGCTGAGGGGGATGATTGCTTCCTCACCAGTCTTTAATGACTGATAAGAGGATCTGATCGCAGAGAGGTACACTCTCTGTGTCATCACAGCTCTCTCATCACACTGACAAAAACACAGAATCTCTAAGTGAACAGCAGTGCACCTGCAAAAGCTAGAAAGGAGGCTGCTAATAACATGCAATTAACCAATGCATAAGTTTAAATAAATTTATGCACACAATGTGTCTTAATGAAGCTCTGAATGTGAACTTATATTTGTCGATGTGAGAAGTATTTAGTGAACTTTTAACTTTTAACTGTCTGGTTCAGTTGTCCATTCTTAACCATGCCATAGTTATCGTGTGCAGATTTTTAGAAAGTGAGAATTTTTAAAAGTTCAGAGAATCAAACAGAATCATCCAGTATTGACATTCTTGTCTGATGAAATGGTTTTACTACCTCATTGACCAGACCAAAACCAAAATGCTGACTTGGGTGCTGGAAAACTGTAAAGGTCATTGCTCTGTGTTTTCTGCCATTTATAGAGCAAACATTTAATCAAAAATTAATATACAGAATTGCCACTAATCCAGTCATATACAGTGTGTCTATTTTAATGCACGGGGGCCACCAGTTGCTTTACCATCACAGCATGTTGTGTTATCTGTCTTTTGTGACTGTGGTCATGTCTATTAAAAGAGAACTTTCATGTGGCACTCAGTCCAGCATTGCATTCATTTGTTGACACATTAATATCAAGAGTATTGTTACAGAACCAGCCCATCTACACTTGTATTTTCCATCAATTTGATAGTTTGGTGATAAACTACACTTGATATGGGAAGTTTAGGAAGAGAGGATCCTACCCAGAATAAACCACCTCCCAGCTCCTGTGGGGGCTTTAAACTTAAAAATAGGCTCCTCTTATCTCTTCACTTCTCTATCTCAGCCTTTCATGTGCTGTATCTCACAGAAAGGATAATTCTGAAGGTTATGGAAACACACTGAGGAGGTCTCTGCCTCTGGGGTGTAATACAGAGTGTCAGTACATGATGATGGCGGCATTCAAACAACACTACAGTTTTTCTTCTAAGGAGATTGACAACTCAGCCCTATTGCTAATACTGATGTTGGATTTGGTAACATGGCCATTTACCTAATGAGAATATACAGTATACAGTCTTTATGGTAATAATCAATGGCATTATGTCCTTTTGTGCCACACTCTATAGTCAGCTGATAAAGCTTCAGTGTCAGTTTCAAGTAAAGATTTGTGAGGATGGTGTGAGCAACCAAACAGACAAGTTGCAGATTTCCATCTACTTTTTAACAAAACATTTGATTTCCAGAGATCCATCACATCTTGAACAGCGTGTGCTAACAAGAAAATATATATTGCACTCTGCCCTATCACAGGACAATAACTTCAATACTGGATAATATTTTTTGTCTTTTTACATCCAATACAAATGGTTTTAAAATTCATGTTTCGTATAGTAACTCTGTATGAAAGCTGCAGTATGGTTAAGGTTAGAGAAAATTATGGAAAATGGGTGGGTGCGTATGTGCTGTCAAGCAGTTCGTGAATGCTCTTCAGGTCTAATTCTAACTTTTGCACTGAAGCTTCAAGCCTGTATTAACTGCCAGGAGACATCGAAATGGCTAACTCGCAGGCTAGCGCTCTAAATTGCTTGGCTTTGGAGTCTCATGCTAGCATCAGCTTGATTTCCAGAACTTGCATATTGTAGCTTTAAAAAGAGACTATTAAAGCTCAATCTACAAAAAAAAAGTTTCATGACATTACTCTTAAAATAGATGTTTTTTTTTTTTTCTCTTTGTGGAACTCTTCTTTTTGGAGCAGCCTCTTTTTTGAAGTACTCCTCAAGAAGACATCAAAAGCACATAGATTATTTTCCCCGAAACAACAAAAATAAACAGCTCCTAGAATTTTCTCCAGCGAGTGGGCATTTAGTTATTAAAATAAATACGGCAGAAAGGTCTGCTGTTTGAGGAAGGGAAATTAATAATAAAAACTTTAATTATTATGCATTACAAAGTAGCATGATGCCCTGAGCAAGAGTAGTGAAGAGGAAATGTATGTTTTACTCATGTATGTTGTCATCATTTGCATACTCCTACGTAGGTCTGAAAGGATCCAGCAAGATCATTTTTTAAAGTGTCTCTGCATGAAAGACTGAAACCCTCTCAGCAAAGTCTTTTTCACAAAATACTCATGAATATATCAAAAAAAGAAAAAAGTCTTGCAGATTATTTTTAACCTAGGCCTGTTTCAAACAGCAGTGCTTGAATCATTGCTAATGTGATGTGACCATAAAGTTGTTCATTTGTTTGTTTTTTGTTTATAGCGGTAATGACACACAGCACTAACCTCCAGGGGCTTTACACTACTATCAGCACAAACCTGCATCATCCCTGTCATAATTTGTTTAGAAAGTAATTAGTTAAGTGGCCTCTGATCTCTAACTGTCAGGCAGTAGTGAGAGTTTAATTGGCTAATCTGCCAGTCATGCTATCAGACTTGCAGGTGAATAATCTGATGTTTTATTCAAAGCATTTAAAAACTAGCAAAGTGCTTAGATCAAGTTTTTCAAATCACTGACTGATCATGCATCCCCGAAGGTTTGCTGTAATAAAACAAACAAGTGAAATAATGGTTGACAATGTGAATCAGATTCAGATGAGAAACCAATGGAAACGTGATGAGCAGATGAATGGTCAAACGAGTGGATGGATGGAAGGAAGAAATGGACAGATAAACGGAGGAGCAGACAGATGGAAGCAAGTGATTATTCTCCAACCCGCAGATGGTTTCCGGTCTTAGCCGTGGTGTGATGACAGCCAAACCGCAGACAGATCCGCTGAGCATGACTTCCTCTGAACAAAGCATTCAGTGTGGACACAGCAGTTTCTATCTGGCTAATTTACTTGGCCCACTCAGTCATGCTTAAATTCTGTCATGCACTGAAAAGATGGTTTTCCAGTGCTCAGAAAAGCTGCCATAGGGTGTGAGACAGACTACTCATCCAGTATTTTCAGTTACATTTCAAATGTCTCTTCAAGGGGCAGAACTATGGAGAAGTCTCTGCAACAGCTTTGACTTTGTGACTTAAAAAAATCCTTCTGGTCTTTGCCTACAATGCAACTCATTGCACCAATACTGTAAGTCAGCTATTGCCTGCAACAGTGTGTGAGGATTATCACCTGATGGTTCAGCAAAAACTACTTCCAACTCCCCCATCTCACCCACCCCCGAGGGCTTTCTGTGACCCTTGCAAGTGTTGTACACAGCAAAAAAAAAAAAAGCCTCACCTTGTACAGAGTGCACAGAGCAGACATTTATGACTGTGAGGGAGTGTGTGTGCATTAGAAAAAGAGAAGAGAGAGGTCACAGGCGAAGAGCACAGAGGCAACTCACTGTACTTGAACTAACATGAAGAGAAACAAACCACAGTGTTAAGTTGACACCAACAACCTGAAACACTTCTTTACAGAGGACCATCTCTCAATATCCCTCAATCCTTTTTCATTTCAAAATCTCCTCCTATGGTGTTGCTGGTTTTAAGTCTAGAGACCTCTGGCCCTAAGTGCAGAAAACACTGAAAGCATGGAGAGCTGACATCGACCTAGTGTCTGCCCGTGTGTTTGTGTGTGTGTGTGTGGACAGATGAAGTGGTGAAAGCAAAGGATTATGAATTGATTCCCGTCACTAGATGCATTGTGTCTCTGTATTATCATAAAATGGCAGGGGCGTTAGTGGACATTTATCATGACTTTTATCGCACCAGGAATCATTAAGTGACAATAGATTCACAAAAGTAGAGTTTCGCTCACATTGCAATCCAGTCATCACAGTCAGATAAAGTAGTGGTCAGTCTGTGAATGTGATTGCATTGTGATTGCATTTTTTTTGTGTGTGTGCAATTCATCTGCAATATCTATGCAAGTGATGTAAGGAAATGGTGAGAAAGAGAGTGTAAGAGAACTGCTGAAGAATTGCAACCTTTTGGGTTCAAGTGTAGACATGCAGGGTGACGTGATCTCATAAAATTACAGCTTCAGAATCAGGTTTCAAATAGCAGGATGAAATTATATTTGGAACCTTGCAGTATGGCTTCTACGTGATAATGAATGTGCGCCTGATTATGTTTGTGAGCTTTTGCAAATGACTTTGTGAAAAAGACAGATGCAGACAAAGAGGCTGAAGGACTGTATTACCACTGCATCTGTCCCTGCAACAGCAGTGAAAAGGAATTCAAAAGTATGCGATGAATCTGAATGTGGTCATCCAGGCACTGGGTAATTAAGTTCCCAGAATGATAGTTGCATATCTGGATTTATGCATCTTGTAGCAAACCAAAGTCTCAGCGTAGCAAAATATGTAGCAGAGGTCACACCATTTTCTGTCATGCAAGAGCTAACTTTTTTTTTTTTTTTTAACATCCTGTAATGTTCCAGGGATGTGTGGCAGATCTCAGGTCTAAAATTATCAGTGCAAGTTTGTGTTAACTGAAACACAGCAGTGGTAGTTAGCAGCCCAATTTCTCTGGCATAGCAGGTGAAAAACACAGAAATGCCTGACATGGCTGGAAAGGATTCATGTACTGAATGTGAACTGCACTGTAAAAACTGAAATTACCTGACCTTAGAGAAAACGATCTAGATCAAACTGTGGCTATAGACACCTTAAATCAGAGGACATGGATGTGACAAAGTTTATAACATGGCATAAAGCACTTTTGAGGAATATTTCCTGGAAGATAATTCCATTGTTCATGCAGGAATCATGAAACTGACAGTAAGTCATATTGTTAAGGACTGTTATCTTTTACCTGCAGATTCCAGGCTGGGGAAGTTTTCATTCTTTACAAACACGAATGGCAGCAAATGCCTTCTTCTAAAAGGAAAGAAACAGGTCTTTATATCATAACTGTGCTGACATCAATTATTGTGTCAAAAAGAGAGGCAAGACAGGCAAATAGTAATAGTCATAAAAAGTAATGTGCAGTTTTTAGTAATAACCGTATGAGGATCTGAATATCTGAAACCAAAATTTCACTTAAGTATATTGGGGAATCTTCAAGGTCCCAATTAGAGAAGAGAAACACTCTCTTGTCTGTTGCAAACCCACTTTGCAATTTAAGCAGATAAGAGTGTCTTGTGTTTACTGGCAGGTCCCCGTGGTGAAGGATTAAAGCACAGCAGTGGACATTGAAGCAACTCAAAGAAAATAGTTGGTTGAAAATGTTTGGACAGATTCACTTTGCAATACCATACTGTAGAACACTTGACAAGAGCTGTTTAGTCATTGCAGAAAGAGGCTGTCTGGAGAACAGCCATGGAAACTTTCCATTCAAGACAGAGCAGGCCAAATACATGTGTTATGTAGAGTAAATCATTACACAAAATTTCACAATTGTTTTGTGTATTTGGTGTAATTAGTTCTATATTAGCTATTGCCATGGTTCACTGGTAGTTTAAACAGATATATTTGTGCATGTACTCAGAGCGTATAAATGTTTGTTGAAAGTCAGTTTGTAAAGATCTAGGTATAATCTGCATGTCTTTGCTGATATTCGGTTGATCATGAGAGAGGAGCCTTTTAATTGTGACAGTTAACAACACTGTAAATAACTGACTAAAAAAATGCCTTATTATCATTGCCAGTTCACTCAGAACACAGTCTGGAAACATCACTGAAAAGAGAAACAAAGCACGCTACGTTAATTCGAACAAAAACGACAAACAACTTGTTAAGTGGTCCATTTTTGATGCTCAATTATAGAAAAAAAAAAGATCTTCAACAGATGTTTCACTTGTTTGTTAGATGACTCTCCACAGACGATGTAGTCTGGCCTCATTCTTAACCCTAAACCTAGTCTTGCTTTGCCAGAACTGCATTTCCACGCTGCCCTGATACTGTGCCGGCACAGGGGAAGTTCTGGCTGAACCTGCTGGCTTTGTAAGCACTGGGTTGAGATTTGGGGTTTTGTATTGAACTCATGTAAACTGTTCTCAGCTCACCAGTGCTCTTGTTAAATACAGAGCCGCAGGTGCTGGAAATGTAGTTAAAGCACAGTTTTGTACTGGCTAATTTCTTGCCTTATGCACACTTTAAATTTTTGTCAGAGATGTTCACCAACATACATATCATAGTTAATTACTTTATCAACTGCTTAGCTTCTCTGATTCCTACTGAAAATTGCAATATTAATTGCTGAGTCAGAAAGCCTTAATTGTGACTGTTTTTTTACATTTCTAAACCCATCTTAACTCTATTTCTAACGTAAGCACCTCAGATCAAAAAGTAATTCCACATAAACTATTTTTTCTTGTTCCATTATTGTTCAAGTTTTATGAACTTAGTAAACAATTTAGTAAAACTTCCCTTGATTATAGTCTGTGTATCATCAGTGATCTCTATCCAATAAGAGGCAACCAAAAACAGGAAAATAAATGACAATAGTGTCCTGAAAAACTGCTCCAGTGATTTATCAAAATATGTCAGGAAAGTGGCTGGTGCAGTGAATTTGTATTGAGTGGAAAAGAATACAAAGTTTATAGACACACCAGAGCAGTACATTTGTCTTTGTCGCACCAATAGAAACAATGGAGTAAAAACCATGCACATAACACAACACACATCACAGATTGTCAGCAACACATAATATCTGTGTGAAAGCAGTACAGTGTAAAAGGGTGAGCAATCAAATCTTGATTTCAGGTGCTACTTCTAAGTTTGATGCACGCATTCTGTACATGCGGCCTATAAGCATGCAGCTATAAAATGGGGTAACATTATGAGAACAGTATGGTTTTGCTTGATTGCCACTTGCTGCAGTTTCTAAAACTTGATGTAACCTGATGAGCAAGACTAGCAAAACATTTTCTTCTCCCTTCACTTCTGGCCTATTCAATCTAACCAATCATCACGATTTTATTCTCTCCTTTATCTGTGTTGAATGTTGCACTTGTATATGTGTAGTGTACATACATTGTTTGTGATCCATTTGGTCTTGAGTCTGATGAAGGTCACAGGACCGAGACGTCATGCCTCTTGTTTTTGAGTACATTATCCATTCTTGGCGTTAGGAGAGTGCCAGTGCCTTTTCTTTTATCATGTACAGAACTACCCAGGGCCGATTATAGATCGCTTGTTCAGCAAAGAAAAGCAAAAAAAGTCGAAAACATAAAGACTGAGAGAGTGTCCGCAGCCTGACTCTGCACCTACTCCCAAATCCTATAAATTTATTAACACCTACACACCAGTTGTCTTTCAGGCATACTGGATTGATGAAGAGGTGTAAATCAATTTATACACTTGAGACACATCAGTGTGCAGATTCCTCAGACAGTACTAAAGTTTTTTTTTTTTTTTTTTTTTTTGAGTCTGGTATCTGGGATTAAGAGCGTTTTTCCTCAAAGGAGTAACAGTTACCAGGGATTCACTTAAAGTCTGCCTTTTATCTAGGTCTGTGTTTAAACAGTTAAATGTTTTAGGTTTTATTTGACATTAGGTATCAGACAGTTTCATTCAAGCAGACATATTCTCAACAAAAAGTCAATATTTCTGCATCAAATAACATCTTGTTACACTGACTTTGGAAGGTAAAGACTATTTTAAACCTGAAATGTAGTAGTGTATGTGTGTATCAGCGTGTTTCCTACTATATATTGTATATTACTGTAACTTTAACTAGCCTGTATTATGCTATTGTGCCCTTAAAAACAGTTGGTTAGCTGATTTACAGTAACGCATTGCAGCACACACAGGGTCAGCTGTTTAAGTTGTTGCAAAGTTGATGAATATTATAAGACACATAAAACAACATTAATAGAATAAGAATCTGGTCTTGGTCTTGGTTGTATGAGAACAGTGCTTTGATGAATATGCATCGTGATCTCAGACAAATGGAACCATTTAAGAATTATTACCCACCTCTCTGTTTAAAAAAAAAAAATCTTTGTTTGCATTGCATTTGCCTCACACAAACACAAAATGAAACATGTAAATTATGAGCCCCAGATCAACTTAAAGTACATCAAGACAAAAGCCATCACCATCACAGCACCTAATCCAATAGCTAGCTCATTAGACTGGTTGCTATTGATGTATAAGCTCCCTTCAGCAAACAACATGAAACCCCCACAGTTCCTCAGAGTCGATGAGTCAGAGCTACACTGAACATGGGCAGCAGAGCTTACTGCTGTTATGCCCGCGCTGTCCATCAATATTCTTTTCATGCTCATGATCAAAGCAGAAGATGGGGCATCTGCACGCTTGACATTTATTTGCGGCTACATATGTCTTACCACAAATTAAGCAACAAGACCAAAACTCTATAGCCAGGGGCCCTGTGAGGCTTTAACACTCATTACACACCAGGAAGCAAACTTGTTGGATGAATGAAAGATGAAGAGACAACTTTGTTATCCTTATATTATTGGTTTATTTGTAGGGGACAATATTCATTGATCAACTTGGAAAATAAGGACAGTAGAAAATTGGCCCACGATGCTTACTCAGCACAGGAGGCCAGTTTTCATCTCTAGTCCTTTGCCTGATGTTAAACAATGACTGAGGCAGAAAGGTTGGTGTCAGAGGAAACAAGGCCATATTTTGTTGCACAAATCACAGTGGTTTATGGCTTGTACTGTACAGTCCATTTTAGACTGACTCAGCTTCTTCAGTCTCTCTTTATTGAAGTCAACATGTACCCACACTTCTGTGTATTTGTAGCTTGTAACAACAAGAAGTGAAGGAAAGATGTTTTTGTGCCACAGTAATTGCAAGGCATCTAAATTAGTGATTTAGAGCTGTGTTGTATTTACATGTGACAATCCAAAACACAGTTTCTTCAGTTTTGGGACATTTCTGTTCATTTACATGCAGCAGATGTCATTGATTGATCATCACCTGCTGCATATTCCACATCAGTACTTCGTGCCTTGTCGCTTGCGACTGTATGAGCAGAGGCTCTTCTTGGATGTCTAGGCCCTCATGACAAGACATGACACCAGGCCATCATGCTGATGTATTCATCACTTGCATTGTAAAAAGGACAACATCAAATCCACAAAGTGTGGAAGTATATTCCACATTTTCATGTTTTTCAGTGATTTTACTCCATCTGAAAAAAAACTTTCACTTCTCCACAGACAAAGTTTATGGATGTAAACACAAACACAGAGTAAAGAATCATCCACTTTGTCTGCAGTGTGCTGAAGATTAAAGTAACCAATTATTTTCAGGGAACCTTAACAGCACTCAGCATCTGGACAGTATTTCCTCAGAGGCAATGACTGTTTCATGAGGCTCTTTTGGTCTGAAAAGAAAGCGGAAACAACAACAAGGTGATTTCCATTATAATGTAATGACAAATCATTCACCAATGTCTTCTCCATCACGAAATGAAAAACCGTGAGAAAGAGGAGAGGCTGATTATTTTAGATGAAAGTCGACTACGCGGGCCGACTTCCATCAAGCACCAGACAGTAGAGGAAACAGTGAGACAGAAAGCACTCTGTTTGAAGAACAGCATATTCCCAGCAAGAGTAAATACCTGCTCTCCTCTGCGACTTTAAAAGATGTTTATTACAGCTTCGATGTAAGAAGATTGAGTGGATTTACATTTGCATTATAGGCATTTATCTGACATGCTAGTTCAGAGAAAGACACGACTGTAAAGCTGAAATCCATTACTCCCTGCATGTTGTCACCTCTGAAGCAGCAAGAGCTCTACAACAAAGATGGTGGCTTAGTTGTGTAAGGCTGTGATGACTCCTGCTGTTTGTCACTTGTTGAAAAATGTTAATAATTCTCCAGACAGTGGAGTTCCACACAACTGACTGCATGGTATGCTGCAGATTTGAATGTATTAAAATACAAACATAAGTAAAATGTGCCCTGTCCACTGCACCAGCTCTGTTTGATTTGTAGTCATTGCACAGACGTCATACTTGCGTATGCTGTCTCAGAGTGAGCAGATTCTTTAAAAAAAAAAGAAAAAAACTTGCATCAGATTCATTCTGTGCTTTGAAGGTTGAGATTACTGCTGTAGTCGTGCAGCTGACTTTAAGTTACAGTTGAGTAAAGATTTGTTCATTCAGTTATTTCAGATTTACAGTGTGCCAAAAGTTTAATGACATGGTGTGGAAATGGAACAGTATGCAAACAGTGAGGGTACTATTCTTGTGACGGAGGGTGGAGGTTTTAGCACCTTTGGAGTGGCACTGTCATACACCACACACAAGCTTTTACTCCACTCATTGTCACATTTTTTTTGTGCGCTTGGTATTTTAGTCCCTGTAAGTGTGAGTTGAAGTATGAAGACTTGTATGATGTTGAAAGTCACTTAAGCAGAAAAACACACAGGAGAGTAATGACAGGGTGTGTCAGTTGTGTTCACAAAACAATTTTGGTTGTCAAGGATTACAAGGGTTTTGTGATTGCAGGGTTTGCATGATCTACGCTATTTTCATGACTTTACCAACTGTTTGATTTGCTTTCAGTCATCCAATCAGAGTTTCCTGTCAGTTCCCTTGCTCCTTGACCCCTGCATTTATATATTTTTTTCTTAATTATTAGGCCTATTGATCTATGACTGTTTTTTAAAATCAAGTGCCAACATAAACTACAACTCAATATCAAGACACATTCTTCCGACACATAACTCAGTCATTAAATCCCCTCAGTTGTTACTCTTGCCTGAGTAAAGGGTACAGTATGAGTTAGATTGCTACCTTATACTGGTAGATATGCTATTATTCCAGGTAGATATGCTATTATATTCAGCGGTTGGTTTTACTTGTAAGTTGTGAGAGAAAGAGTTGATTTTTTTTTTATATATATATGGCAAGACTCTCACCTTGGAGTGCAACGTCTCATATTTTCCTACAAAATCTCCTTCACAGGAAGCCAGCAATAGCCCATTCAACATCAATGACACAAATTCAATCAAATCCCTGCTCTTTCTCTCTGTCCTAAAAGGACAACAGATTCCACTTTTGCTCCCTGGTGTTCATGTCAAGAGCTTTGTCATTCAGTGGACTGCCATTCACTCGGGTAGCTTTTCAGTCGGTTAATGATCTGTCCTGAATATTCTGTGGCTGTCTCTGTGTATTTGGCCATAGAATGAGGATGCTCCTCTTTTTCCCTCCATCTATCCTCCCTGGGGTTTTAAATGATGATAATGCCACCCAGGCCCCCCTCCCATGTTGCCATCAAACTCCCTAATGGCCCTCCTGGAGCACTGTTGTGAACTTATCGCCATTTTGTAAGAAACATGAAAAAAATAAAATCTTCTCAGCATTATTCATTTGCTAAAGAATGCCTCTCTGTATCCATTCATAAGAGTTTCCTGGATGTCACTAAAAAGATTGTCATCCTTGGTGCATCCAATGTGTTTGCTTAATTTGTTTCTGACTGACTCAATTTGAGGTTATCAACTTGTGCACAAGTGTTTGAAAGCACTGAGATGGAAATGCTGTTTTTTTTTTCTTCTAAACCTGGATTGGGGATGACAAAAACATACATGATTGTGACAAAACTATCCATTATAATTTAATGGATCCAGCAATGCAACGCCTCTCATGTGGGGAATATTAAATTATTTCACATGGATAGTATTGACTGAGAGTCACGTAGAGTAGCTGAGAAGATGGAAAAAAAAAAAAACTAACAGAAAAGAAGCATAAAACCTGGCAGAAGAAACTTGGTGTGTATGGTGGCAAAGTCAGTCTTCTGCTCGCCACATTAATGCAACAACACATTTGCTTTAGTTGTGAGCAGCTCAGGCAACAGAGCACTGCACTAACACCGCCAGGGTCAGGGGTTTGATTCCCACTAGGATTACATGTGTACCGTGTTTGTTACTTTAAAGCCTTTTGGACAATCGCATCCACCAAGTGGCTTATGTTAAAGAAGAAAACTTGGAAAGGGGTGATTTTTTTTTTTTGTGACACACAACAGTGGAGAAAAGAAATAGTTTAGCTTGGAGATGTTTTCATGAGTGTCTGCTGCTGCTGCTGCTGCTGCTGGAGAAAAATGAAGCAAGGCGAGAGATGTCATCGACTGGCTGTGTTTATAGGAGTTATTTATGAAGGCTTGATTGCTCCCCAGACAGCTAAGCAATGACGTGAATGTTATTTATTGTGGCTGGATATGTATAATACGTTCATGATTAGTTCAGGTAGGTTATGATGGTGCGGCATGAGAATATTGTCTGTGATTACATGTGAGAATGGGTTGCTGTATTTCACCAGGCCAAAGCATTGAACTGCTCTACTCCCATGGCGTTCATGTTGCCAGCTATCTGCCCTTATTATCTCGCCTTTTATTGCTTCTCCACTATGTGTGTATTCCCTGCTGATTAAAATTATATGCTCATGCTGTATGTTTCCTGGATCAGAATGTCGTAAATGACCAAGTAGAATAAAGGTGCAGGCACAGAACATTTGATATGTTGAAACTTAAAGGATTAAATTTTATATACCAATGCTTATGGACTGTTAGATTTTATTAGTCAAATGGGTACAAGAAGTGTAAATACTACTCCTGTACATAAAGTGAAAACCCTATATTCACTGAATAAGTAATGGCATAGTATTCTAGCCAGTAGATTTTCTTTCCTTTTTTTTAAAAAAAATCTACTGTAGATCCTCATACTATTCTTCCATATGTACTGTGTCCCATCAAGGTGCTAATTCATCATTCTGTGTCAAGTTCTTTATGATTTTTGAAACCCTTATAACAAACACTCTTCAGCAACACCACCCACCAAAAACGTCTCTTTCTGAAAGAAACCTG
Organism: Toxotes jaculatrix; assembly: GCF_017976425.1. Lineage (NCBI taxonomy): Eukaryota > Metazoa > Chordata > Actinopteri > Toxotidae > Toxotes > Toxotes jaculatrix. The sequence continues at coordinate 22,687,679 of NC_054403.1, forward strand.
CTGAGCCTGTAACAATAGAGTGTATGCATTGACATCGCTTTTGCACCTACTGCACCACTCTTCACCCCTACTGAGTGAACAAACATACCTGCTATGGCTGCTACGAACAGGGAGAGATGTGATGCTCACAACACACACACAAAAAAACAAATATCTTAAGAAAGTAAAGCCTGTCTGAATCAAAACAATTTACTGTATGTCATGATGGATAGTCAGTGGCCTGGAGATGTTGAAATGTGGCCAGAAATTGAGTTTGCAGGCATATTTACTGCATGTATCCTATTTCATCATCAGGAAAGCTCAATAAACAATACCTTAACACAAGAAACAAAGCCTGAAGACACCCTAGGGCGTAGATGCCTGATTCCAGCATAATTACAACAACAGCAGTCAGATATGCAGTCAGTGTGGATCACAGAGTGGTCTAAATGATTCCGAGGTACAATTTTGTCCTTAAATACCACATAACTTAAACAAAATGGCAACTACATGTCCACATTTTAACACAAGAATTCCATTGTCTTGCTGAATTGTAGTGGTCCATTTGCTATACTTTCCTTCAGCCTTCGGCAGTCTGTGAAAACTTGAGCCTCACTTCTTTCTGAATCCATTTGTTCAGTCAATTGCACAGCAACTCTTTAACATTTAAGCAGTGCTTTTTTTTGTATGTTTGTTTTTTCTTTTTTTTCTTTTTTTTTTTTTCCTTTTTTGTAAATGCACAGGTGCACCTTTGTCACACAGGGAAGTGAAACCATGATGACACCTAACTAGCTAACTTAGCTACTGTAAATAATTCATTAATTTATGTTTGCTAAGAAATCATTCTTGGTTTGTGCAAGTTTAAGTTCTTTTCAGCACATGCTGATATCACATGAGCTAAAAATACCTTCTTGTATGAATTGAAGCTCATGTTAGCAAGCTAAGCTAATTAGCTTCAACTTTCCAAGTAAAATATAATCTTAGTTACTGCAAAATGTTGAATATTATGAATGAAGAGATGGCCTAAATTGTAATGGTAGGCTACGTAGCCAACACTGTGGTGGTTTATTATCATTTTAAATGTAGAATAAATTTATATGCAGAATAAATTTATATGCAGAATAACCTCCCGGGTGGGATGTAAAACATTTAAGATGCTGCTTATGACATGAACATGTTCAAGGATGAACACAACAAATACCCATTTGCACATGTATAAACACACACACACACACACATTTGATTGTCATGTATCCACACACAACCATGAATGCCAAACTGAGCTGATCTCCCTGTGCAAACAAGCCTCTGTCTGCTCAAATGTCAGATCGTCTCTCCGGGACACTCTCTTTAACTGACATATGTCACCCTCCAATTTGCCAGTGGACACTTCTGGCTATTTTCTCTTCTGCTAATTGCTTGAGGCACTTGCTACCATCTTGCTTCTTTTTTCTCTGGGATTAGAGGGGCACGGGGGCCCCAAAGATGTACCAGCCTCCCCTGGTGAATAGACACAAGCTGGAATACAAAACAGACACACCAGGGAGTCCTTTAAGTGACACATTCATAAATGCCACGAAAGGATTCTATCGAATGTGATCAAAAATACAGTTTTTATGTATCAAATGGGGAATTTTGTACTTTGAATGCACAGATAAAATTTTACTTTCTAGGCTCTTTTCTTCTTATCTGGTGCTTTTGGACGACCTTGATCAGACAAATGATTTCATCCTGTTACTGCTCTGTACAGTGACAAAGGACAAAGAACACAGAGGCATGGTTGTCAAGGCAACGTGGTTATAGAAGGCAAAAGGCAGATGTGTGTGTACACACACTCACACATACTCACTCACTCTTTGTCAATGACAGCTTTGCCTGGCTTTTGGATCTTCTATCTGTGAGGACTCTGGCAGCTTTACAGTGTTGTCATTAGAGGTGATGGCAAGGCCTACGTGCAGGGCTAAAGATATAGCCACGAAACACAGAGGACTCATGGGTGGTGAGACGTGACACACGAAAGCACTCACTCACTGCACAGACTCACTGTCCTGTCCCTGCGTGTGTACAGCATGTTGCTGCCACCAATGCAAAGATGCTGTACACGTGCCGTGTGTGCCACATCAAAAATAAACTGGTTTCATTCTTTTCCTTTGAAGTGGAACCTCTACTTGTGGAATAATTGATGTCATGAAATTAAAGAGTCAGTACACTTAAATCAAAAACGTTACTTACCTCAAGTGGCATCAAGCCATGCAGATCATTTGCCCTTGTGTTTTGAGATCTGCACCTGGCCAGTTAAGTAGTTATAATGTAAAATTGGATGGCATAAATCCTGATACCTTACCAGGTTTTTCACAGTAAAACAATCCTCTTTCCTAGAAATTACATTTATATACTACCAATGTTTTGCCAGTATTTTTCTTCACCTCCCTAATGTAATTATTAAGTGACACGCCTGTATGACTAGATATTATTCAGATGTTTTGGGGGAAAATGTGGCAAACGTTACCAGTGAAGGTTGTGGAGATAAATCCGGTGTGAACATTTTGGAACTTGATAGAGTTATTATTACATTAAGCAATTGATCAAACATTTGTCTTGAGAGGACAACAGTGTTTCTTTTATGAAACACAAAACCCAATAATCCACAGATTGTTCTCGCAGCAGACAAACTTTCAACAAAACAGACTCTCCACAGCACGAATAAGTCACTGTATACATATTACAGAAATACCCTGCTATAGTTTTTTGTCAGTGATCCGGCTAACCTTAAAGTCCTGCTGTATGTGACACCCCATAGGCAGAGCTTGTTCACACCACAACTATTTTCTTGCTGCCAGTATGTTTTTTACCCCCAGCTAAGCTTTTTCCAAAGTTTCTTTGACTCTTGCACTGTGCAGTGTTGGTTGTTTGTTATGTTAATTTTTAGGAATACTGTTACAGTCAGTGGAAGTCACTCTCACTTTATTAAAAATGACTGTGACACACACAGAAATACAGATCCTTAGAAACTTTTTTTCTTGCCTTCTCTTGGTCAATTTTTATTTGTAATATAAGTTGTATATAAATACAGTACTTGTAAATGTATCCTGGTCTCCACATATACACACAGAAGTGAGGGAACTTTTGAAGAGTTCATCTAGTCCAGAGAGTAGAGATGCAAGTAAGAAAGTGGATTGAGCTGTGCTCTCATATTGATCATGTTAATTTGGTTTTCGTTACACCACTGCTGAGGTACAAAGTGAAACACTCACAAATAGGGGAAATTGGTTAGTTTGTTAGGAACTTTATTGTCCACAATGCAGAAAACTGCCTCTGGCTTCACCACACAGGATTAAGCACAACACAACACTTGATGAAGATATCAACAAAGTAGCATCAACAAATGACATTTTAAAAGAAGTTATCATAAGACACTTTAAGGAGACGGTATGCGTTATCTAAAAAGGTAAAGGAGACAAACAAATGCTGGGAAAGACAAAGATGCTGTGTTTTGTCTCAGGCCTGACACACGAACACACAGTGTGGTGTTTGATTCATAGCCCAAAAATATTCAGTTAACTGCCACATAAGAGAAAGAAAAGCAGAAAGTCCTCCTGAATGTATGTTTGGTATGTTCGGTATGTTTAAATTTCTGTTTGAAAAATGACTGAAATGTGGCAAATTAATTTATTTTCTATTGACTAATATATTTACTGAGTAACTGATTAGAGTCTAACAAAGTTTGTCCCTCTTTTGTTGGTAGGGCGGTGCTGAATCATCCATCAGACACTAAATAAGGTCATCCAAGCAATCAGGTAGACAGAACTGTTCCCTGCATTTAAATATCTCTTTTACACCATGGTTACAAGCAAACCTGACAAACAAATGACTGACACAATTTTTTATGAAGGAAGATTATTTTGTAATGATTTTTTGAGCAGTGTCTTTATCTCATCTTGTATTATGGCAAATGAGAGAATATGACAATACATAAAAACTATATATTTTTCCACACTGCAGGTTAAAGACTATTGTGACCATTTTTCTGCAAAGAGATGATGGCCATAAGGCTGGAACTATGTTCTGATGTAGCCTATTATTTGACTGTGAATAATTTAGTTATACTGTGAATGACTTGACTGCTAAATGATTTAGTCTGGGCATTAAAATGAATTCATGGGCTTGACAGAGACATAAATTCCTGTAGTGAAAAGGTTAATGCTCCTGATTAAGATCTATTTTGATAATAGAGGTTTTTTTATATAATAGTGCTGTTTTGTACTGAAGATGGTCCTTATTGTTTAGTGGCTAACTTCTAACACTATCTGCTGCAGTGTGAAATGTTTTAATGTGAGCCTATATTCTCTGTGAACAAGTGTTTACAAATGAATATCCTCTGAAGAGTTAAAGATTAATTGACTTACTAACTAGCTTACTTAATCACACATGCTTAATTTCAGTTTTTTACTGTCTACATCCATGTTTAGAAGTGACCCATACCCATCCAGCATCAGTGTCCACATTTACTGCAAATCTAATGTGTATTACCTGCAACAACTGATTAGCCAGGTAGCCCATCAAATTAATAAAACATTGGTGTGAGTGATGGTCTCGGTTGTTGCTGTTGTGAATGAAAGATGGTCAGATGCTGAAAAGAAGCTGAAAAGCAGAGCAGCCGCTGTACTAGCAGTGACCACCGGCTGTAATATGCATAGAAATGGTTACAGGAGAGGGGCCATGCAGCTCAGTGGAGTGTGATGCAACAAAAAACACATTTTTATTCTGACAGTTCTTACGGTGACTGTGTCGCCACAGGTTGGAATTGTATCAGATCTAGGATCACCTGTCCAAGTCACATTTGAAAATGTACTTTTTGCAAGTGTCTGCATTTGCTGTGTTTTTCTATTGTTTTTCCACTCACTTATACGAGTCTTATATAAGTCTTCATTATTTTTTTTTTCATTTGTCTATATCTGCATTTAAAAGACTGATGTTTATTTTAAATATAATGCCAGTGAAGGGCAGACCTGAGCACTTGTCGCAACTCCCATTAGATTTACATGTCTATGATGATTTCCAGTCATGATATCTAGAGTAAAAAGCAGCTGGATTTGTTGTTTTAGACTTGAGGACTTTTCAGAAGAAGGCTTCATTAGTTTGTCCTCCCCCATCAGAATATTTCTACATATGTTAGCAACATGAACAGTGTCAGGGCACACTTACGGTGAAGACCCATACCTAATAAATGATTCATGTATTTGAATGTCATTTCAGCCTTCCCTAGCTATAGGTGGTCCATAGATGGTCATTGTCTCTTTGAGTACACAAAACAATAATGTCACTGAGTTTAAATTAAAGCCTAAATTTTAAATATTTATTCATGTTATCGGAAAACGTCAAGTATGTATTGTCTTGCAATAGTAAGGACTGAGCTATATATGAACAAACATTACAATTTGAGAGGTGTGTGCAAAGAACAAGGCATGATTCAGAACATTTCTCATTTTATGTTCAGTAATTACACATTGATCAATGAATAACAGAGGTGATTTAGAAAATGGTTTTCAATAGTCAGACCTCAATTTTGGCAGCAGTGCAGTGGAGCTAAAAGAATAGTTTCTCACCCCTGACCGACTGACTTGAATTTGCCTCTAAAAGCCTATAGTGTGGATGTAATGAAAAGTCTTTTCATGTGTGTCTAGTGTTAATAAATTTGAATATACAAAAATGCGGAGGCTAGGTCAGCTGTATCCAGGTCAACAGAGACGTGGAAATAAAAGATGATCCTTGGATTCTGCATGCAACCACCAAAACAACAATTTCAAAAGGAATTGTTTTTAATTTTCTGCTTGTAAAGCGATGATCAATTAATCACAGTCAATCTTGAGGCCTTTTTTTGTGGTGGGTGGGATTTGTCAGAAGTAAGTCAAACAGCATCCATTGCTCTCCTGTGCAGCACATTCCTTATGTTTGTCAAGCTTCATTAATCTCCCCATTCAACTGCATCCACAGCAGTCCTTGAAAATACTTTCCACTTTCACAACCGGTCCTTGGAGGCACTCTGAGAAACGTAGTGGGAGAGGAGGAGAGAGATGGCTGGGTTGAGGGAGGTGATGAAAAAAAAAATTCTCAGATTGATTTTCCCATCATGACTTGAAATAGCATATTTATTGATTGCTTATAAGGGAGGGGAGGGGTGAAGGGTGAAGGTCGCTGAGGAATGGTGTGATGTTGCTAAAGGCAATAAGCCTTTACTCTCAGCTTATTCAGGTTAGCACAGGTCTTTTGAAAGGTTAGGATGGTGACTTTTCTACTACTACTACTACTACTACTTCAAAAACTATTTTACATTGTATGTATTTAGCAGATCAGTATTCCTACTGTGTATCTGTAAGAGTTTAGCTGCCTTAAAAAGTGAAAAAAAAATCCCAAATATTTAATTGTAGAAAACACTGTTGCTTGTTAGGTGATATGTTAAGACTGTATGCAATGTCAAGTTAACAGCACTTTTGACCTCACTTAATTCCAGTGTCACATTGCACTATATGTGTGATGCTACAATCATCAGCTCTAAGGGGTTAACATTTCTTCTTGGTTGGCTCACAGTAAAATCATTGCAGATCAACTGTTCAGTGAATGTACACTTTTTTCATGTTGCTTTGAACTTTGGTGAACTTTGGTGTGCAAATAATCTGTGCCATTTATCAATAGGAAATGTTTGACAGTGCCAATATCTGAGAAAATTACAAGCCATGAGGTCCAAAACACCTCTATATCTGTCTTATTAGCTGTATTGCACTACAGATGTTTTTCAATCCTCCTCTGCTGGAATACATACTGATCTACAAAAGGGGGAAGGTTTGCAAAGTGACTGGTGAAAAGCTGGCTCGTTTGGTGAACTGATGCAATATACTAGCACTAGCAAGTTCTTGGCTAAGTAGCATATTGCTGGCTATCATTGTGCTTATAATTGATGTTAATGTTATCATGACGACAACCTGCTGCTGGTACGCTGCCATGGGTTGTATCCAAGGGTTCTAGTAGCATCTATTTTGTGAGGACGTCCTCAAGAACTTCGCTGAGCCGTTTTCTAGTGTGGCCAGGCCTTTGAAATGCATCCCAAAATCAATGTTACACTTTTTAATAGTTTTGTAAAGACCATATAAGTTTCTAACCTCAGGAGTGTATATTTTACAAAGATATCCGTGACAAATTACATTTACCAGACGAGAAAACGCTCCACAGGTACAGTTCCATGTGCATGCTCAGTGGTCCTATGACCACAGAAACTCCCTTAACAACTCGATTACCTCATTTCTTTGTCAGCTCTCCTCAAATGAATAAAATAGAATAGAATGATGTACTGTACCTCCACCCTCCCTCTTAACTCCTTCATAATCACAGACAGGACACGATAATCACTACTTCATCTCTGATGTCATGCCACACTTAGAGAGCAGTCATTATTTCCTTCCTCTCTTTTTCTTTTTCTTTTTTTTTTAGCTACAAACCCTCAGAAAGGTCACCAATTATATGTTATAGTGTGTTATCTTGTTTTACAATGTAAGCATATTTGTGCTTTTTTTCTGTTTATTTAATTTTTTTTAACACATTTAGTCAAAATCTGTTCAGTATCTCAGCTGCTTCCCTGTAAGTTCAGGGGAAAGGAGATCAAATCAAACCACCTTGCCTCCCGTCCCTTCCAGCTGTTGACTGCAGGCAAAGTTAGTAAGATTTGCTTGGTATATTTCTTCTTCTTCTTCTTTTTTTAACCTATGGGCTTCTTCTGTTGGCACAATGAACTTGGACTGGCCTTTGGCTCCTTGCCACTGAGAAATAAATAAAAACTCCACTCCACTAAACATTTGCATACTGAAATGACATTATTGGTTGCCCTGATGCAGCTGACTTAATGCTGCTGCTTCATTCCCAAAGCCCCAAAAGTTTCTGTCAGTGATTGACACAGAGTGAATTGCAAAAAGCCTTTAATGCCAAAAAGGATTTCAAATATCCCAAAGCAATAGAAAACAATCTTTATAATCCTCAAATCATTTAGCAGAATTCAAATTGCCATTTTAAGTATTATTTATACTTCACAATTCCAGCATAAACAAGGAGTCTTCACTTTCCATTCCTGAGGCGTATTTGTGCGCAGTCAAAATGGCAAAACCTCGAAAGCATAACATTTCTGGTGAACACAGTACAATGGGGTTGATAACCATTCATAAGGCAGTCACATGCAATCAGTTGGAAGAAGTGCCTTTTCTCTTGTCCTCAGATAAATCATACTGACTCTTTGACTTCCACCTTCATGTGAAATTCAGGAATCACACTGATTAGAAGGTACTGTCACTTTTAAAATCCTTTCATTTTCAGTCCAACAGTACTACTTCCATTCGTCTGCTTCTAATAATTTCATGGCTTTAAATGTGAATGTATGGAGTCTCTTATTTTTTTCAAGGAAAAACAACAAACCTTTACTCAAAGCCTGTTGAGTCTTTGATGCATAAACCACACATATGTGTGTTATTGGACTGTACAGCAATACATTATTAAATCTCATGAAAGGACTCTCATGTCCTGACCTTCACGCCAAAGAAAATCAAGTTTCCCTCACTATCTACCAACCTCAACGTATTACACAAAGAATACAGCATAGAAACATTTGGTTTCTGATTGTATTAGACATTAAATTCTATGCTCTACATTCTGTGCTCTGAACTCCCCAAACTTCTTTCAGATGTATTTTCAGCCATTTTCTCTACCTGATCCTCTGATCTTAACCTTCACTGTCAATTACAGTGAACATAATTTAGAAGCACTTCAAATATGAGGAAGCTGTTCATGAGCATCAGTGACTCTGATAGCTTAGAAATAAAGATCCTTTGTATTCTAATCCACTACCTGCTCATATTTGCAATTTAGTACTTCTTTGATGGTGCCATAGTGTAAATGGAGGTGTAACATCAAAGGAAGTTAAATTATTTTATGCTGCATGTGATATAGGTTGGTGCAGTGATTGGAGAGTCCATCCTTGAATATATAAGCTGGAGTTCAAGGCCCATGACTACGACAGTCTGATCTGCCGAAGGTATTCAATCTATCCCTGCTGCGAGGGACATTTTGCTGCTGACCACGTGCAAGCAAATGACAAATTTCTCCCATGGGTGATGAAGGAATTAAAAAAGCAGGGACTAATTGGCAATTGCAAGGTTTAGACTGAAGGCCAGAGGCTGTAGGGCCAGAACAACCTGGAACATCACATTGGAGGAGTAACAGCTTCTAAAACCCACATAATCCATAAAACCACCGCTTAAAATCATTTTTGAAGACATGCTTTATGTTTTTATTCTTATCATGTTTGTCTCCTTTATTCCCTTTTTAATCCTCATAAAACTCGTGACTGAATTAGTTACGTTAATTACTTACTCATAGACTTTATTATTAGTTTTGGTTTTTGTATTTTGTTCTTTGCTTGATGCAAAAGAAAAAAAAGTCATAAAATAAAGATCACAGCATATCCAGGTTGTCACAGAACATTCATACATCAATTTCTATGTTTAGATTTAACTTAACATTTTGTTTCTTTTTTGGCTTCAGCTTTACATTGCCGAATGTCCATGAGTGAGTAAATAAGTGATGGAGTTCAGTTCGTGATGAAGTTATACCACTGGTCAGTCGGCCAAATGTCTCCCCATTGGCTGTTGCTCTTTCACAATGAATAGGTGTGAACAGTTTCTGTTATGTAATGTAATCAGTGGGGCTTTTACAGGCAGCGTTGCCATCTTTGTCACTAGATTTATTAACTTTCAGACCCCTTGAGTAATTTTTTTTTTTTTTTTTTTTTTAAATCTCACAAAAGCACCTGGTGACAAATCTAGCGGCTTTTTGGACAAACCTACTTTCTGTAGAAAAGAACTGCCAAATATTGCCCTGCAAACATAAGGGCAGATTTTCCCTCCACAGGCACACTTCTGTCAGGTCTCATTCAACTGACCACACAGCAGCTGACATAGATGTGAAAGAGCTTCCAACTTTCTCTCTGAGGGACCATTTCACAAGTAAATATAGCTGAAATCGCAGCACAGCCATTGTCTTTAACTTATGTGTGCAGTGATTTTGTCAGACGACGTTGTGGTAATAAAATCAGGATTTTAACAGCGCAGAGTAGCAGCTTGGAAATGGCTTGGAGTGACTGCTGGTTAACATGCAGTCTTAATGGGCCACGGTTCAGTCACTATTTCATACTCGTTCCGACAACAGAAACAGAAAAAAACATGTAAATGAGAAGAGCTTTATTGGGAATTCAGCTTTATTAAATTACTGTATATGTGAGCACAGAGAGTAGGAGAGAAGCAAACAGATAAAGGGCAGTTCAGCCATATACCAGGTTATGACCTAGTCTTCTTTATAATGTTGATATTTAATGCCAGAATGAAACTAGTTTTTACGTCTCCATTGTTGTAGTGCTGGTTTGGAGTTGTGAACTAATCCATTCTTCACCTGCGGGAACCATCTGCCCCTCAAATAATAAACCTCTGTGTGACTTGTTCAAAGCCGTAGAATTGAATCCTAACCTCACAATCTTTTACATCGAGCTAGTTCACAGGTCTTCCCCAGAGAGGCGAGGACACTAGTTGGTGATGGACACAGGATCTAATACAATCAGGCTGTGGTCATGATTCCCTCAGGGACCTACTTTATTCACTTGTTTTCCTCTGTTTGGACTCCCTGATATATGTGCTGCATAGCTGAGCCCTGGGGGGCGGGAGGTAATCAAAGAGGCCTTCTTGATATTCCACTCGTAAAGAGCCCAGAGGTGGAGTGGAGAGGTGGATTGGTGAGAAGGACAGGATAGTTATTTCATAGTATTGGCCACGGATGTTGAAGCTCTAATCTCCCCAAGGTCAAAGGCAGATATTTCTGATGAGGATCCTGATTCCCCAGTTGAAGTCTAGTTTTTCATTTGGAGCTCCTCTATTAAATAGACTGACCACAGCATGCTACGTAAAGCATCTGTAACGGCCTCTCTGACTTCCTTGGAAGATGATAACTCACTCAAGAAGAGAGATGTGGTTCTGTGTTCTTGTGTGTCTACACTGATATGCGTGTGCGCATACTTCGCTGCTCCTTTGTGTGCCAGTGAGTTCCCCTTAAAAGATGGAAGCCATCATGTTTGGTAGTGAACATGGCACATCACAAATGGAAGGAGGTCACTGTGAGCCGAGGAGACAGGCGAAACTTTTCCACTTTGATGACAATGAAATGTCATTCCACTTGGGTGGGAAGCACTGTGCTACTATGCCAAATGCTGCCGTTATTAAAAGGTCTTTCCTCTTGCACATGGATCCAGCTACAAAAGGTAGTGCAGAGATGAAAAATGTTCAGATCAAACTGAGAATCAGCTAGGCCACCTGTGTCTTTTGAGCCCAACGTCTCCAGCCGATCTGATGGGATTACACCTTAGGAATGGGAAAATTCCCCACCCCTTGACTTACATCTTTCATCTCGCTAGATGCCCTTTTCTGAGGGCGGCAGGGAGGGAGGGGGAGGTCCAGGCAAAAGAAAGGAAAGGGGGAGAGATAGGAGAATGATAGAGTAAGGAGGACGTAAAGGGAGGGAGAGACAGAGTGGAGATGGAAAATGACAATATAATATGATTTGATTTGTGGGGTAGAATGGATTCTCAGTGCCCATTTTCAGAGAGAGGAGAGGGAGGGCGAGGAAGACAGAGGTGGGTGGAGGAGGTGGGCGGAGTGTGAACAGTAGGGCCATGGAGTTCATTTAGCACTGGAGCCACGAGATGGCTTGACAGCTGCTGGTGGAGGCATTAGGCTGCTCACTTTAGTCCAATTTTGCTCTCTTTCTCTGCCAGTATCCCTCTCTTTCTCTCTCTCTGTCTCTAATAGCTATCTTTGTCAGACCTGTAGTGCCCATCACTGCTATGTATGGGCCCAGCTATAGATTTTAGTGGCTGAGTAGAATTCATAAAAATGACAAAAACAACTTTACAATTCATTAATGGCCACAGAATAGCTGTAGGCATTGGGACATTTTAGAGGTCATAAATTAGGGAAGTCTGTTTCCTTAAAGCCCATAGCTCAAAAAGTTTGATGCCAAAATAAGACACTTTATCTGTCATTTGAGAAATATGACACCTGCTCTCAGAAAATGATTGACAGAAAAAAATTAGAATAAATTTAGATGAATTTGATATGCCCACCATTCGGAAAACAAGACAGCTGCTTTTGTAAAGTGAGTGACAGGGAAGAAAAAGTGACAAAAAAGTCATTTTCAAGGAGATTCAGTCACTAGGTTGGCAAAGTAATAGCTCTGTTACAGGATGGATTATCTACATCATAGGGATTGACTAACTGGCATCATGCAATGGTAACATCATAATTTGGGGAAAATTAACTCTTCAATTTACCATATCCAAAAAACAGAAATTTCCTTCTTACCATTCTTTAGTTTTTATTTACATGCGTGCAGTATAATAATCTTTATACTGCAGAATATGGAGTCAAACCGCTCTGAATCAAAGTGAATCCATTTTTGAGGTTATGCTTCAACAGAATGACAGCGGTTTTTATTAGCAGCTAAGAAGCAGCCATTATTACTTCTTTCAAGGACCTGAGCCCTCTCAGTGAGAAGCAAAACAACATTACCTGTCAACAAATCTGTCTGTCTCACTCTGTTTCTATCTCTGTCTCTGTTTTTCTCAATTCTCAGTTCAAAGAGCATCAGTGGTGTAAAAAAAAAAAAAGCTGATACTAATACTTTCAGGAAAACTCATTGGTATGGCATTGGTATAAAAATAACCATATAAATAACACAAATAAAATATTTTTGGTCAATAAATATTAGCTACTTCTTGAAGATGAGAGGAAGTGTGGTACTTTTGTAAACATCTAAATAGATGTGGGGCCCTCACATCACATAAACAATGACTCACACCAGGGGCCACCTGTGTGCTTTTGCAATGTTGTAATAAAAAATAAGAAAAAATAAAAACTGAATTTTATCAATAATTTAGCTGGAGACTTATTTTTGTAGTGTAAATACTATAGACATCTACAGCACCAAAATTAAACTATGGTAACATCTGTATTCTACCAGTGTCCTTATTCCACTAAAAGGACTTTTATCATGTTCCTATAGATGTACCTATGAGAGGGAGTGAATATAGGAGTGTGTTTTTGTCTGTATCTCCAGCTTAGTTATCATTTACCAGACACTGAAGATGCACTTAATCCATTCATTTCTTATCCTGAGTTGCTTCCAAAGTGGTTGTTCTAGAAACAGCAGACTCCAGCACAGAACTGAGCTTTTCTTCTCTAATCAAAAACCAGTTTGTATCCTCATCTTATTGTAATCAGTGAGCCACTCCATGTGCTATTAAAATACTGTTTCATGTTACTATGTGAAGCCTTAGGCTAATGTTAGCTTGTACAGGTCATAAGAGAATTCATATCTCAGATGTGTGCGTGTGTTTGCTTGCATGCCTCTCTTCTTTGAATGCTGTACACGTGCCTGTGTTGTCCTGCGTGCCAGAATGTGTTCAATTAGGTTGCAAGAGTATAAAAGTTCTGTACTGACAGACGGTGTTGTTCTACTTTGGTGTAAAAACGGGTCGTGTCTGGCAGAAGGAGAGGCTATTATGGCTCCTTTATGGATTATGAGGCAGGAGTGTGACCCTTATCTCAAGGTGAACATCAGTAGCTGCCCTTGTCGCAGTCCATCACAGCACTGTTCCCTATTACATTACAGGTGATGGCCCTGGCAGCACCTCATTGCAAACAATATCCATCTTAACAAGTCATTTCACCTGGTAATGATCCTTACAAGTGAAAAATTCTGAAAGTAAAGTGAGGGGATTTTATTTTCTTCCAGTGCCCTTTGTCCCAGAACAATTGACAATGGCTGGTAATAAAGCAGATTACTGAGTCTCGCTATCAAAGATACTGAATTCATGAATTCTTGACACAGTGTGCTTCAGACAAGAAACAATTAAGGTTCCCACCTCACAGATGGATTGTTGACTTTTTCAATGGGAAAAAAGTATTGTGAGGCTAATTAGTAGACTGACCTGTTGCGAGGCAATTTACACACAAGCACACCCACTCTGCAAGTTCTTTGATGCAGAACCAATTTCTAACAAAAGACGTTTTCAGTAAATGTGGAGATTATCAGTCTGAAAGAAATACCACGCAGACTAATCAGGTCCCACACACACACACACACACACCCTCATCAGGTTTAATTTTGTAGAACCTGGGAGACCTCTATGATCTGGGAAGCACCCTTCTATAATTAGAGATAATTAATACAAGGTATTTCTCAATGTGTGTTCTTGTCTACATAGTGCTGATATATAGTGCTGCAATGCTGCAATGCTGTAGCTCATATATCATATATATATATATATATATATATATATATATATATATATATATATATATATATATATATATATATATATATGTTCACCAAAACCTTTCACCTTTTTTCCTTTTCTGCTATTTGTATCCTGCCACCTCAATTTTTGATTTTTTTTTCTGTGATCAATTTTCAGGTACCCAAGCAAACCCCTATACTAACAGTCCAAAAGTAATGTGTTACATAAATCACATCAGAGAGCCTCTTGTAACCAACCTTGTCTCCTAGAAATTACGATTGTATATAACAAAACTTCAACAGGAAATAGGTTTTGTAGGAAACAATTGTGACTAGATTACGTTTTCTATTAATGTAATGAGGATGTGTTGTTAATTAATGTATTTAGCAAGTTGTAAATACGTTGATACTGAACAAATCAGACAGATGTTCAATTTCTACAATTTCCATCTGAGGTGACTGCAGCATTATTAAACTGTGTGTATCTTTGTTGCCTAAACTTAAACACAGATGGGATGGTGGATGTGAACCTTGGTTTCTGACCTGAAAGTCATGCACCTTCTATGCCCATCCTCCACCCCAACTACATCCAAGCAACTCTGTCCTTTGAGAAATGTTGACTGAATGTGATTTAGTCAGCAATTATGTTTATTTGTATATATAAACCGGGGTTGTTGTAGTAGAACCACAAAGAAGAACAGCTGCTGCAATGCTGTAGCTCAGAGGTCTTCAACAGGGGGTCCGCGGGTCATAAATTTTTTGGTTGATTAGACAATTTTTTTTAATCTATTTTTAATTTTTTTTCCCTAATTTTTTTCCCACAAATTTAAATGTCTTTAAAAACACATTAACATGAATTGAACATATTAGCGAATGGATAAATGGATGCAGAAGATGTTATTTTTCAGTCAGAAATGCACACATTTAGCGACACGCAGGAGCTCTCTCTGAAACTGCACGAGACTAGACCTGTCCCTCCAAGCCTCCTGCACACTGAGAGAAGGACCCACCCCTTTCGCTGCTGTGCCAATCATTTGGCACAATTCAATTGGCCTAGAGCCTATTCAGTCCCCACCTAACTAAGGTCCCAGACACAAGGACACATGCTGCAATATTAATTGAAAAGGAGATACCTATGTTTATCCATTGCAGTGACACGGCCACCCTACTCACTGTACCTTGCACGTTTAAAATAAAAACATTAATATATGACCCTGTGTATTGTTTGAATAGCTTAGTACTGAATGCACAATGTATGAGGTATGTTTATACATGGCATTAGCCTCAGTTTAATATAAAACACAATTTTATAAAATATAGGGGGGTAGGGGTTCCCTGCTCCATCTCTCCATCAGTTTTGGGGTCCTTGGCCTGAAAAATGTTGAAGACCCCTGCTGTAGCTAATGGAGATCCTAATAATAAACAAGCTAGCCGAGCGTTACCCACTCAGCAACTCTCTCAAAGGGCCATACGTGTGCTTCTAGTGACTGTCAAAGCTTTGCCAGACTTCCTGTCTTTCCAGCGGAGAAAAGGAAACTCTGACAGAAATTTCTTATGGCCGGTTAACTCTGACTACCAGCTCTACATCTCTGTCCATGCTACACTGAGCGGTGGTCAGTCAGTCTCCCTCTTGTCTCCTGACGCTCCATATCACACACTACACAGCCAGGCCTCTCACAGTCACGCCTCTCTCTGTTCCATTTTTTAAATATGCTGGGAAACAGCAGAATTCAAAAGTGTAGTTGCCCTTTAAGATTTCAGGCGTATTTGATGTGGTGACACCTGCGGTTACCGTGGAAACGGCAAACATGGAGCAAATTTTTTACATCCATACTGTATCTTCTCCTGAGCTGTTTGCGATTGTAAATATTAGCTTCATGATTTAGTAGAATAAAATGTTTCTGTGAGTAAGTTACTCCTAACGAAGCAAGGCAGTAGGCCTATGCTCTGTCTGAGGCTAATATGTTGCTTGTTAATTTGTGTCCTTGTTGTGGGTTAGGGTTAGGGTTCTGTTCAGACAAACTACAATACATTTTTAATTGATTTCCATGATAATTTTTCACATTCTAATAAGCTCACCGTTGCATGCATCTTTGCTAAAACTGCATAAAAGTGTTGTGGATGAGCCTCAAGATATTATGTGCAATCCCTATAGTAGCAGTAAGCTGCCAAATGTGGAATAAATGCATAGTAAAAAGAACAGAAAAGATGACTATTAACCTGTTATCCCGTTTAAATTAACAGTACGCAGCCGTATGTTAGCTTTGACAGCCCCTGTCTTACATGACAAATGTGACATGCAAAAGTACAGTCCCAGAGCAAAAGACTGCCAAGGATGAAGGATGAATAAAAATGTTATAAGTTTACTTGCCAACCAGAAAATACCTCAATAGGATGTATTGTAGAGACGTGGTGAGAATGGAAACCCCAAGGTTTCTTGTGAGAATGATGTATTACATCAAAACAAATAAATAGAGCTGTTTTAGTCTGGAACCAGAACTCTGTTACTGGCAGAAACAGCTGGACAAATGAATATCTGTGTGTATTTGATTGCGCAACTTTTCTCAGACAGTCAATCTACAGCTGTAAAGAGGCCTCTCTGATCTCACATTCTTAATCAGTTCATTCTCTGTGAACCTACGTGGGAGGAGCATTCCCCGCAAGGACAAAAGTATTGAGCTGTGCTTCATGAATCTAATAACCATCTCTTGTTTATTTTGTACATTTTTCATGCATCCATTGAGACAGGCATCCTATAATTGGAAAATGATTTAACTTTGCTGAAAAAGCTCCAAAAAGGTGCATTGAAGGAGGAGGGTGTGCACAGTTTAAAGTCAAAAATGTTTTATTGTGCCTGTCCCACATTAATATGTGGCAAATAAAACTGAATGGACATATAATAGACTGTCTAATAAGTGCTTCACCAGTTTGGGAGTTGAGGCAAATAAATGCACCAATTACTATTAAAAGCTGCTATAAGCTGCAGAAGAACTTAACTAATGGCTGAATTAATGGTACATAAAACTTATTGCTTGGTATCATGGTTTTTGCAGCAGGGCAATTTACTGAAATTATGGTGATTATTTGGATATAACAAGCAGCATTTCCTGATGGACAGCCTTATTGGGTGAGAAACAAACCCGTTTTATCTGTGCAACCCCTCATAAGCAACCACATTTGGTCTTCTTTAAGACAATAAACTGCAATAAGACAATAAACAAGTGACTTACTAAACTACTTTTCTTTCTTTACTTTCTGCCTTTTTTCTCTTATAAAGTCATCACAGCCCTCTGTCACACTTGTTAGGCAGGACCCCAGTGCAGACAGTAGGCAACAGGATACACTTGGCACTTACATGTGTCAGGTCTGGATGCACACACATCTGTATCTTATGAGGTGACCTGGGTTACATTGCATTTGGTTGTTACTTGTAGGCTGCACATGATGAGCAATCTCAAAACACATTCACTGAAAACCACCGTAAAACCATAACCTTTGGTTGAGTTCTCTCCTTCATCTCTCATATGGAAACTGCAAATCTTGTCAGAATCTGTGTATTTGTGTACAACACTCCCTTGCAGAAAGTATGAGTTCCTCTGATTATACCTGTGTTTTATAGTTCTACATTCATGTTGTAACCTTTTACATTACAGCAAGGGGCTTCATTACATGCATTATCTGAGCTTTAATGAAGTCTATTCCTCTGAAAAATGTGGGGAAAAAAATCTAGATTTACACCAACTGACCACCTGAGTAGCCCTTGGTGGTTGACATTTTTTGACACTCCATACGGCTGCTTCACAGTAAAAACCTTCAGCAGCACCCCTTGCATTTATGACTGTGTTGTTTGCCCCTGGTTTGGATTCATCTAACTGAACTATTATTTGATCACAAAATTTGCACCGACCTGTCAAATGTGGACAAAGAGTACCTTATACAGGGGTGAGACTGGCTGTTGTTTTCAGTCCCATGAAATCACCAGTGCAGCCTTATTACAGTGGGGCCATTGATAATGAGATTATAAAGAAAATATTGGAAAAGGTAGACACAGGACTGCACTAAAAAAGGGAATACACTGGGAACATCTGCTGGTCATCAAAGGTAGCACAGGAATACGCAGAAACATGGAAATTTCTCCACCAACAGTCACAAGACTGAAACATGCTGTTAAAAAATAGATAGGAAGGGGAAAAGGTTGACTATATCATGTTCTCATGACTGCTCAATTCTAGAATAGAAAATTGTTTTGATAATTTTGTCAGTGGCCAACAACCAAGTAACCTCTCAGACCATTTGGGAGCCCCCAACCCACCCCACCCCACCCCAAATGGGGGAGGGGTTGTAACTTGTGTTGTATATTTGGCACCAATGGATGAAAACACGCTACAAGACAGCACTAAGAGAAATGTACTGTGTCAACATAACTGATGTCCTCCAGGCACTGCAGGCAATGCAATTCTCCATTTGTATTTTTATATATGGTTTTGAATTACCATAATTCCTGACCTTGTAGCATGTTATTCTTCATACAGGTACTTGGAATCTTGTGGGGTTGTTCCATTTATCAGCCTCCTGTGGCGCTCACTGTAAAAACCAAATAAGTTGTATTAGCGAGCTACGGATCAAACTGTGTGCCTGGCCATTGTGAATACCAGACAGCAAAGAGGATGCTTAGCTTTACCGTTCATATTTTTTTTTTTTTTTGATTTTTCATAACAAGTGACAAATAAACATGCAATCAGGCAATCACTCCCAGTTCATCCCATTGCTGAAAGAAACCTGGCACACAGCTCAATGTCACACTGTTGTTCTACAGGATTGTAGCATGCAGACTGGACAAGCAGAGGAAAACCACACCTCAGCATTTCAGAGCCCTGAAGAGGTTGTAGGTTTTTCATCGGCAGTGCTCAATTAAAATGTCCCATGTGGATTAGGTGCCCAGGTGTCACCATGATGGAATGGCAGTACTCTTTAACCCCACAAGCAATGGTTTCCCACATCATCCTGGAAAACCACAGTGTCTGCAGTTTTTGATTATGGGGTAGCCAGACAAAATGCTTGATCGAGTTGTGATAGGATTGCTGATGAACCTGCCCTGTAAAATCTTTTAATGCCGACTCCGGATCTGGAACCTTATTACAAGCACCAGTTGGTGTTCGTTCAGTCAAAAGCCCAATATTATTGAAAGGGTGATGATGGTGATGGTGATGATGTTAAATCCACACTATTGAGCCATTTCACTTACTGCGTGGAGATTTAATCTTTTGTTCTTTTGACCTCTGCAAACGATATTTTTCAGGATAACATTGTGTGACAAAATGAAAGGCTTGAGGGTATTATTAGACCATTTTCAGTGGAACAAATGAGCAGTCAGCATTCTCAATTTATCTTTCAATCAAAAGCTTGCTCAGCTCTGGCTGAAGCCCCAGCTAAAGCAGCCTTTTACTTAACATCATTAGGATTGTGTAGGGATGTAATATGTACCTCAATTGGTAGAAAGTTTCCTCTCTTCTTTTCGTGGTGGATAGGTTTATAGAGTAGTCAGTGTCTTGTAAAAAAAATCAGATAACAACCCCCATATTCTGAGGAAATAAATAAATAAAAATGTGTTTGAGTTCAGCTACAGGGCACCTTTGTTTCAACTGTTGTGTGGCTCTGAATTTTAGCAGCTGGCATGATCTGCTCTGAGGCTTAGCCCCGTTCAACCAACTCCAGAGGTCTGGACAGCAGGCTGTCTATCAGTGCTGAAAAGAGAGCTGGCATGACCTTTTCCATCCATCACTGGTCTCTGTTGCTGCTTTCTGTCCAAAAAGATAGAAAAAAAACTCTTTGACTACGTGAAATAAATGTAAAGAAATCAGATCACAATGGCACAGAGATGTACTTGAGTAAAAATCCTGCCTAAATCAGTGTTTAAATTGTGTTTAAAAATACACAGTATTTCACAGATGAGATGTTTTGAGTCAAGGTCCTGACTTTTGTTTTGGACATTGCTTTTCTGTTTTCTTCAGCCATGACTGCAACAAGTTCATGCATGCCGCCTGGTGATTGTCAAAAGACAATCTGGGACACGTTGAGAATCCTTAACTGAGGCAGACAAGGCAGGTTAGGGAAAAGCAGTTGCATCAATAAAAGTAAATAAAATTTCATCATAATTCAAATAAACTGATTAGTAACACACAAGTGGGTACACTACGGCCGTACACACAGGGATAACGAGTTCTCAGAAATGGTGCAAACCAACAGAAAAGATGTGCATATAACACATCAAATTTACATTCAGTTTTAAGTCATGCATGAAGGCAAGTCATGATGCATATTTGCAGCTGGTGAGGGGAACAGTGAGGGTCCTGCACTGCATTTGAGCAATGTACCATGAGATAAACACTTACGAAGCAGGATGAAAATGATGAAAGGATTCGTGTCCACCATTGCATTAATGTGAATGCAACACCTGCATGAAAAGCAGTATGAACCTCAATGTAAAATGTGACATGAAGGATTATTTAGCTGTTGCTGACTACGAGTATTTGGAGTTAAACAGTGGGATGTTAACAGGTTTTGAGGGTTCAAGAGTGCGGTACTTGGAAGTTAAGTAGGTAAAAACAAAGCAGCAAAACATTCACTTTTTTTTTGCGAATAGCTCACAGTCTTAGATGAATGCTGACACATTATGCACGCTCACTGCCATAAGTGGTATAAAGTATCATCAAGAACGTCTTACAGAAGGTGGTGTGTGCTTATGGAATAGAAACAATTCTCGGATGCAAGAGCATCAGTGTTGGTCAGTGAATGCCAATTGACAAACATTTTGGAAAGATGTTTGGATTTTTTTTTTTTTTTTTTTTTAAATTAAGCTAGTCCATGTGCTTATTCTGTCTTTTGACAGCCACCAGACAGAAGGAAGTGGGTGAGGAAAGGAAGCAAAGTCTTGAATGCAGATTGAAATCCCAAACAGAGGGAGGTCGCCCTGTGCCTCTGTAGCCAACTCTCTTAACCTGAATTGTCTGTCAGTACAGTTTGGAGGACATTAGTCCTGCGCAGACAACTCCCAGGATATAAGACAGCCTGGATTGCACACACTGCCAAGAGCTAAGAATGATAGAGTGGTCTGTGTATTCACACTGTCTCTCTCACTAGTATTATATGTTTATTAGTCTGTCTCAAAGCCAGCCTTGTAAAACTGGCCAAGGACCTCTCTGTCATACAAACCATTTTTCACTCTACACCACAGCACCAGTTTTATAGTGTTTCTCTGCCCTTAGAAGATACGGTCAAAAAAAAAATTCAAATGGGCTCTCTTTTCAGCTGTCAGGCAGCAAAAGGAATAGCTGAACACCCAGTTGTTTGAGATATGAGGTCACTGTCGCAATATACTGCAAGTCTTCAACACCTTATCACATTTTTAAAAGAATAGGTTGTAGCAGGTCCTGCAAGACAAATGTAAGATAGACGCATTGTGCAAGACCTTTACCTTTGCTATCATTACAGTATTACTGCAGTATAGGGGGACTATACTGCATTAATCAGGGGGTGTGGACTCTTCACTGCAGTATTAATGCAATATGAATGCAGTATAGGTGACTTTTATCATGGTTGTCTGACACAGTAGATGTAATTAAGCACGTAGGCAGGACTGAGTTGTGTTTTATTCACCTTTTGGGTATGGCTATTGGGAATTGCCTTGGCCCTTTTCAACAGATAGTTTCAGTACAATGAAATACCACTGAGGAGTAGATGATGAAATTTTCAACACAATCACTTTTCATGTTTGCAAAAAGAGATGAAAATAAGGCCCAAGTTGAAACTATCCCTTTAAAATCGACTAAAGATATAATCTCTGACCCCAGACTAATGCCCAGCAAAGAGCCATAAAGCATTGTCATTCTGTAAATGAAAGGAAGGGAAATGATTTATCTTCTCTACATAATCCTGATCACCCACATCATTAGTTATAATAAAATGCTAATAATGTATCATATGTCTTCGAGGGAAACTCATTTGTCAAACCTTCATTTAAATACGACAAGAATCTTTGCATACTATCCTCTCACAGAAAGAGAGATTATTAAAGCCAACACTACAGCAATAATACATCTCATGGTGTAAAGAATAAAGCAACTCTTTATTCATGTTTCTGAAAGGGTACCTCCTTAAATAAAATGTGTATTGATAGTGGTTTGGACGTGTGAATACAGCACACTGTCCTAACTTTTTAGATTATAAACTGTGGAAAGATTTGGATGTGTATGACACACCAGCAAGTCCTTCTGAAATATGTGGTGTTAAAAGTGATGTAGGGCCTCCTCTTAGGACTAGTCGGTGAACTACAGTAGCTGGCAAGTAAATGGTCAATACTCTAACAAACCAGGACCGTAGAAGCACTATTCACAATACTCCATGCTTCTTTCTATTTCCTCTTTGTTGAACCATTTACATTTTTACAGTTTCTTAACATAGTTATTGAAGAGGAGGAAATCTCTCTTAGTTAGGAAGCTTGTTAACCTGGTTATTAAAGGGACTATAGTTCACAAAATTCATTAGAGATTTTGTGCCATCGACTTCTGTCTCCTAACTGCCTAAAAATCACAACTCTCGTGCAGATATGTACAGATTTATCTGCCCCCACAGTTCGCGGCAATTCCATTGAAATAAATAGATTTCACTGCAGAGTTTCACCGTTTTAAATGCTGCTGTGACCAGGCCGTTACACTTCCTCTCTCCTCTTGTATTTTGGCTCTGCATTCTAAAGTGCTGCGTGCAGTAATTGAACATTTTCTATTCTGTAATCAGCACAGTGGCTGAGAGTGTGGAAGAAGGTTATAGAAGCACAAACTGGAGACATAAGAGAGCAGATAACAGCTGCTAAAATGTCCTTTGAGACCTTAGAAGACTTTATAAAAGATAATGTCTTGCTGCATTCAGTAAAATCCCCAGGTTACATACAAGTGCCACCTGCACTTTTGCCATTGTTAAAAACAAAAGAAATCCCAGGTGCAGCAGCTTCAGTCTGTGTCAGACAGATTCTACTGTATCATCTAGCCACTGGCTTCTTCCCATTTTAAACCACTCAGTGAAAATTAACAGCCATGATAGGATATATATTGTTGCTCCTGCTATTGTGAGCTTGGCTGGATGTACAGGCGTGTTATCTGTTACCTCCTATAAATTCCAATTATCTCCTTCGTCAGATAAGATCACACATACACATACACCCACATGTCAGCACAGCAATACACACACAGAGCAGGGAGGCAGCAAAAATTCAGCGATAGCAATAAAATAATCCTGCCCTTGAATCTAATCTCTACTACCTCAACTGAAGACAAACTCCACTCCAGTGTAATTAAAGCTGATTTAGCATGATTTACATGCTATTGGCAAGATAAAATAAACATGATTAGGTTAGACAAATACTGAGGTCAATATTTTTGAAGGCTTGGAAATTAATAATACATTTCATATAATAAAAACTTGCACAGTAGGCTCCAAGCATGGAATGCTAAACAGTTAGGTGGCTGTGCCAAGCAAGGATCTGGGGCCCCCTGCCGTTATCGACACAACCTCTTTGTTAATTGCTGACAATACATCTCTTAAGGCACTTGTTATCCCTGGGAAAAGAAAGGGCATAATGTGCTTTGAATTTACAACATCAATGATTTTCTCAGAGACAGTGTCATTTTTTTCATCTCATTTTGGAACAAACATTTTCACCTGCAACCTACTGTTACAGACTGTTCTCTCAAAAGCAAACAGCTGTATTTGTTCTGAATAAGTGCAGACATCACAACCTTAAGTGCTAATTTTGTAATACACTAGCTTTACGTCTGCACCCCTAAAAAGGAAGAAAGGAAGAGACATAACATGTATGCCAGATACAAGCTTCAAAACTTAGGGTAATGATGCAAAATATGTTCTGCAATTTCTGCAATCTACAAGATCTGGGACACGCTGTGTTTACAGTGATTTCCACCTGAGAAGGACTGGAACCTGAGAGAGAAAGAAAATAATGTCCCGTTCATTGTGAGCTGCTTATCGCAAGCACTCAGCAGTGTCATCCTCTAAAATTAGCTTGTGCTGGCTGCGCACTATCTGGTGAAGATAAAATAAGGAGGGATCAGTTATGCTGCATTATTAATCTTGAGATGTGGAGGAAAAGAAAGAGGGAAAAAGAAAGGGAACTGAAGAGAGAATTGAACTGAGAGAGGGGGACGTGGTGTGAGGAAAGGGCAAGATAACTTCCCTTTGAACTCCTTCTACAGGCTGAAGCTCCTGGAAGAAAAAAAAAAGACATTTACCTAAATGAGGCTGCCACTCTCACCTGGCACAGCTGCAGATTTAGGTGGGTGGAGAATCTGCCACTAGCTTGAAGTAAAGAAAAGTCAGGGAGATAACTGCCCCTTCGAGGCTGGTGGGAAATCACTGCAGCAGGGGACACACATGTACGCTGGTGCACTCTCTCAGACACGTTCACATCAACCTGCAGAAAAAATGTCTGGTTCTTTTTTTATTTTCTGCCCCTAGAGAGATTTTGGATAGCCCCATCGCACCCAATCCCACCTCTTACTCAGGTCACTGCCACATTGCAGCTCTATAGCTATTCTTGAGGTCAAAATTCAATTACTTCACAATATAAATGCTTCAATTCAGTATGGTGTTTATTTTGTGATAAGCCACAAGCCATGAAAAGTTGATGCGTGGTTGTATTATACCTTGACTAATAGCTTGGGGTCTGAGGATCAACTTAGCTGTTTTTTTTTTCTCTTTCCAACGGAGTATCTCTTATATAAGGCATTTATATCATTTGATATTTTGGTCATTCAAATATCTACTTATCCAGAGCAGCCATACAGGAAGTGGCTTGAAATGAGGTTGACTCAAACGCCTAAGTGCATATAACCACGCACAGTCAATTAGTGATGTGCATGCATTTGTCTTCCCACTGAAAAGCATTTGCTGTGTGGCTGGGACAAAGTAAACCATGTGGGCACTGTGCAGAAGATATGCAAAACAGTTAGAGTGTATGACAATATCTGTTTTTTGTTCTGTTTGGAAACACTTTCAGTATAATATTTACCATAAGAGGCGATGGTGGGATGATCGTGAGGCAAAATGACATTTTCCACAGTGAGCCATGTATGGAAATGTCATCAGAGAAAACAAGGGAGTCCATCAGTACCACATCCACAATTTATGAATTCATGCATCTGGGCAGGTCAGGAAAAAATGCCAGCGTGGCACTTCATCCACCAGTGATGAAAATCCAACCGTGATCCAGCAGGGTGGTTCGGGACAGGAGAGGGTTTTCAAGATAAAGCTGCTATAAAACATTAATGACTATTTGCAACAAACACAGTGGCTCCTGAATCATTCATGGGTCATGTAATGGAAAAGTATGGAGGAACGAATGACAGAGGAAACCCTTCACACAGACAAACTTCCATGGAACAACAGGATTTAGGGCACAGATGTCATTGAATCCTTGAAGGCCCCAAATAATATACTGTTCGTTCTATAGTATGCAGCATGTATAGTATGTTGGACAGCTTGATCAATGAAATGACAAAACAGGAAAAGATCCACAACAATATATCCAATCAAAAGTGCCCTTGATATGATACCTTTACAAAGCACAAGGTAAAGGTTTCAAATATGTTTCACAAAAATATTATTGCATTGATCAAAACTGTCCTTCAAAGAGTTCAGCAGAGAAAAGATGAGAGATATTTAACCAATGAAAAACCTGACTGAAGGTCACGGCAGTGTGGTTGGTATTTTCACTCCTCAAGATCCTGCTTTGTGTTATCTTCACTTCAGCTTAAATAATTTGTTATTATAATGAATGATAGAATTAATAAAAATAGTAATTGTTTGTTATTATACTACCTCCTCACAAACACACACAAACACTTAGTCAGTTGTTGACAATTATCTGTTTTGGAGGATTCATAGTAATTAGCCTCTCAAATCCAAACGTGTGACTGCTCTGATTACAGCACTGCTGTAATCTTTGTGTCTTCTTCTATCAACTGAGAATTTTCCACATGGGTCGATAGACTTTAGCTTGTCTCCCCTGTGGCCTACCTTACCCTAATGTCTAGTTTATGATTTTGTGCGTTCTTCATTTTAACTCATCTCTTGATTTTATCCACTTTCTATCTTTTGCTCACACCTATTTTCTAAAAGCAATTAAAATAAATTCAACTTGATATGAAAAAAGTGAAGTAGAAGTAATGTGGTCATTACATAGATAACTTTCTGCCTCGAACTTTCTTCAAGGCAAGTCACTGAAATGGTTCAGTGCATAAGCCTCAGCCAAAAAGAAATTGCCTTCTTGTTCAGAAAGTGAAAGGATATAATTCAGCTGACCAAAACCCTAAATGCAGGAGATTAGATCACCATAAAGATCCCAGCCTTAAAGAGATGAACACCTCCCTGCCAACACAGAGGACACAGAGATCTGCCTAAATCTCTCTCTCTCAATTATCATAGCAGAAATGCTACAGGAGGACTCAAGGTCCTTCGATGATAAAGATGTCAGAATAAGAAAAGCTCAAGTCACAGAGCGCAATGAATGTGAATTGAATTTTCATTCATGACACTGGTCCAGGAGCATACAGTCCTCAACTATCAAAGTTATGTAAAGGCAAGTACGACATAGCCTCCAGTTACAGTACAAAAGGACAGAGCCAGACGTAAAGCAACAACTGCAGCATTTCTGAGGCCATTTTATTGTTTGCGGTGTATTTTTCTTTTTTTTTTTTTGTTCCTCGACTCACACATACACCACATGGCATCACATTCAGCTATTTCTTGTACAGCAACAACAGCAACCATTGTG
This sequence comes from Toxotes jaculatrix, assembly GCF_017976425.1. Lineage (NCBI taxonomy): Eukaryota > Metazoa > Chordata > Actinopteri > Toxotidae > Toxotes > Toxotes jaculatrix. Next base: position 22,714,878 of record NC_054403.1, read on the forward strand.
TTTCTGACGAACTCTGACTATAAATATTCTTTCACAACACAGAATTTTGCGCTGAGCAAATGCAGGTGAATTCTTTCTGCCACCATGTCAATGTGCCACCACATCGTGCTAAGGTGGGGAATTTGTAAATCCTACATCTAGTGATTTTGATAGGTGGCATTGTATAAAGAGACACAGTCACCACCTCAGGATGAGGTCAGGGTGGATGGTTGGTGAAGAGAACACAGGACTTTGACACAGGAGGTGGTGTAATTATTATTGTAACCATGATGTTGAAGGTCTTCTAACCTTAACATAATACTTACTTTAACCCAAACCACGATCTTTTCCTGAAACTGACCTAAACATATGTGCAGTCGTGCAGTTTTCTGAGATTATATATTTTCAGGTAAACTCTGTCTGAGCAGAGGTGTAATTTGCCAGTGTTAGGGTGGATGTTTTTTTGTTTTTTTTTTATTCTTGTTAAATTCACCTCTAAACCATTACTACCTGAGAACAAATGAGGCTGACAGCTGACCATTTCTGCTGAGGCTAAAGCATCTAAAATAGCTACAGAAAATGAGCCTTTAAAGGAATAGAAATGAACCTTTAAAGAAACAGTTCAACATTTTGGGAAATACAAGCTCATTTGAGAGTTTGGTTTTAAATCGGTACCACTCATGTTTGTGAGCTAATTATGTATTTCTCAATATTTTATTTGGTTTGTTTAATCTATATAAAATCTGAGGAGTAAAAAATGACAAGTTGTGGTTGTAGGGACATTTATATGTTGTAACAATTTCTCTGGCTACTTCTCCCTGATTCCAGTCTTTATGGTGAACTAAGCACATTGCCTCCAGGCTCTAGCTCTATATTTAACAAACAGGCACATGAGTCGTATCAATCTTCTCATCCAGCTCTCGGCAGGAAAACTAACAAATAAGAATATTCCCCAACATGTCTAACTAGTCCTTGCATGCCAAACCTTACATTTTTTATCCCTGTTTTTGTCTTGTTTTTTTTTTCTTTTTTTTCTTTTTTTTTTTCTTTTTTTTTGTCTTGTTAATTTACTGTTTGTAATGACAGAAAGAATAAATTAACGTAATCTCTTTTGTGATGTAGGACCATACAGACAGTGTGGAACTGTCACTGACTGTCCAACTGCAGATAGATCACAGCTCCTCCGGTTATGACTTGAGATGCAGTTTGATGTGCGATATAATGTAGGACTATATGTACATGTGAATGTATGATAACAGCAAATACAGCATCAAATAAGAAGTTTGCAATACAGGGCAACTGTCACTCTCTCTCAGACACATATACATATGTGCACAGATAAAAGAGACAGATAAAGAGATACCACATACAAACCTCTTTTCAAGATTTAATCCAAAGGGTTTTGACATCCACAGCTACAGAAAAAATATATGCATTTATATCATGTTGGACTTTGTTTCTATCTCATTTCAAATACAAGGTGGCTTTTTCCTTTTAGTGGCACAGGGAGAAAATCAATAGGCAGAATAATGACTCTGTTGTCTGTACTGTTTCCATGCCTTTACATTCACTGTCATCAATTTATGGCACAGCCTTTAGACCTGAGCCCCGGTTTTTATTCATCTGCTCTCTTCTTTATTTGTAACAGCTGCGGTTGTGGGGGCGAGAGAACATGTGTGTGTAGTATTTGTGCATACGTGTGAATGTAGTGTTGGGTGTGTGTGTGTGTGTGTGTGAGTGAGTGAGTGAGTGAGTGAGTGAGTGAGTGAGTGAGAGAAGGCAGGAAATATCAAGAACATGAAGAAACCATAAGAAAATTGGAGAAGAGGGAGAAGTAAGAGAAAGGAGGTGTGAGGGAAAGGAAAGATCACAGAAGAAGGTGAGGGAAAGGAAAGAGATCACAGAAGAAGGTGAGGGAAAGGAAAGATCACAGAAGAAGGTGAGGGAAAGGAAAGAGATCACAGAAGAAGGTAAATCATCTTTTGAGGTGAGATTTCCTGACAGGCCTTTTCGGCACACTACACAGTTACAAGCAGGAATGAAGAAAAAAAAAACAGGAATGCTTTGGTTCAAGAGGCTGGCTAGTGGTCCTCCTGCTCGCCTGCCTGAATAATGATGGGAAAAGAGGAAATGTTCTTACTCTGCGTCGGAGATAAAAGGATTTGTAAGGGTATGTAAGTACAGAAGAGGAGTCGAGAGAGCGATCAATAATTAATTTACTTTCAACAGTCAAGGGCAATTAACACGCTTTTTTGCCCATTACCCACCTAAAAGGGCCCACGCTGTGGCTCTAGCTCCTAATCTCACTGACCATTGTCACAATCAAGGATTACACAGCTATCAAATCGATGCACACACGCACACATGGACGCGGAAAACACACACGCTTCTCTAAACACGGGAGACTTGGATTAGAGGCAGTTTTGTATGGTTACAAATGTCGAACATGCAGGATTTTGTTGCATTAACCTCCATCCTGAAGAACAGGACTGGAGAATGAGTCGCTGTTTGTTTTACAAACAATGCTGTGCTTCTGTTATGCATCACAAAAATGCAAGCGCTCTAAATGTAATGGCATATCAACAACCGATGCGGCCTGAATATTTAGAGTGGAACGCATAGAGTCAGTGTGGTGTGGCTGAATCCTTGTTCAAATGCACACAATTTTTCTCAGTGAAGTTTTTTTTAAAAGCTTTTTATGAGACTTCTTGCAAATGTTACACTGGGCACAGGGTGGTGGTGTCAGGGAGAGCTTTCTATACAAAAAAGTTCGCCTGTTTGATCTCTTGATTTGTCAACGTGTCAATTCCTGTCAGAAAAAAAAAAAAAATCTTTACCTGTTCCATAGACTTCCATTCGATGTTTCATTTTATTTTCAAATACAGAGTAACTGCCAGTATGTTGTCCTTACTGCTCTCTCTGGTGAAATGTCGGCATACTCGCTATGTATGTCTTGAATTCTAATTCATCTTATGCCAATTGTGTCCTAAATTCTAAAACATTTGTCCTTGAAGATCATCATAACGAGCTCTCGCAGCCGGTGAACGATTTTCTAGATAGAGATCTCCACTCCACTCACTCCACTGCGTTCATCAGCATTTCTCATATGGAATATGTTGCCAGGGAAACACCATTTACGCATGACAAGCTGACCTCAGAGTCAGATCAAACTGCATAAGAAGCATATTTCAGCAGCTCATCCTGCCCCAGAATTACCTGATGTAATTTTTTTTTAACTGGGTCAAAAAACCCAACTTGTCCAGGGAAGCAGACTCAGAGATGGATGATACTCAAAGCTTTGGGGAATAGATTTAACATAGACCGGATTCTGGAGCTGTGACACCAGTGATTACTGCTGAACCGACAGGAGGGAAAGCTCTTTTAACTAAGTAACTGCCAGGGGATCTTTTTCCTGCCCAAACTGAACATGTATACTAAAACTGACGAGGGGGAATGAGTGCTTTTTTTAAACCAACTTGCTCGTTATGTTACACACATCTACATTTCCGTTTCACCCGATGGGTCACAGCACAAAGCTGCCAGAAGCAGGTAGAAGTTTATTGTCTTGCTCAAGGACAAATCAACATGGATGGAAACATTGCTCGGAATATGGAAAAGTCTCAGTTAATTTTTTTCCTCTATACTAAAGACCTGAGGATGTTTGTTTTCTAACTATTTTTCACCAGTTTTACATAGTTTCTTTCGTTCCCTCAGAGTCTCTAATCAGATTTTGTTACTGTTTATTACTGACTCTTGTTACCAGTGGCTCTTTTTCAGCAAACAAACAAAAATCAGCACTATCACATTTCATTATAGTCCACAATTCACATGATATAGACAAAGTGCAAAAGCAATTAAAAAAAAAACTGACAAAAACAAAAAGTGGATTTTGTGGACCAAACTTAGTTAAGTGGTAAAGTAAAAGTGTGAACTGCAAAGAAAATGAAAGTACATTTCTAACTTTTAAGATGACCTGTGTTTTTTTATGTTTAAAAATAAGAATAAAAATAAATAATAAATGATAGTAGGCTCAATAATGTAATTTGTTTAGCTAAAATGAATAGAGGCTTGGTCCTGGGCTACATTTGGACTGCTGTCATTTTGTGGGCCTAGTATTTTTCACTTTGCACTTCAAGTATGTGATTTATTTATTTATTTATTTATTTTCGTCTTCATCCTGTAGGTTATAGCATGATGTTTGTCTTTGCATTTTTAAATCATTGCAACTGCCGGGGAAAGCAGTGGTATGATTAATAATAAAACATAGGGCTTCTCCAGACATAAATGTCTTGTTGATATGGAATTTCAGATGTACAGCATGCAGAGTGATGGTTAACTTTTCTAGACCTTATAAACAGAAATACTGCAGCTATTTAGAATCCAGTGGACATGAGTACCAGTTGATCCAACAGACAGAGGTGGACTCTGAGTTTCATTCCTGTGATTAACCACATTTTGTAAATCTCCAGGCAAGTTATTAATTAATTTCTTGTTTGCAGCAGATTTCCATTGCGTTGACAATAATTTACGGTTGCATTCATCACATTTAAGCGCAAAAGAAAAAAAAAAATCTTAAGTGCAGCTGTTTTTGTCCATGACAGCAGTGTGGGTGCAGAAGCAGCTGTCCACTTGTAGATTGCATCACCATATTCGAGGGCGGCCATTGAGGAGAATCATACTGCACTCTCACACTACAACTCAGTGAACTGCTAAATAAATTAACTTACAGTGGTTGTTCACTTCACTGAACAATGTCATTTTGCTGGCACAGATACACAGTCCATCTTTCTGGTGCAGGGTACAGGCAGCTTACTCTGGATTATAAACATATTAGCGTTTGCCATTTTACAGCCTGCTCACAGAGGCGGGCAAGAAATCTGTGAGAGAACATGACTATAATTACCCCTTTTTTTAAATTTGAGTTTATGTGTGATTAAAAAACATTCAGGGTCTGTGATCAGCTGCTGACAAACAGCTGATACACAAAGACCTAACAAACTATCATGGTAGACATTTCTTCTTTGGCAAAAGTAACAATGAAATGCGACATTGATCTGTACTTGAATGAACTGCGATCCTGATGCATTATATATGTACAAGATGAGCCTTGTTTGGGTAGAAAAATGCCTCCTGAATACTTGTACGTGGCTATGTCTGTGTAAATATGAGCTGCACATCCCAGCAGCTTTTAGCCCTACAGCTTTTCCATTTCCAATGAGTCAAGAAAAAGTTTGATTTATTTGCAAAGCCTTTTCTATCAAACAAGTTTGTCATAAATTGGTTTACAGAACAAAGCAGGTCAGAACAGATTAAAACAGGAGACAAACACAGGAAAGAACAAGCAAGAAGGAGCAATTCATAGCTTTTTTTTTTTTAGGCTTGGTTCTCCGGCTTTTATACACTGTTTCAAATCATCTGTTTTTATATCAAAGCACTTCACAGTGATATCAAAGAGATATAGATGTTACAAATCACATCAGTTCTTTTACTATTCTCTTGCCAAATACTTCTTTTTGTCGGTTTTGACTGAAACAGTGATTTTTCCAGGAATACCGACTGACTTGACTATTTCACCTTTTTTTGTTTTGTATATGGCAATCCTCCACGCAATCGTTGCTGAGTCAATCTTCCACAAATGTCCAAATATCAAAATAGTTCTGTAAATGTTCTGTAATTTATAGCATGATTCAGAGCTCTGAGCACAATTTCAGTTCGTTGACATGTAAATTCAGATTTTGTTTGGGTTCTTCAGACCCACATGTCAAAGGTCACCAGATGTCATAGCCCAGATGCTGCAAAAACAAAACCCAGTGCAGTGGACTTCCAAGCTGCAGACAATTACATGCAAACTCCTGAATTACTTGCCACATAAGCATATGTAAACATAAACATAATGAAAATGTATTGAAACATATGCATCTATATGAACTGGATCATCATATGGACTGGATTTTTTTTTCCCACTGATTTGAAAGCTGTGTCATGCAGTCTCAACTCCAGAGCTTGAGCATGTCTCCTCATATCACACAGACACATAAATGTGTCTGTGTGATATGAAGCCCCCTATATACCACTTGGCAAATGAGTGGATTCCTTCCTCTGGTTCAGACAGAAAGATGACAAGATTATTATTGACTCTAGGACACTGTCAGTAGCACCATGGATAATAACCGACCTACGGAGCCTGGCTCAGAATCCTCAGAGGCTGCCGCTGGTGAGGTACTGTGAACGAGAAATAGTTCAGTGACACGTCTGTCATGATACACAGAGGGAATCGGCACCTCCTGTGGATGCAAGGAACTATCTGCAACCTTTTATGCTGCAGCCTCGTCCAGGGTAGTGTCATGTCACTGAGTTTATAACTCCTGCACTTGTGCATAGGAGGTGGTACAAAAACATCAGTCAAGTGGAGGGTGCACGGCTTGACTCTTCCTGTCCCCTTTTGTGCGCCATACAGGGGCTGGTGAGCAGGCGGTTGACAGTTGCCTAAGGCAATAGGGGGGAATTGTAATGTGGATTTTTTTTTTCCTTCTGTGGTCGGGGTGGGGGGTGGGGGGTTATAAATAAATAAGACACCCAGATACTATTTACAGATATCTTCTTTCCCTAGTGTGTGCAACAGAGAGACACTGAGTGGAATCCCAATTTCCTCTACCAAAACATGAAAGATTGGAGGGTTAACTCTAGTGTGTGGTTATACTGCCTCCTTGTGGACAGTTTATGAAAAGAACTGAAGTCACCACTTTTTCATGTACACTCTTTCATGAGTTATTGTCCATAGCAACAAAGATGAGTATAGATAGATAGTCACAAGCTTGCAGACACAGTCCAAATAGTGTTCAAATGATACCATGCTTCCAGGCCTTAACTCCCAAAAGCCTGAAACCAGAAGAGTGGAGACTGCAATACTAGTAGCTTACTATGGTTTTGCAATAAGATGTAAAGGCAGCGAGAGATTTATTGAGAGCATACATTTCATCTATTAGAATTCACACATAATTGACTTAGCATGCAAATTTGCAGAAAAATAAATGAGATGCGTTATATACCAATCTTGTGAGCATAGGCTTTGTTCTCTGCAATAACCAACATGCCCATAAACAGGCATCTTATCAAAGCGTCCTTTGATTAGATGAGCAGTCAGCCCAGGCCTACTCATTGTAAGTCCCTCTCAACAGAATCATTAGCTGAAAACATGAGTGCAAAGTGGCAAATTAATTTACTCAGTACTGTGCTTAAGCCCAGTTTTTAGGTACTTGGACCTGATTATTACATTTTAGTGAGACTTTCTACTTACACCCACCAGGACCAACTGCAATATTAACAAGCTGCTTACTCATAAATGAATTCACAATTCAACAGTGTGAATGGGAGTTGTTTTATACATATTTTGAAATTTTACTGGATGTTAAGAGAATTTTTGCTTTGGTGAAATGGTTTGACATTGATGTGTTTCTTTTGCTTCAGTGAAGGATCTGAATAATACCTCTTCCTCTGGCTAAAAGCCCAAATGTAAACGTGAGCTTGAGAGTGTTTGAGTCTTAAAATATCTGCATGAGAAGCTAATGTTTTTGTTGCATCTGCCTTTCTGTTACAACCTTAAAAGATGGAGCACATTCATGTTGCTTCTGTCAGTCACAGGTGTTAGCTTGGATTAGCGCTTCCATCTGTCAAGACATTAAATTCACACACCTCAGGTGTCAACTGTTACCACTAAGAGGTGCTTATCAGTGAAAAAGAGCGTAGGAAGGAAAGTAGGTTTTGCATAAATCAATACTGGATGTCGCTGCCAATAGGCGATCAGGCAGCATCATCTTTTCCATCTCCTCGATTCAATAGCTACAATAAACATTTGTATGGGTCATGTGATAATGGAGGAATATAATTTAATTATCCATCAGAAGATATTATTACATTACCAGACAGTTAATTACATTAACATATTTTATCACAGTTTGTACTCATCTAGAGGGCCATTTAAATCTGATACAAAAACGTAACACACATTTATACTTCTGGCTTTGTGAGGACACCCGCTGGAATAATGCATCCACTAGCCCCTTATTCTGACCTCAGCCATCACAATTAAATACTTTACTCTTATAACCCCTAATCCTAGCCCCAGCCTAAACCTAATTCTAATCTGAACCCCAAAATGAGATCTTAACCTTGAAACAGCCCTTTGAGGGTGTGTCAGAAAGTGAGGACAGGGAATAATGCCCTCACTTTCCAAAAATAAAATTCAAACTGAACCTCAAAAACATAGCCACACAAGTGCTCGCGCACACACACACTTCCATACAATAAATAGCAAAATAATCTCACTGACCTGTACTAGGAGGACATCTGAGAACGTCTGAGGCCTGAAGGATTGACCGTACCTACAGTCAGTTTATGAACTTGTGTTACAGCTGAACAAGGAGAATAAAAATACTACATACAAAAATAAAACAATCAGGCAAGGTTAACAGCTAAACAAATGCACACACAAAAATATACCAGACAGAACAGTCCATAAAAACCATGTCACAAACCAACAAACCAAGCCCACATGACAGGACATGCACAGCGGGTACCTGGAGGGCACCTCCACCACTTGGGAATATCATTCAAATTGAGTGAAAACAAATTTAACATGATCAGTGTGGTTACTTTAATGAATTGAGCCAATGAGGTGAACCACGAATACTATTACTCCAGTCCATTTTTGGGTTAGACTTGCTGAAAGAGTCCCTGTCAGCCATCTTGGAGAGTAGTTGAGTAGGAAAAAAAAAACATTGCAAAATTTAACAGTGAAATCACCTGTGTGTGGAACCTTGACTTCAGATAGTTGTGAAATACCACCTGCAAGTTTGTCTGTTATTTTGCCATCTAGGGAAGATTATTTCTAAGGTCTGCTGTGAGTCAGACTTTAAATGTGTTGGATTATTAAGTGGCACATAGTAGTTCGAACGTATAACATTGACACAACAAAAAAGCTTTCAACAAAGGTCACTTGTGTTTTGCCTTGTGACGTAAATCCCTTAGCCCTACTATGTAGTGAGTGAGTCTCTCTCCTAATTTCCTCTTAGTTGTCTCTAGTGTTAAAATGTGCCTTGATTGATTGTGTCAATTACATGGATGCTTATTTCCAAGGGATGGCAGGTGCTATGTTGCAGTCAATAGATGTGACAGATTACTTGAAGCCCCTTTAACTACAACTGCAATTTACGTAGCCTTATAAAGGTGAAGGCCATAAATTACTGTAGCTGCAGCAATTACAGAAATCTCCAAATCTCTGATTGCAAAGCCAACAAAAAAACCTTAACACAAACTTAAGACAGAGTAACTGAGAATGATAATGCAGGAGTGAGTTTATGATGATCAACAGCCTCATGAAAACATTTCATTATAGAGGAACAGGGTACCAAACCTTGCCTTGTCCAACTTAAGCAAATACTAAGGGGTTGAAATAGAGCTGGAGAGCTACTTAGAGACAGAAGTTCTGAAACATTGTTAATGGCTGAGCAGGCTCCCTAATCTAGATAAATGGAGCTTTCATAAAACTACATTTTAAGTTAGAATACTATATTAGTATTGTGTCTAATGTATTCAGCTTTCAAAGTACACTTTATTAGGAACACCATACTAATGCTGGATAGGACCTCTATTTGCTGCCAGATGAATGATTGCCAAATTTTGACCCCACTATCTGTGTGCCTCAGCAGAAATCCAGATTCATCAGACCATGCAAGTTTTGCCAGTCTTAAGTTGTCCAGTTTTGGTGAGCTTGTGTCCTCTGCAGCCTCATATTTCTGTTCCTGGCTGACAGGAGTGAAACTAGCCTGCCTGGCACCAGTAGTCATTCCATGGTCAAAGTCACTAAAATCACATTTTTACCCCATTCTGATGGTTGACGTGAACATTAACCGAAGCTCCTGACCTGCATCTGCACAATTTAATGCATTGCACTGCTGCCGTGACTGGCTGACTGGATAACTGCATGAATAAGTAGGTGTACAGGTGTTCCTAATAAAGTGCTCTCCAGGTCAAAGGTACACTGCTCTCTCACTCTGCAGCCTGTTCTGTTCCAAGTAAACAATCAAGATAATCAGTCCATAATGAATTAAAGCGGCTTGTTTTGAAAGAACACAATCTACTGTACATGTTTATTTACAGTACATCCTTTGTACATTTACTGCTCAGAAATATGCAGCAGGGTGTTACATTCAAGGCACAGTTCAATCCCTCCAAAAACTATTCTTTTTGCTTATGTCACATACAAAAGAAAATCTGGAATGGAAATAATTTTACTATGTAAACTTTATAGCAGTGCTTTACAGCACTTTTAACGAGATCATCAAAACCCATACCAAACAAAAATGTAAACTTTCAAAATGAACACTTTACGCCGTCATATGGCTTGTGCGCTTACAAAACAAAAATCTGAAATACCATCCCAATAACAATAACATTTGTATTTGGAAAATGTCCTCAATGTATTCATACTGTGGTACAAAATGCTGTTGTCAGGACAACTTTTTATACTCTGAAGCTCAAATTCTAGATATTCATCTGAGAAATACAAAGGTATGCTAGCAGCTTAGGTTTGAATAGCTGGCATTTATATATTGTTTTTGCTCAAGTGATAAATCTGAGGTGCCACAGGATTATGTGGGCTTCCTGGCCCATTGTAGTGTGAAATCTGTAATTTACTCGAGTGGCAACTTCAAAATCTTTAGATGCTCATTATGAAGCACCGCGAGTGTCTACATATATTTTCCACTCTTCAAAACTGTGAACATCTCAGTTTTAACACTGCATTTTGTACAAGCTGCTTGAGTTGCTGATAACTGCACAAAGACGTCAAAATATTCTCAAACTCTTCTTACATTTCTATGAAAACAGGACAAATTCAAAAAAGTTTCCCCATCAAATTGCTTGCTGTTCTTTTTCAGAAGGTGTGGGTTAAAAACCCAGTGTATAGTTTAAAATTTGACAGTGCAACAAAATGTACAATAAATCCACATATTTATACTGTAAATTGACTGAGTAGCATGTACAGTACTAACAAAAAGCTACAGTTTATACTGAAGATTTTACTTTGCTATTTTGCCTTTAATCTTATGTATTTTTAACAGAAATAATTGATATACACTAAGGGCTGAATGATTCAAAAATTCACCAGAAATATGCAGTTGTATTTGAAAATGAAAAATGGGCGTCAAAACATATTTTACTCATCTGCAGCCCACCACCAGGAAGAAAAAAAAAAATCATAGAATTCTCAAACGATAGTGCTACATCTTAACTGCACATACTCTCACCATGAACAAAAGCTTTGGTAAAATGGCAACAAACAGGCAAACAAAAGGGAAGCAATTTTATCTCCACTTCAAATCTTTGTTGATGGGTAAACATATCAGTTACATAGAAAGGGAGAAATGACAGAAAATCTATGCTGGCAACAAGAAAAAAAAAGCATGGCTGATGATTCTGGGTAACGGTCCTCAGGCAACAAACTTGTTCTTGGTTGTGGAGCCACTCTTTGTGGCTGTGTCAGCATGTGACTGGTATCCAATGATCACTTTTGGCGGAACGCCTAATCTCTCTTTATACACACGCCTAAAAAAGGAAAACAAAAGAAAAACATGACCTACATATTAGAAAAATAAATAAACATTTCAAAATGTTTATACAGGAATGTATAAACCATGTAAGTTATACACCAGTCTGTAACAAACCACAGTCCTATGCCCAAGAATTAAAACAGAAAAATATCTATGCAAGTTTGACACATTAAATTAGATGCAATACATACTGGTATACCCCAAAGACTGAGTATTATAATCCCAAGATTATTCTCTGTAGGATGGGGACAATTAGCATCAGAGATAATATATTCAATAGTTTTTTTATTGTTTTGATGTCATTTCTAATTACATGACTGTGTACAACTGACTGTTCCATTAACTATTTATGAAAAAAGTTATATGTGGTTTTGTCCCCCTTTGTGTGTGTGAATGGCCCACAAATTTTAAGAAAAGACATTTGACAAATGTCTACAGTTAACAAGTGTTTTAAATTTAGTAAGACAAATATTTCCTTTACTATGACTACAGTTTTTGTTGAATTTATATTTAACACTTCTATATTTAACTGTTTTCCATCAATAACTGTGGCATCCTCAGCTCACCCTATGTGTGTGATGGCCTCTTTGTTTTCGTAGTCTGTGGTCCATATTGCTATTTTATCTCCTTTGGCTCGGACGTTAATGACGGCTCCACACACGTCGTCACTGTAGTCATCAAAAGCTTCACCCACAAGACACAAGAGCTGCAGAAAAAAAACAGACATTATTTGAAAACGTCTTGTTACTGGGGAGTGGTTTCACTTTTCAGTGGCAGTTAGTAGCTGATGGATCTGTATGCACAGTAGACATTTTGACTTATCACAGTAGAAAAAGCACAGATGTTACAAAGAATATTTAAGAATGGATCTATTCTATTCAAGAAAGCCCTCCCAGTGTGACAGTGAGCCTGTTGATAGGACTAATAACAGTATGGTTAATGTAACGAATACTCGACAGGACTGAACATACCGTCTCCAACCAGAACCGGTCCAGGTCTGATTTGCGTTGCTGTTTGGACAGAGTTATCAGCCAGCGGCCACCTCGTCGGTTCCTTTCATCCTCCCACATGGGCTCAATTCCATCCTGTATTCAAATAAAGGTTATATGTGCCCTTTAGATCAGGACAGGAGCAAACAGTACATGTAGCATCACCACTGATTACACAGCACTGAAATATTTAAGTCTATTCCACTCTGTAATAGAGACATGCTCTAGATGCTTTTAAGGTTTGTCTGGATTATATAAAAACATGAGATCTGTGCTATAGAGTTTACATGTGGGAACAAAAATGTCATAACTGCATACTACAACTTCAGAGCGGAAACCATAAACTTTGTCACAAGAAGAGCCAGATTAAGTTATCCAATTATCAGCTCTGTTATTTTGGGGTGTGGTGAATTAAGGTGTCTGCACTCTCAGGATGTGTACACACAAAACTTGTTTGGCAAGGTTTTAAAGACTATGTTGTGCATTTGTCTGATGTGGGCCAAACAACCACACTGAGAGCACCTGATAAGGTGGAATCACTTTGCTTCCAGGATAATTTTGGACAGTTTTGTGGTGAGAATGCAACGCAGACCAAGAAGAAGGTAAAATGTACAAAATGCTGATGATTAGAATTCAAACTGAAATGGCTGCTTCAAAAGACTGCATCAGCATTATACGTGTGCAGCTCTCTCCTTTGATGTGTACATTTAAAGCAGAATCCCACTAGAATAAGGTGTGTGTTTTCCTTCAGTTCTCTGAAAATGCAACAGAACAACCTGGATAAGTGACACCCAGTTAAAAGGCTAAACCAAGATTACAGAACTCATCTACTGATCGTGGCATCTTGAAACATCTCGTCTTGTTAGATATGCCTTGAATAACCATGCCAACGTGGACATGAAAGGACTTGAGGCAATTCCTCATTAACCATGAGGAACAATCATTTCATAAATTGACGTATAGGTATATTGTGTAATGTTGGAAAAAGTACTCTTACCTTAAACAGCGAGTAGTCACATCCAGACATCAAGTTACTTGAAAGCTGAATGTGATTGTATAATCTGAAAAGAAAGAAAGATATTTCATGTTCAACAACACAAGAGAAAATTTGTTAGCACCCTGGTTGTGGTGCAATAAGAATTTTAGCTTCACATATCACCCACAACTGACAGATAAATAAAAGTATTGTCTTTGTTGATCAATAAAATGTATTCCCTTTTACACTATTTTAACTGACGCTGGTGTTAAGGGGACAACATGCAAAAAACAAGTCCAGTCCAGTCACATGTAAAGCAACAATATACTTACGCCCAGAAGTCTTCCACAGTGTCAAACTTAGAGATGAGACGAAGGTTGGCTTGCCATGTTTTGCTTTTGTCATTCTTGAAAAACCAAAGAGCCCACCTGCAATTCAAAGTTCAAAGTTATTTCAGGCAAAAACTGCATACTTTGCTACACACTTTTGCTACATAGCTACTGTACTTGATAGATACGCAAATGAATGTGTTAAGAGCTTAACTCACCACTATCAGCTTGTCTTTGGCAAACTGACAGTCCACTGTAATCTAAACTGTATTGAAGCACTTGCTGAAGCATGCAAATGCAATGATAAATTCCTGGCTCTCTTGGGGAACCAAAAATAAATATATAAATTAAAAAAAAACAAGAGAAAGGAACTGAGCAGCAGTCTTACTTGTTTTGCAGTGGGTGCTTGATGTATGCTTCAGGACTCACAACCTTTTCAATGGCTGTTTCGCATTTTTCCTTTTCAGGATTTGCAGGAACTGAAGTTGACGCCTAGAGAACCAAAAAAATGTTTGTAATGTACCATCTGGGATGACAGCTACAGGCATTGTACGCTATTTGTAATCACTAATGTTTTTATAGTTTATCATGGATTTGTACTTTGAAATTTTTTTTTAAGTCATAGCTGTGATACTTGAGTGAGTGTTCGTGATGTGATGTGTGTGAGAGGGGATTGTAGACTGATCTCAGGCACAGCAGGAGTGCAGCAGAGTTCTGTTTTTCCAGCTCTTCAAGCTAAATACTAACAGTTTTCACTCAAAGTAAAAGGGAATTTAAAGTTAGATTTTTGAATGTGTATTAGTAGATTCTTTATTCACGTGTACACATCTACAAATCTCAGTACACATTTATAGATTTCTGTGTATATTTAGAGTTTGTCACAATTTCACATCTTAGTACACTTTCAAACACACATCTGCAAATAGTGTTGAGATAGTGTCACAACTCCTCACACACACATTTGCAAATAATATTTCTAAAATACTACCCCCATAAACGTCCTTGTTTAGATAATTAAGTTTGTTTTGACTGTTGTCCATGTGAATAATATTAAACATACATTATGCTTATACATGCATTTGGGTACCAGGTTTTGGAAGCTAACAATCCAACATCAAATCATGCTCAGACTTATGTTCATAATATTCTTCCAGGTAGAATAACGTAAACTCAAAATGAGCTTAAATCGTGGATGTGAACTTGCCGAAGACGCCTTCACAAAAGTCGCATTTATCGCATGGTCACTGTTTCACAGTTCATAACAGGCACTGTTGTGATCTGTCCAACCCCAACGGATGTTGTTTAGCTCAATTACTTTGCTCCTAATATCCAGCCGTAACGTTTTGCAGTCAGTCCAGGTTTCCCATTAACGTTAGCTGGAACAAATCAAACGATTGACAGAACGTTACCGAGGCGTGATTCCTTCTCATTCATCCAAACATCAGAGTTCACGTCAGGGTACCGGCCGAGGTAACCTCCCGGTCAGCACTGTGATAAGCAGCCGTGTTATTATCCGCGTTGTCTACACGTTAGCGACCGTTACTCTCAACGGTGAAAACGTCTCGAAAGCGGTAATGTTAGGAACAATTTATCAAAAAGCGATTAACGTTCATGTACAATGCTAAATTAGTACTGTTTGGCTTGCGACCTCTGTTTCCTGTCATAAGGGCAAGTTTACAGCACTACCGAGGCTCCCTGCTCCTCAGTCAAACATGTCCCTAACGTGTATTGTATTACTGGTGTATTTAATACTGAATAAACGGCTTAATTAGATGGTAAAAGCCTAAGTTTTGCGATATAGCCAGCATTGTGTAAGAATCTACTCACCACCAGAGCGGTCGCCATCTTCTGGAAATCACGTTCAGTTTCTTGGCGTGTGTTAAAATAGCTGATTGGGCCATCTGGTACTCCCACACGACGCATGCGCAAGAAGATGGCCAAAAGTACATATTGATCCAGGGTGTGGGACACAGCTACTGTCAGTCTGTCTCAACCGCTGACAGTGGTGAAAGATAAAATGACGAATAGATGTGACAAGTCCTGAATTCAGAATCCCACGTAAGTAAATGTACATAAAGTATTATCAACAAAATGTACTCTAAAGTGCATTTAAAATGGAAAGAGTAATTGTGCAGAATGGCCCCTTAATGTTGTATTTATTATAATACATATTATCACAGATTCAACAACTAATGAATTATGTTCCTTCATGAGCATGAGTAACAAATATTTCTGATTGTGTGATTACTATTTTCATTTACTCAGGATGAAGCTTGTGATCTGTCAGGCTGTAGCCTGTGACAACTCCACCAAAATGTAATAAAATTATAGAATTGTGTAACTAAAGAATTTACTCCAGATATTTTATCTGTAATATTTGTTCCTTTTTGAATATTAAATTCTTGCATGCCGTGGTGCTGCAAGTAAAGAGTGTGACTTTGAACTCTGGACTGGCTGAGATCAGAGGGTCGACGGTTCGATCCCTCGACCAAGCACAATGGATATGGGTGATGGTGACGGAGACGCACCCTCACTCCCTCTGCAACGGTGGTGCTCTTGAGCAAGGCACCGATACACCCCAGCTCCCCGGCAGCCCTCTGCCCCAGCATCTCTAGTGCATATGCACGCTTTGTGTGTGTGTGTTTCGTTTGGTGTGGGTAAAATGCAAAGAATTCATTTTCTGTATGTGTAAAAAAAAATAAAAAAAACTTACTTGGATAATAATAAAGGACTATGTAAAAAGTGTATTATTCATTATATTTCTATGTATGTTTTATTGTGTTATTTAGTCGGGGTGGTTAATTGGTCCAATTTCAAAATTTCAATTTCAAAAAATAATTTGTCTTTTTTTGGCCGATTTTGACGCCTTACTATACTATGACCATTTTTATGACATTTTTAGGCCGTTCTGAAAAATGACTTTTTTTGGCCGATATTAACGCCTTACTATACTATGACGTTTTTTATGACATTTTGAGGTCGAAGAAATTTTTTTTTATCTTTTTGCCCGATTTTGACACATTACTATACTATGACGTTTTTTATGACATTTTGAGGTCAAAATTTTTTTTGACTTATTTTAGCCGATTTTGACGTCTTACTATAGTATGATGTTTTTCATGACATTTTGAGGTCAAAAAATTTTTTGACTATTTTTGCCCGATTTTGACGCCTTACTATACTATGACGTTTTTTATGACATTTTGAGGTCAAAATTTTTTTCGATTTTTTTTGGCCGATTTTGACGCCTTACTATACTATGACGTTTTTTATGACATTTTGAGGTCAAAAAAAATTTTGACTTTTTTTGGCCGATTTTGACGCCTTACTATACTATGACGTTTTTTATGACATTTTGAGGTCAAAAATTTTTTTGACTTTTTTTGTCCGATTTTGACGCCTTACTATACTATGACGTTTTTTTATGACATTTTGAGGTCCAAAAAAATTTTGACTTTTTTTGGCCGAAAAAAACGCCTTACTATACTATGACGTTTTTTATGACATTTTGAGGTCAAAATTTTTTTTGACTTTTTTTGGCCGAAAAAAACGCCTTACTATACTATGACGTTTTTTATGACATTTTGAGGTCAAAAAAAAATTTTGACTTTTTTTGTCCGATTTTGACGCCTTACTATACTATGACGTTTTTTATGACATTTTGAGGACAAAAAAATTTTTGACTTTTTTTGCCCGATTTTGACGCCTTACTATACTATGACGTTTTTTATGACATTTTGAGGTCCAAAAAAATTTTACTTTTTTTGGCCGATTTTGACGCCTTACTATACTATGACGTTTTTTATGACATTTTGAGGTCAAAATTTTTTTTGACTTTTTTTGTCCGATTTTGACGCCTTACTATACTATGACGTTTTTTATGACATTTTGAGGTCAAAAATTTTTTTGACTTTTTTTGGCGGAAAAAAACGGCTTACTATACTATGACGTTTTTTATGACATTTTGAGGTCAAAATTTTTTTTGACTTTTTTTGGCCGAAAAAAACGGCTTACTATACTATGACGTTTTTTATGACATTTTGAGGTCAAAAATTTTTTTGACTTTTTTTGGCCGAAAAAAACGCCTTACTATACTATGACGTTTTTTATGACATTTTGAGGTCAAAATTTTTTTTGACTTTTTTTGGCCGAAAAAAACGGCTTACTATACTATGACGTTTTTTATGACATTTTGAGGTCAAAAAAATTTTTGACTTTTTTTGGCCGAAAAAAACGCCTTACTATACTATGACGTTTTTCATGACATTTTGAGGTCCAAAAAAATTTTGACTTTTTTTGGCCGAAAAAAACGCCTTACTATACTATGACGTTTTTTTATGACATTTTGAGGTCAAAAAAATTTTTGACTTTTTTTGGCCGAAAAAAACGGCTTACTATACTATGACGTTTTTCATGACATTTTGAGGTCAAAAAAAATTTTGACTTTTTTTGGCCGAAAAAAACGCCTTACTATACTATGACGTTTTTTATGACATTTTGAGGTCAAAATTGTTTTCGATTTTTTTTGGCCGATTTTGATGCCTTACTATACTATGACGTTTTTTATGACATTTTGAGGTCAAAAAAAATTTTGACTTTTTTTGGCGGAAAAAAACGGCTTACTATACTATGACGTTTTTTATGACATTTTGAGGTCCAAAAAAATTTTGACTTTTTTTGGCCGAAAAAAACGCCTTACTATACTATGACGTTTTTTATGACATTTTGAGGTCAAAAAAAAATTTTGACTTTTTTTGTCCGATTTTGACGCCTTACTATACTATGACGTTTTTTATGACATTTTGAGGTCAAAAATTTTTTTGACTTTTTTTGTCCGATTTTGACGCCTTACTATACTATGACGTTTTTTATGACATTTTGAGGTCCAAAAAAATTTTGACTTTTTTTGGCCGAAAAAAACGCCTTACTATACTATGACGTTTTTTATGACATTTTGAGGTCAAATTTGTTTTTGACTTTTTTTGGCCGAAAAAAACGCCTTACTATACTATGACGTTTTTTATGACATTTTGAGGTCAAAATTTTTTTTGACTTTTTTTGGCCGAAAAAAACGCCTTACTATACTATGACGTTTTTTATGACATTTTGAGGTCAAAAAAATTTTTTGACTTTTTTTGTCCGATTTTGACGCCTTACTATACTATGACGTTTTTTATGACATTTTGAGGTCAAAAAATTTTTTGACTTTTTTTGGCCGAAAAAAACGCCTTACTATACTATGACGTTTTTTATGACATTTTGAGGTCCAAAAAAATTTTGACTTTTTTTGGCTGAAAAAAACGCCTTACTATACTATGACGTTTTTATGACATTTTGAGGTCAAAAAAAATTTTTGACTTTTTTTGTCCGATTTTGACGCCTTACTATACTATGACGTTTTTTATGACATTTTGAGGTCAAAAATTTTTTTGACTTTTTTTGGCCGATTTTGACGCCTTACTATACTATGACGTTTTTTATTACATTTTGAGGTGAAAAAAATTTTTTGACTTTCTTTGGCCGATTTTGACGCCTTACTATACTATGACGTTTTTTATGACATTTTGAGGTCAAAAAAAATTTTGACTTTTTTTGGCCGAAAAAAACGCCTTACTATACTATGACGTTTTTTATGACATTTTGAGGTCAAAAATTTTTTTGACTTTTTTTGGCCGATTTTGACGCCTTACTATACTATGACGTTTTTTATGACATTTTGAGGTCAAAATTTTTTTGACTTTTTTTGGCCGATTTTGACGCCTTACTATACTATGACGTTTTTTATGACATTTTGAGGTCCAAAAAAATTTTGACTTTTTTTGGCCGAAAAAAACGCCTTACTATACTATGACGTTTTTTATGACATTTTGAGGTCAAAAAAAATTTGGACTTTTTTTGGCCGATTTTGACGCCTTACTATACTATGACGTTTTTTATGACATTTTGAGGTCAAAAAAATTTTTGACTTTTTTTGGCCGATTTTGACGCCTTACTATACTATGACGTTTTTTATGACATTTTGAGGTCAAAAAATTTTTTGACTTTTTTTGGCCGAAAAAAACGCCTTACTATACTATGACGTTTTTTATGACATTTTGAGGTCCAAAAAAATTTTGACTTTTTTTGGCCGAAAAAAACGCCTTACTATACTATGACGTTTTTTATGACATTTTGAGGTCAAAAAATTTTTTGACTTTTTTTGGCCGAAAAAAACGCCTTACTATACTATGACGTTTTTTATGACATTTTGAGGTCCAAAAAAATTTTGACTTTTTTTGGCCGAAAAAAACGCCTTACTATACTATGACGTTTTTTATGACATTTTGAGGTCAAAAAAAAATTTTGACTTTTTTTGTCCGATTTTGACGCCTTACTATACTATGACGTTTTTTATGACATTTTGAGGTCAAAAATTTTTTTGACTTTTTTTGTCCGATTTTGACGCCTTACTATACTATGACGTTTTTTATGACATTTTGAGGTCCAAAAAAATTTTGACTTTTTTTGGCCGAAAAAAACGCCTTACTATACTATGACGTTTTTTATGACATTTTGAGGTCAAATTTGTTTTTGACTTTTTTTGGCCGAAAAAAACGCCTTACTATACTATGACGTTTTTTATGACATTTTGAGGTCAAAATTTTTTTTGACTTTTTTTGGCCGAAAAAAACGCCTTACTATACTATGACGTTTTTTATGACATTTTGAGGTCAAATTTGTTTTTGACTTTTTTTGGCCGAAAAAAACGCCTTACTATACTATGACGTTTTTTATGACATTTTGAGGTCAAAATTTTTTTTGACTTTTTTTGGCCGAAAAAAACGCCTTACTATACTATGACGTTTTTTATGACATTTTGAGGTCAAAAAAAATTTTTGACTTTTTTTGTCCGATTTTGACGCCTTACTATACTATGACGTTTTTTATGACATTTTGAGGTCAAAAAATTTTTTGACTTTTTTTGGCCGAAAAAAACGCCTTACTATACTATGACGTTTTTTATGACATTTTGAGGTCCAAAAAAATTTTGACTTTTTTTGGCTGAAAAAAACGCCTTACTATACTATGACGTTTTTATGACATTTTGAGGTCAAAAAAAATTTTTGACTTTTTTTGTCCGATTTTGACGCCTTACTATACTATGACGTTTTTTATGACATTTTGAGGTCAAAAATTTTTTTGACTTTTTTTGGCCGATTTTGACGCCTTACTATACTATGACGTTTTTTATGACATTTTGAGGTGAAAAAAAATTTTTGACTTTCTTTGGCCGATTTTGACGCCTTACTATACTATGACGTTTTTTATGACATTTTGAGGTCAAAAAAAATTTTGACTTTTTTTGGCCGAAAAAAACGCCTTACTATACTATGACGTTTTTTATGACATTTTGAGGTCAAAAATTTTTTTGACTTTTTTTGGCCGATTTTGACGCCTTACTATACTATGACGTTTTTTATGACATTTTGAGGTCCAAAAAAATTTTGACTTTTTTTGGCTGAAAAAAATGCCTTACTATACTATGACGTTTTTTATGACATTTTGAGGTCAAAATTTTTTTTGACTTTTTTTGGCCGAAAAAAACGCCTTACTATACTATGACGTTTTTTATGACATTTTGAGGTCAAAATTTTTTTTGACTTTTTTTGGCCGAAAAAAACGCCTTACTATACTATGACGTTTTTATGACATTTTGAGGTCAAAAAAAAATTTTGACTTTTTTTGGCCGATTTTGACGCCTTACTATACTATGACGTTTTTTATGACATTTTGAGGTCAAAAACTATTTTTGACTTTTTTTGTCCGATTTTGACGCCTTACTATACTATGACGTTTTTTATGACATTTTGAGGTCAAAAAATTTTTTGACTTTTTTTGGCCGAAAAAAACGCCTTACTATACTATGACGTTTTTTATGACATTTTGAGGTCCAAAAAAATTTTGACTTTTTTTGGCCGAAAAAAACGCCTTACTATACTATGACGTTTTTTATGACATTTTGAGGTCAAAAAAAAATTTTGACTTTTTTTGTCCGATTTTGACGCCTTACTATACTATGACGTTTTTTATGACATTTTGAGGTCAAAAATTTTTTTGACTTTTTTTGTCCGATTTTGACGCCTTACTATACTATGACGTTTTTTATGACATTTTGAGGTCCAAAAAAATTTTGACTTTTTTTGGCCGAAAAAAACGCCTTACTATACTATGACGTTTTTTATGACATTTTGAGGTCAAATTTGTTTTTGACTTTTTTTGGCCGAAAAAAACGCCTTACTATACTATGACGTTTTTTATGACATTTTGAGGTCAAAATTTTTTTTGACTTTTTTTGGCCGAAAAAAACGCCTTACTATACTATGACGTTTTTTATGACATTTTGAGGTCAAAAAAAATTTTTGACTTTTTTTGTCCGATTTTGACGCCTTACTATACTATGACGTTTTTTATGACATTTTGAGGTCAAAAAATTTTTTGACTTTTTTTGGCCGAAAAAAACGCCTTACTATACTATGACGTTTTTTATGACATTTTGAGGTCCAAAAAAATTTTGACTTTTTTTGGCTGAAAAAAACGCCTTACTATACTATGACGTTTTTATGACATTTTGAGGTCAAAAAAAATTTTTGACTTTTTTTGTCCGATTTTGACGCCTTACTATACTATGACGTTTTTTATGACATTTTGAGGTCAAAAATTTTTTTGACTTTTTTTGGCCGATTTTGACGCCTTACTATACTATGACGTTTTTTATGACATTTTGAGGTGAAAAAAATTTTTTGACTTTCTTTGGCCGATTTTGACGCCTTACTATACTATGACGTTTTTTATGACATTTTGAGGTCAAAAAAAATTTTGACTTTTTTTGGCCGGAAAAAACGCCTTACTATACTATGACGATTTTTATGACATTTTGAGGTCAAAAATTTTTTGACTTTTTTTGGCCGATTTTGACGCCTTACTATACTATGACGTTTTTTATGACATTTTGAGGTCCAAAAAAATTTGGACTTTTTTTGGCCGAAAAAAACGCCTTACTATACTATGACGTTTTTTATGACATTTTGAGGTTAAAAAAAATTTGGACTTTTTTTGGCCGATTTTGACGCCTTACTATACTATGACGTTTTTTATGACATTTTGAGGTCAAAAAAATTTTTGACTTTTTTTGGCCGATTTTGACGCCTTACTATACTATGACGTTTTTTATGACATTTTGAGGTCAAAAAATTTTTTGACTTTTTTTGGCCGAAAAAAACGCCTTACTATACTATGACGTTTTTTATGACATTTTGAGGTCCAAAAAAATTTTGACTTTTTTTGGCCGAAAAAAACGCCTTACTATACTATGACGTTTTTTATGACATTTTGAGGTCAAAAAATTTTTTGACTTTTTTTGGCCGAAAAAAACGCCTTACTATACTATGACGTTTTTTATGACATTTTGAGGTCAAAAATTTTTTTGACTTTTTTTGGCCGATTTTGACGCCTTACTATACTATGACGTTTTTTATGACATTTTGAGGTCCAAAAAAATTTTGACTTTTTTTGGCCGAAAATAACGCCTTACTATACTATGACGTTTTTTATGACATTTTGAGGTCAAAAAAATTTTTGACTTTTTTTGGCCGATTTTGACGCCTTACTATACTATGACGTTTTTTATGACATTTTGAGGTCAAAAAAAAATTTTGACTTTTTTTGTCCGATTTTGACGCCTTACTATACTATGACGTTTTTTATGACATTTTGAGGTCAAAAATTTTTTTGACTTTTTTTGGCCGAAAAAAACGCCTTACTATACTATGACGTTTTTTATGACATTTTGAGGTCCAAAAAAATTTTGACTTTTTTTGGCCGAAAAAAAACGCCTTACTATACTATGACGTTTTTTATGACATTTTGAGGTCAAAAATTTTTTTGACTTTTTTTGGCCGAAAAAAACGCCTTACTATACTATGACGTTTTTTATGACATTTTGAGGTCAAAATTTTTTTGACTTTTTTTGGCCGAAAAAAACGCCTTACTATACTATGACGTTTTTTATGACATTTTGAGGTCAAAAAAAAATTTAGACTTTTTTTGTCCGATTTTGACGCCTTACTATACTATGACGTTTTTTATGACATTTTGAGGTCAAAATTTTTTTTGACTTTTTTTGGCCGATTTTGACGCCTTACTATACTATGACGTTTTTTATGACATTTTGAGGTCAAAAATTTTTTTGACTTTTTTTGGCGGAAAAAAACGGCTTACTATACTATGACGTTTTTTATGACATTTTGAGGTCAAAATTTTTTTTGACTTTTTTTGGCCGAAAAAAACGGCTTACTATACTATGACGTTTTTTATGACATTTTGAGGTCAAAAATTTTTTTGACTTTTTTCGGCGGAAAAAAACGGCTTACTATACTATGACGTTTTTTATGACATTTTGAGGTCAAAATTTTTTTTGACTTTTTTTGGCGGAAAAAAACGGCTTACTATACTATGACGTTTTTTATGACATTTTGAGGTCAAAAAAATTTTTGACTTTTTTTGGCCGAAAAAAACGCCTTACTATACTATGACGTTTTTCATGACATTTTGAGGTCCAAAAAAATTTTGACTTTTTTTGGCCGAAAAAAACGCCTTACTATACTATGACGTTTTTTTATGACATTTTGAGGTCAAAAAAATTTTTGACTTTTTTTGGCCGAAAAAAACGGCTTACTATACTATGACGTTTTTTATGACATTTTGAGGTCAAAAAAAATTTTGACTTTTTTTGGCCGAAAAAAACGCCTTACTATACTATGATGTTTTTCATGACATTTTGAGGTCCAAAAAAATTTTGACTTTTTTTGGCCGAAAAAAACGCCTTACTATACTATGACGTTTTTTATGACATTTTGAGGTCAAAATTGTTTTCGATTTTTTTTGGCCGATTTTGACGCCTTACTATACTATGACGTTTTTTATGACATTTTGAGGTCAAAATTGTTTTCGATTTTTTTTGGCCGATTTTGATGCCTTACTATACTATGACGTTTTTTATGACATTTTGAGGTCAAAAAATTTTTTGACTTTTTTTGGCCGAAAAAAACGCCTTACTATACTATGACGTTTTTTATGACATTTTGAGGTCCAAAAAAATTTTGACTTTTTTTGGCCGAAAAAAACGCCTTACTATACTATGACGTTTTTTATGACGTTTTGAGGTCCAAAAAAATTTTGACTTTTTTTGGCCGAAAAAAACGCCTTACTATACTATGACGTTTTTTATGACATTTTGAGGTCAAAAATTTTTTTGACTTTTTTTGGCCGATTTTGACGCCTTACTATACTATGACGTTTTTTATGACATTTTGAGGTCAAAAATTTTTTTGACTTTTTTTGGCCGATTTTGACGCCTTACTATACTATGACGTTTTTTATGACATTTTGAGGTCAAAAAAAATTTTGACTTTTTTTGGCCGAAAAAAACGCCTTACTATACTATGACGTTTTTTATGACATTTTGAGGTCCAAAAAAATTTTGACTTTTTTTGGCCGAAAAAAACGCCTTACTATACTATGACGTTTTTTATGACATTTTGAGGTCCAAATTTTTTTTGACTTTTTTTGGCCGAAAAAAACGCCTTACTATACTATGACGTTTTTTATGACATTTTGAGGTAAAAAAAAAAATTTTGACTTTTTTTGTCCGATTTTGACGCCTTACTATACTATGACGTTTTTTATGACATTTTGAGGTCAAAAATTGTTTTGACTTTTTTTGGCCGAAAAAAACGCCTTACTATACTATGACGTTTTTTATGACATTTTGAGGTAAAAAAAAAATTTTGACTTTTTTTGTCCGATTTTGACGCCTTACTATACTATGACGTTTTTTATGACATTTTGAGGTCAAAAATTGTTTTGACTTTTTTTGGCCGAAAAAAACGCCTTACTATACTATGACGTTTTTTATGACATTTTGAGGTCAAAAAATTTTTTGACTTTTTTTGGCCGAAAAAAACGCCTTACTATACTATGACGTTTTTTATGACATTTTGAGGTCAAAATTTTTTTTGACTTTTCTTGGCCGATTTTGACGCCTTACTATACTATGACGTTTTTTATGACATTTTGAGGTCAAAAATTTTTTTGACTTTTTTTGGCGGAAAAAAACGTCTTACTATACTATGACGTTTTTTATGACATTTTGAGGTCAAAATTTTTTTTGACTTTTTTTGGCCGAAAAAAACGGCTTACTATACTATGACGTTTTTTATGACATTTTGAGGTCAAAAATTTTTTTGACTTTTTTTGGCGGAAAAAAACGGCTTGCTATACTATGACGTTTTTTATGACATTTTGAGGTCAAAATTTTTTTTGACTTTTTTTGGCCGAAAAAAACGGCTTACTATACTATGACGTTTTTTATGACATTTTGAGGTCAAAAAATTTTTGACTTTTTTTGGCCGAAAAAAACGCCTTACTATACTATGACGTTTTTTTATGACATTTTGAGGTCAAAAAAATTTTTGACTTTTTTTGGCCGAAAAAAACGGCTTACTATACTATGACGTTTTTTATGACATTTTGAGGTCAAAAAAATTTTTGACTTTTTTTGGCCGAAAAAAACGCCTTACTATACTATGACGTTTTTCATGACATTTTGAGGTCCAAAAAAATTTTGACTTTTTTTGGCCGAAAAAAACGCCTTACTATACTATGACGTTTTTTATGACATTTTGAGGTCAAAAAAAATTTTGACTTTTTTTGGCCGAAAAAAACGCCTTACTATACTATGACGTTTTTCATGACATTTTGAGGTCAAAAAAATTTTTGACTTTTTTTGGCCGAAAAAAACGCCTTACTATACTATGACGTTTTTTATGACATTTTGAGGTCAAAATTGTTTTCGATTTTTTTTGGCCGATTTTGATGCCTTACTATACTATGACGTTTTTTATGACATTTTGAGGTCAAAAAAAATTTTGACTTTTTTTGGCCGAAAAAAACGCCTTACTATACTATGACGTTTTTTATGACATTTTGAGGTCCAAAAAAATTTTGACTTTTTTTGGCCGAAAAAAACGCCTTACTATACTATGACGTTTTTTATGACATTTTGAGGTCAAATTTTTTTTTGACTTTTTTTGGCCGAAAAAAACGCCTTACTATACTATGACGTTTTTTATGACATTTTGAGGTCAAAATTTTTTTTGACTTTTTTTGTCCGATTTTGACGCCTTACTATACTATGACGTTTTTTATGACATTTTGAGGTCAAAAATTTTTTTGACTTTTTTTGGCGGAAAAAAACGGCTTACTATACTATGACGTTTTTTATGACATTTTGAGGTCAAAATTTTTTTTGACTTTTTTTGGCCGAAAAAAACGGCTTACTATACTATGACGTTTTTTATGACATTTTGAGGTCAAAAAATTTTTTGACTTTTTTTGGCCGATTTTGACGCCTTACTATACTATGACGTTTTTTATGACATTTTGAGGTCCAAAAAAATTTTGACTTTTTTTGGCCGATTTTGACGCCTTACTATACTATGACGTTTTTTATGACATTTTGAGGTCCAAAAAAATTTTGACTTTTTTTGGCCGAAAAAAACGCCTTACTATACTATGACGTTTTTTATGACATTTTGAGGTCAAATTTTTTTTTGACTTTTTTTGGCCGAAAAAAACGCCTTACTATACTATGACGTTTTTTATGACATTTTGAGGTCCAAATTTTTTTTGACTTTTTTTGGCCGAAAAAAACGCCTTACTATACTATGACGTTTTTTATGACATTTTGAGGTAAAAAAAAAATTTTGACTTTTTTTGTCCGATTTTGACGCCTTACTATACTATGACGTTTTTTATGACATTTTGAGGTCAAAAATTGTTTTGACTTTTTTTGGCCGAAAAAAACGCCTTACTATACTATGACGTTTTTTATGACATTTTGAGGTAAAAAAAAAATTTTGACTTTTTTTGTCCGATTTTGACGCCTTACTATACTATGACGTTTTTTATGACATTTTGAGGTCAAAAATTGTTTTGACTTTTTTTGGCCGAAAAAAACGCCTTACTATACTATGACGTTTTTTATGACATTTTGAGGTCAAAAAATTTTTTGACTTTTTTTGGCCGAAAAAAACGCCTTACTATACTATGACGTTTTTTATGACATTTTGAGGTCAAAAAATTTTTTGACTTTTTTTGTCCGAAAAAAACGCCTTACTATACTATGACGTTTTTTACGACATTTTGAGGTCAAAAATTTTTTTGACTTTTTTTGGCCGATTTTGACGCCTTACTATACTATGACGTTTTTTACGACATTTTGAGGTCAAAAAATTTTTTGACTTTTTTTGGCCGAAAAAAACGCCTTACTATACTATGACGTTTTTTATGACATTTTGAGGTCCAAAAAAATTTTGACTTTTTTTGGCCGAAAATAACGCCTTACTATACTATGACGTTTTTTATGACATTTTGAGGTCAAAAAAATTTTTGACTTTTTTTGGCCGATTTTGACGCCTTACTATACTATGACGTTTTTTATGACATTTTGAGGTCAAAAAAAATTTTGACTTTTTTTGGCCGATTTTGACGCCTTACTATACTATGACGTTTTTTACGACATTTTGAGGTCCAAAAAAATTTTGACTTTTTTTGGCCGAAAAAAACGCCTTACTATACTATGACGTTTTTTATGACATTTTGAGGTCAAAAAATTTTTTGACTTTTTTTGGCCGAAAAAAACGCCTTACTATACTATGACGTTTTTTATGACATTTTGAGGTCCAAAAAAATTTTGACTTTTTTTGGCCGAAAAAAACGCCTTACTATACTATGACGTTTTTTATGACATTTTGAGGTCAAAAATTTTTTTGACTATTTTTGGCCGAAAAAAACGCCTTACTATACTATGACGTTTTTTATGACATTTTGAGGTCAAAATTTTTTTGACTTTTTTTGGCCGAAAAAAACGCCTTACTATACTATGACGTTTTTTATGACATTTTGAGGTCAAAAAAAAATTTAGACTTTTTTTGTCCGATTTTGACGCCTTACTATACTATGACGTTTTTTATGACATTTTGAGGTCAAAATTTTTTTTGACTTTTTTTGTCCGATTTTGACGCCTTACTATACTATGACGTTTTTTATGACATTTTGAGGTCAAAAATTTTTTTGACTTTTTTTGGCGGAAAAAAACGGCTTACTATACTATGACGTTTTTTATGACATTTTGAGGTCAAAATTTTTTTTGACTTTTTTTGGCCGAAAAAAACGGCTTACTATACTATGACGTTTTTTATGACATTTTGAGGTCAAAAAATTTTTTGACTTTTTTTGGCCGAAAAAAACGCCTTACTATACTATGACGTTTTTTATGACATTTTGAGGTCAAAAAAAATTTTGACTTTTTTTGGCCGAAAAAAACGCCTTACTATACTATGACGTTTTTTATGACATTTTGAGGTCCAAAAAAATTTTGACTTTTTTTGGCCGAAAAAAACGCCTTACTATACTATGACGTTTTTTATGACATTTTGAGGTCCAAATTTTTTTTGACTTTTTTTGGCCGAAAAAAACGCCTTACTATACTATGACGTTTTTTATGACATTTTGAGGTAAAAAAAAATTTTTGACTTTTTTTGTCCGATTTTGACGCCTTACTATACTATGACGTTTTTTATGACATTTTGAGGTCAAAAATTGTTTCGACTTTTTTTGGCCGATTTTGACGCCTTACTATACTATGACGTTTTTTATGACATTTTGAGGTCAAAAAATTTTTTGACTTTTTTTGGCCCAAAAAAACGCCTTACTATACTATGACGTTTTTTATGACATTTTGAGGTCAAAAAATTTTTGGACTTTTTTTGGCCGATTTTGACGCCTTACTATACTATGACGTTTTTTATGACATTTTGAGGTCCAAAAAAATTTTGACTTTTTTTGGCCGAAAAAAACGCCTTACTATACTATGACGTTTTTTATGACATTTTGAGGTCAAAAAAAATTTTGACTTTTTTTGGCCGAAAAAAACGCCTTGCTATACTATGACGTTTTTTATGAAATTTTGAGGTCAAAAAAAATTTTGACTTTTTTTGGCCGAAAAAAACGCCTTACTATACTATGACATTTTTTATGACATTTTGAGGTCAAAATTTTTTTTGACTTTTTTTGGCCGAAAAAAACGCCTTACTATACTATGACATTTTTTATGACATTTTGAGGTCAAAATTTTTTTTGACTTTTTTTGGCCGATTTTGACGCCTTACTATACTATGACGTTTTTTATGAAATTTTGAGGTCAAAAAATTTTTTGACTTTTTTTGGCCGATTTTGACGCCTTACTATACTATGACGTTTTTTATGACATTTTGAGGTCAAAAACTTTTTTGACTTTTTTTGGCCGATTTTGACGCCTTACTATACTATGACGTTTTTTAAGACTTTTGGAGGTCAAAAAAATTTTCGACTTTTTTTGGCCGATTTTGACGCCTTACTATACTATGACGTTTTTTTATGACATTTTGAGGTCAAAAAATTTTTTGACTTTTTTTGTCCGATTTTGACGCCTTATTATACTATGACGTTTTTTACGACATTTTGAGGTCAAAAATTTTTTTGACTTTTTTTGGCCGATTTTGACGCCTTACTATACTATGACGTTTTTTACGACATTTTGAGGTCAAAAATTTTTTTGACTTTTTTTGGCCGAAAAAAACGCCTTACTATACTATGACGTTTTTTATGACATTTTGAGGTCAAAAAAAATTTTGACTTTTTTTGGCCGAAAAAAACGCCTTACTATACTATGACGTTTTTTATGACATTTTGAGGTCAAAAAATTTTTTGACTTTTTTTGTCCGAAAAAAACGCCTTACTATACTATGACGTTTTTTACGACATTTTGAGGTCAAAAATTTTTTTGACTTTTTTTGTCCGATTTTGACGCCTTACTATACTATGACGTTTTTTACGACATTTTGAGGTCAAAAAAAATTTTGACTTTTTTTGGCCGAAAAAAACGCCTTACTATACTATGACATTTTTTATGACATTTTGAGGTCAAAATTTTTTTTGACTTTTTTTGGCCGAAAAAAACGCCTTACTATACTATGACATTTTTTATGACATTTTGAGGTCAAAAATTTTTTTGACTTTTTTTGGCCGAAAAAAAACGGCTTACTATACTATGACGTTTTTTATGACATTTTGAGGTCAAAATTTTTTTTGACTTTTTTTGGCCGATTTTGACGCCTTACTATACTATGACGTTTTTTATGAAATTTTGAGGTCAAAAAATTTTTTGACTTTTTTTGGCCGATTTTGACGCCTTACTATACTATGACGTTTTTTATGACATTTTGAGGTCAAAAACTTTTTTGACTTTTTTTGGCCGATTTTGACGCCTTACTATACTATGACGTTTTTTAAGACTTTTGGAGGTCAAAAAAATTTTTGACTTTTTTTGGCCGATTTTGACGCCTTACTATACTATGACGTTTTTTTATGACATTTTGAGGTCAAAAAATTTTTTGACTTTTTTTGTCCGATTTTGACGCCTTACTATACTATGACGTTTTTTACGACATTTTGAGGTCAAAAATTTTTTTGACTTTTTTTGGCCGATTTTGACGCCTTACTATACTATGACGTTTTTTATGACATTTTGAGGTCAAAATTTTTTTTGACTTTTTTTGTCCGATTTTGACGCCTTACTATACTATGACGTTTTTTATGACATTTTGAGGTCAAAAATTTTTTTGACTTTTTTTGGCCGAAAAAAACGCCTTACTATACTATGACGTTTTTTATGACATTTTGAGGTCAAAAAAAATTTTGACTTTTTTTGGCCGAAAAAAACGCCTTACTATACTATGACGTTTTTTATGACATTTTGAGGTCAAAAAATTTTTTGACTTTTTTTGTCCGAAAAAAACGCCTTACTATACTATGACGTTTTTTACGACATTTTGAGGTCAAAAATTTTTTTGACTTTTTTTGGCCGATTTTGACGCCTTACTATACTATGACGTTTTTTACGACATTTTGAGGTCAAAAAAATTTTTGACTTTTTTTGGCCGATTTTGACGCCTTACTATACTATGACGTTTTTTATGACATTTTGAGGTCAAAAAAAATTTTGACTTTTTTTGTCCGATTTTGACGCCTTACTATACTATGACGTTTTTTACGACATTTTGAGGTCAAAAATTTTTTTGACTTTTTTTGGCCGATTTTGACGCCTTACTATACTATGACGTTTTTTATGACATTTTGAGGTCAAAATTTTTTTTGACTTTTTTTGTCCGATTTTGACGCCTTACTATACTATGACGTTTTTTATGACATTTTGAGGTCAAAAATTTTTTTGACTTTTTTTGGCCGAAAAAAACGCCTTACTATACTATGACGTTTTTTATGACATTTTGAGGTAAAAAAAAATTTTGACTTTTTTTGGCCGAAAAAAACGCCTTACTATACTATGACGTTTTTTATGACATTTTGAGGTCAAAAAATTTTTTGACTTTTTTTGGCCGAAAAAAACGCCTTACTATACTATGACGTTTTTTATGACATTTTGAGGTCAAAATTTTTTTTGACTTTTTTTGGCCGAAAAAAACGCCTTACTATACTATGACGTTTTTTATGACATTTTGAGGTCAAAAAAAAATTCTGACTTTTTTTGTCCGATTTTGACGCCTTACTATACTATGACGTTTTTTATGACATTTTGAGGTCAAAAATTTTTTTGACTTTTTTTGGCTGATTTTGACGCCTTACTATACTATGACGTTTTTTATGACATTTTGAGGTCAAAAAAAATTTTGACTTTTTTTGGCCGAAAAAAACGCCTTACTATACTATGACGTTTTTTATGACATTTTGAGGTCAAAAAATTTTTTGACTTTTTTTGGCCGAAAAAAACGCCTTACTATACTATGACGTTTTTTATGACATTTTGAGGTCCAAAAAAATTTTGACTTTTTTTGGCCGAAAAAAACGCCTTACTATACTATGACGTTTTTTATGACATTTTGAGGTCAAAAATTTTTTTGACTATTTTTGGCCGAAAAAAACGCCTTACTATACTATGACGTTTTTTATGACATTTTGAGGTCAAAATTTTTTTGACTTTTTTTGGCCGAAAAAAACGCCTTACTATACTATGACGTTTTTTATGACATTTTGAGGTCAAAAAAAAATTTAGACTTTTTTTGTCCGATTTTGACGCCTTACTATACTATGACGTTTTTTATGACATTTTGAGGTCAAAATTTTTTTTGACTTTTTTTGGCGGAAAAAAACGGCTTACTATACTATGACGTTTTTTATGACATTTTGAGGTCAAAATTTTTTTTGACTTTTTTTGGCCGAAAAAAACGGCTTACTATACTATGACGTTTTTTATGACATTTTGAGGTCAAAAAATTTTTTGACTTTTTTTGGCCGAAAAAAACGCCTTACTATACTATGACGTTTTTTATGACATTTTGAGGTCAAAAAAAATTTTGACTTTTTTTGGCCGAAAAAAACGCCTTACTATACTATGACGTTTTTTATGACATTTTGAGGTCCAAAAAAATTTTGACTTTTTTTGGCCGAAAAAAACGCCTTACTATACTATGACGTTTTTTATGACATTTTGAGGTCCAAATTTTTTTTGACTTTTTTTGGCCGAAAAAAACGCCTTACTATACTATGACGTTTTTTATGACATTTTGAGGTAAAAAAAAATTTTTGACTTTTTTTGTCCGATTTTGACGCCTTACTATACTATGACGTTTTTTATGACATTTTGAGGTCAAAAATTGTTTTGACTTTTTTTGTCCGATTTTGACGCCTTACTATACTATGACGTTTTTTATGACATTTTGAGGTCAAAAAATTTTTGGACTTTTTTTGGCCGATTTTGACGCCTTGCTATACTATGACGTTTTTTATGACATTTTGAGGTCCAAAAAAATTTTGACTTTTTTTGGCCGAAAAAAACGCCTTACTATACTATGACGTTTTTTATGACATTTTGAGGTCAAAAAAAATTTTGACTTTTTTTGGCCGAAAAAAACGCCTTGCTATACTATGACGTTTTTTATGAAATTTTGAGGTCAAAAAATTTTTTGACTTTTTTTGGCCGATTTTGACGCCTTACTATACTATGACGTTTTTTATGACATTTTGAGGTCAAAAAAAATTTTGACTTTTTTTGGCCGAAAAAAACGCCTTACTATACTATGACATTTTTTATGACATTTTGAGGTCAAAATTTTTTTTGACTTTTTTTGGCCGAAAAAAACGCCTTACTATACTATGACATTTTTTATGACATTTTGAGGTCAAAAATTTTTTTGACTTTTTTTGGCCGAAAAAAACGGCTTACTATACTATGACGTTTTTTATGACATTTTGAGGTCAAAATTTTTTTTGACTTTTTTTGGCCGATTTTGACGCCTTACTATACTATGACGTTTTTTATGAAATTTTGAGGTCAAAAAATTTTTTGACTTTTTTTGGCCGATTTTGACGCCTTACTATACTATGACGTTTTTTATGACATTTTGAGGTCAAAAACTTTTTTGACTTTTTTTGGCCGATTTTGACGCCTTACTATACTATGACGTTTTTTAAGACTTTTGGAGGTCAAAAAAATTTTTGACTTTTTTTGGCCGATTTTGACGCCTTACTATACTATGACGTTTTTTTATGACATTTTGAGGTCAAAAAATTTTTTGACTTTTTTTGTCCGATTTTGACGCCTTACTATACTATGACGTTTTTTACGACATTTTGAGGTCAAAAATTTTTTTGACTTTTTTTGGCCGATTTTGACGCCTTACTATACTATGACGTTTTTTACGACATTTTGAGGTCCAAATTTTTTTTGACTTTTTTTGGCCGAAAAAAACGCCTTACTATACTATGACGTTTTTTATGACATTTTGAGGTCAAAAAAATTTTTTGACTTTTTTTGTCCGATTTTGACGCCTTACTATACTATGACGTTTTTTATGACATTTTGAGGTCAAAAATTGTTTTGACTTTTTTTGGCCGATTTTGACGCCTTACTATACTATGACGTTTTTTATGACATTTTGAGGTCAAAAAATTTTTTGACTTTTTTTGGCCCAAAAAAACGCCTTACTATACTATGACGTTTTTTATGACATTTTGAGGTCAAAAAATTTTTGGACTTTTTTTGGCCGATTTTGACGCCTTACTATACTATGACGTTTTTTATGACATTTTGAGGTCCAAAAAAATTTTGACTTTTTTTGGCCGAAAAAAACGCCTTACTATACTATGACGTTTTTTATGACATTTTGAGGTCAAAAAAAATTTTGACTTTTTTTGGCCGAAAAAAACGCCTTGCTATACTATGACGTTTTTTATGAAATTTTGAGGTCAAAAAATTTTTTGACTTTTTTTGGCCGATTTTGACGCCTTACTATACTATGACGTTTTTTATGACATTTTGAGGTCAAAAAAAATTTTGACTTTTTTTGGCCAAAAAAAACGCCTTACTATACTATGACATTTTTTATGACATTTTGAGGTCAAAATTTTTTTTGACTTTTTTTGGCCGAAAAAAACGCCTTACTATACTATGACATTTTTTATGACATTTTGAGGTCAAAAATTTTTTTGACTTTTTTTGGCCGAAAAAAACGGCTTACTATACTATGACGTTTTTTATGACATTTTGAGGTCAAAATTTTTTTTGACTTTTTTTGGCCGATTTTGACGCCTTACTATACTATGACGTTTTTTATGAAATTTTGAGGTCAAAAAATTTTTTGACTTTTTTTGGCCGATTTTGACGCCTTACTATACTATGACGTTTTTTATGACATTTTGAGGTCAAAAACTTTTTTGACTTTTTTTGGCCGATTTTGACGCCTTACTATACTATGACGTTTTTTAAGACTTTTGGAGGTCAAAAAAATTTTTGACTTTTTTTGGCCGATTTTGACGCCTTACTATACTATGACGTTTTTTTATGACATTTTGAGGTCAAAAAATTTTTTGACTTTTTTTGTCCGATTTTGACGCCTTACTATACTATGACGTTTTTTACGACATTTTGAGGTCAAAAATTTTTTTGACTTTTTTTGGCCGATTTTGACGCCTTACTATACTATGACGTTTTTTACGACATTTTGAGGTCAAAAATTTTTTTGACTTTTTTTGGCCGAAAAAAACGCCTTACTATACTATGACGTTTTTTATGACATTTTGAGGTCAAAAAAAATTTTGACTTTTTTTGGCCGAAAAAAACGCCTTACTATACTATGACGTTTTTATGACATTTTGAGGTCAAAAAATTTTTTGACTTTTTTTGTCCGAAAAAAACGCCTTACTATACTATGACGTTTTTTACGACATTTTGAGGTCAAAATTTTTTTTGACTTTTTTTGGCCGAAAAAAACGGCTTACTATACTATGACGTTTTTTATGACATTTTGAGGTCAAAAAAAATGTTGACTTTTTTTGGCCGAAAAAAAACGGCTTACTATACTATGACGTTTTTTACGACATTTTGAGGTCAAAAATTTTTTTGACTTTTTTTGGCCGATTTTGACGCCTTACTATACTATGACGTTTTTTACGACATTTTGAGGTCAAAAATTTTTTTGACTTTTTTTGGCCGAAAAAAACGCCTTACTATACTATGACGTTTTTTATGACATTTTGAGGTCAAAAAAAATTTTGACTTTTTTTGGCCGAAAAAAACGCCTTACTATACTATGACGTTTTTTACGACATTTTGAGGTCAAAAATTTTTTTGACTTTTTTTGGCCGATTTTGACGCCTTACTATACTATGACGTTTTTTACGACATTTTGAGGTCAAAAAATTTTTTGACTTTTTTTGGCCGATTTTGACGCCTTACTATACTATGACGTTTTTTATGACATTTTGAGGTCAAAAAAAATTTTGACTTTTTTTGGCCGAAAAAAAACGGCTTACTATACTATGACGTTTTTTATGACATTTTGAGGTCAAAAAATTTTTTGACTTTTTTTGTCCGATTTTGACGCCTTACTATACTATGACGTTTTTTACGACATTTTGAGGTCAAAAATTTTTTTGACTTTTTTTGGCCGATTTTGACGCCTTACTATACTATGACGTTTTTTACGACATTTTGAGGTCAAAAATTTTTTTGACTTTTTTTGGCCGAAAAAAAACGCCTTACTATACTATGACGTTTTTTATGACATTTTGAGGTCAAAAAATTTTTTGACTTTTTTTGTCCGAAAAAAACGCCTTACTATACTATGACGTTTTTTACGACATTTTGAGGTCAAAAATTTTTTTGACTTTTTTTGGCCGATTTTGACGCCTTACTATACTATGACGTTTTTTACGACATTTTGAGGTCAAAAAATTTTTTGACTTTTTTTGGCCGAAAAAAAACGCCTTACTATACTATGACCTTTTTTTTATGACATTTTGAGGTCAAAAAAAATTTTGACTTTTTTTGGCCGAAAAAAAAAACGCCTTACTATACTATGACGTTTTTTATGACATTTTGAGGTCAAAAAATTTTTGTATGTTTTTGGCCGATTTTGACGCCTTACTATACTATGACGTTTTCATGACATTTTTAGGTCAAAAAATGTTTTTTTATGTTTTTGGCTGATTTTGACGCCTTACTATACTATGACCATTTTTATGACATTCTGAGGTCTTACTAAAATATGATTTTTTTGGCATATTTTGACATCTTACTTTACTATGACGTTTTTTATGACATTTTGAGGTTTTACTAAAATATGACTTCTTTTGCATATTTTGCCATATTTTGACGTAAGTTGATGTGTGACTTTACTCTTGATTTACTAGCCCCAGAGCCGTTGAAGGAGTCTGACTAGCCCTGTATGACATGTTAGCTAACGTTTGGACACTTTTAAACAGAGCAGAAGAACAGAACAGAACAGGGCTGTTTAATAAGCAGGATTTGATGGTCGCATTCCTACACTTATAAAATGCAATTCAATGTGGAAGTAATCCAAGTATTCCTAATATGTTACTCAGATTGAGTAATGTAATGGAATACGTTACAAATTACTTTTTTGGGCATGTATTCTGTAACAGAATACATTTTGAAAGTATCCTTCCCAACACTACACATACACACAGTAGTTTTAATTTTTAAATAAACATAGTGTTTGAGCATGCATAGTATGCGTGAGCAAATATAGTTATCTTTAGTACACTCTACTGACTGTATATCATTAGATTGTTTTTATATTGCAAATAAAGTATTCACATTAAAATCACAGTTCCACTTGCATCCGTCATGCAATCGGTTAAAAGGCCTCTCCAAACCAAGCTCCCTAGCCGAATTTCAACCCCAGCCCGCCCCTGATCAATAGAGACCAAAAACAAAAAAATGTACCAGGCTGTAATTATGTTTTTTTTAGGCTGTAAAGTTGGCTATTTTAACATGGGGGTCAGTGGAGAATTGCTCACTTCTGGAGCCAGCCCCCAGCGGCAGCCGAGAAACGCGAACACGGAAGTGATCCTCATTGCTGAAATCTACAACTCCCCCCTTGGTCACATTCCACTCTGTGCCACCTGCGGCTGTGAGGACACACTGCTGCGGTACACTGAAGCTGCATTTTATAAGGTAAAAAAAATGTTCCGACCACCGGCCGGGAAAAGACCAGCCGTTCAGGAAACCTCCCGAACCTCCCACTGGCCAGCCCGCCCCTGGCTGTTTTAACATAGGGGTCAATGGAGAATTGCTCACTTCTGGAGCCAGCCCCCAGCAGCAGCCGAGGAACTTTAATAAGCGATTCATAATCGTCCATAATACAATCGCAATCAATCTGTAACTTTCAAACAACATGATTAAATGCTGTTTTCATGTTATGAACGCTTGGGAGGCTGACTAAATAGGGCTTAAAATGACTAATTACTGACTGTTCTTCATGACAGCAGCAGCCAAATGCCCTTATTTTTAAGTGTATTTTTTTTCTTATAAAACATCAGATTAGTTACTAAATAAGCAACAAAAAGGAAAAGCAGAAAATAAATGCATTTTCAAAACTATTTAATGACACTTTTCATTGTAAACAGGTATTCTGCTGTTATTAAAAATGATGTTCTAATACTTAAAGTTACATCATCAAACAAGTGCAGAGAAATACATGAAGTGCTGCATGGAAGGAGATTGTTTAAAGGCAGGATGAAGCATGTCAATGTTGTAGGCACTTTAGAAGGTCAACACTGTGCGGATACTGCAAAGAGAAAAAAAGAAAATATCTTAGGTCAGAAAATAAAGAACTATCGTCAACAGAACAGCAGAAAAGAAAAAAATGTATGCGCCTTACAAAAAACAAAATTCTATTTTTAGAACACTGATTTCAATATACACCGACTGCACACATGAGCTGTTTCTCTCACCTCTTTCCAGCATGCATGAGTTCAAATCCCTCACTGATCTGCTCAAAGGGCAGGGTGTGGGTAACAAACTCATCCACCTTCAGCTTCTTATTCATGTAGTCTTCCACCAGTTTAGGGACGCTCTCCACACTCTTCCAGCCTGAGGGTGCATATTAAAACCAGTTTAACAACTGTAATTTTCATTTAGCCAAAATAAACTATGAAAAACACTAATATGCCACCAACAGGCACTGGTCAAGACACATATTCCCCAGAAAACTATATAAATAGCTGATCAAGCTATTTAGCTAAAATGACCACAAATAATACCAAACTAAATTAACTCCTTTGTTCCATATATATGATGAAAGTAGTGGTGTAAAAACAGCTTATGTCATGTACAATTATTTGACAACCACTTCAAGGCTAATAAAGTACCACTAGCATAAACATACATTTTCATTAGAAAGCAATTTGCTGTCTTTGTATCAAATAATTAATAATTTAAAAGTGGATCCTAAAAAAGCCCAAGAGCCCATTGTTTTTACTTCAGTCTAAAACTGCCTCTTGTATCAGATTTTAATGTTCAAAAGGGTTTGAACTCATGGAAATTTGGAACTGCTGCCAGGCCACATTAAGTCCTTAATAACAAGAAATTCAGTCATTCACCTCCAAAGGCAGTTCCCCTCCACACTCGGCCTGTCACCAGCTGGAATGGTCTGGTGGAGATCTCCTGTCCAGCTCCGGCTACACCAATGATGACACTTTCACCCCATCCTTTGTGGCACGCCTCCAGAGCAGCTCTCTGAAATAATAAACTGGTCATTTTCTGATTTCTATGCACTGCCAACTTATGAATAGTGTTTTATGTGCTGCTTGTGCCACCTGGTGACTACACTGAGCACAATACACATTTGCACGGGCTGTTCTACAGACACCATCAGCCCAAATAAGATGATACACGAACACTGTCAACTTGTGTTTTAATTGTTGCTTATTGTTGTACACGTGCTGCATGTTTTGCATAACAAAACAAAAAGTAAGTCTCACCATGATTTGCACATTTCCAATGCACTCAAAGGAATAATCCACACCCCCGTCAGTCATCTCCACAAGCACCTCCTGGATGGGCTTGCTGTGGTCTTTTGGGTTCACAAACTCGGTGGCTCCGAACTCCTTGGCTTTCTCAAACTTTGCAGGATTGATGTCCACACCAATGATTCTGGTTGCCCCAGCTACCTTGCAACCCATAATGACAGCCAAGCCAACAGCTCCAAGGCCAAATACAGCACATGTGGAACCAGGCTCCACCTAGAAAGAGGATTCAAGTATTAGAAAATAATTTTACAAAAAAAAAAATCTGATGTAGTCTGATCACATTCACTTATGCAAATACAAGAATTTTATTTATTGGATGGGAACTTATTGGATGTTATATTGAGTTATACAGCAATTAATTTCTATTTTTTTTAAACGTATCAAGGATTAAAAAGGAGAAAAACTAAACTTGGAAACACACATCAGGTCCCAATGTCATTCTTTCTGTAAAGATACCATTAAAGGTTTCTGAAGAGTTGCTAGTGAATTTGTTAATGCATCATTGTCTGTTTCCAACTTGGAAACTGAGCCCCTGGCAACAATTCATATTCACATCAAATCTGCATGATTAATATGGGTGACTTATTTCAGAGTGAAACCTGGAAACTGTGACAGAATTTGAATCTCTTTTCATTGGTCCCTTGAGGCTACGCTTTGCAACAAACATGTTTTGCATAAAGAGCTTCAAACAATAAAATGTGTCACCATTTTCTAGTGGTGGTTTTCTCCCTTTAGAAAAAAAGATCATCAACAAATGGTTTTATTTTTGTTAGGACGTCTTATAGTGTGGCCAAAAGTCTGTGGTACCCACCTTGGCAGTGTTAAGAGCAGCACCGTAACCTGTAGAAATACCACATCCAAGAAGGCACACTTTATCCAGTGGAGCTTTCTCGTTCACCTTAGCCAGAGAGATGTCGGCCACCACGGTGTACTCCGAGAAGGTGCTGGTACCCATGAAGTGAAACACTTGCTTTCCCTTGCAAGTGAAGCGTGAGGTCTTATCAGGGAGCAGGCCCTGGCCCTGGGTTACTCTGCAGGGTGTGGAAGCAAAGGAAAAACATGGTTTCATTTTATGTGCGTATGATGAAATACTGCTGCTGTGTGCCAGGAAGGCAGAAGTTCAAACTGATGATGACTGAGCTTTGATTTGGTTGCCCCGGGTTGAGATACCTAAGGCTGTGAAATCAGCTACTGAGGCTGAAGTTCTGCAACTGAGGAGTACATTTAAAAATTTCAGTTACCAACTCAGGGTTACATAAATTAGCCTGAAAACATTACCTAATTTTCTGGCAAAGGTTGGTCTTGGGATTTTTGCAGAATTTGCATTCACCACACTGTGGCACATACAACGGAATGACGGTATCACCTTTGTCAAAGAGAAATGTCAATAATTAAAAAATCATACAAGGAGTACTTATTTGCAACACTGCACAAACAAGATTAAGAGTCACTATTTGGACTGGTAGCTCCATACCTGGCTTGAATTTGGTGACACCCTCACCAACACTCTCAACTGTCCCAGCACCCTCATGACCCAAGATGACAGGGAAAAGTCCCTCGGGGTCACTGCCACTCAGGGTGTAGGCGTCGGTATGACACACCCCTGTGGCAAAGACCTGAGAGGCAAAGTGTTATTTAATGTCAGACACAGC
Organism: Toxotes jaculatrix; assembly: GCF_017976425.1. NCBI lineage: Eukaryota > Metazoa > Chordata > Actinopteri > Toxotidae > Toxotes > Toxotes jaculatrix. The sequence goes on from NC_054403.1 coordinate 22,756,899, forward strand.
TGCTAGATGTAAAAATTAGGGGTGGTTAATCGGTCCAATTTCCCTATTCAATTTGATTACGGTTTTGGAGGTCTCGATTCAATTACCAATTGATTATTGAGTTTCCATTTGACAACAGTAATCCAAAACACTCCATAAACGTACTGCACCATTAAAAACAGAGCTGTAACTTCCAAATTTGTTTTTTTTTTTAACTTAAAAAATCGATCTTTCGAAATTTAATAATGATTCATAATCGTGATCAATCAATAATCTATTTTTTTCACCATCCCTAGTAAGCATATTAGACCTGATTTTCAAAGTATTTTCTAAACAATGTTTAAGCTATACATCGTTTATGAAACACCATAATCATTTACATTATATCTGTTTGCAGAGCGTAAAATAAGCTTATGTGTGATCCTTCCAGGGCTGATTGTAGAGTCGTTTTTTCTGCTTCTTGTGCTGATAAGACAAGTCCCTGAAAAGAGGCTGGATGCAATCTAGAAAGAGCATCCTCACTGAGTTGGCCTTCCAAATCTTTTAGGCAAGACACTTATCAATTGCACTCATGTTAGACATTTCTGGCATGAAAAAAGTGACAGGCAAAGGTCTGGTTTACCTTGATGCGGACTTCATGGGCCTTAGGTGGGGCTACCTCTACCTCTTCAATGGAAAGAGGCTTCCCAGGTTCCCAGGCAACAGCTGCCTTGCACTTGATCACCTGAGGGCGAAGCACAGCACATTTCCTTTTTTTCATACAGGGCTGCTACAATTGAATGAGTAATTGCAACTACGGGTTGACTGCAGCTTTACAGTGCCTGTGACAGGCCGAGCTACTGCTGTAGTGTAGTTAGCCTTTGAACCGTATCCAGGCTTATGCAAGACCTGCAATATTGTACTGCTGGAATAACCATTTACGTTCTGCTTTAATACCGTTACCGTAGCTTTTTCACTTGCCTCAGTTTTGATGTGGGCGAGACGCGGTTGCAATGTATCGCTCACTAAAGCTGATTTCATTGCATTAACTTCATATTTTTGAAAATATCTCTCGGGACAAGAATAACAGTAACTTGCAGAGACCAGTTGCGGCCGCCTGACCCCAGATCCCTGTTAATTGAACACTGATTCTTTGTACTTGTTCATTCAACACACGTGAATGCGTGAAACTTAGCTAAAATAGCTTTGATTTTTTTCTTACGTTACGAGTGAGACTGAAGCCACTTTAACGATGTAAGCATGAGGAAAGAATGCATTTAAAAGATTTCTTGCGCATTTACTGGGAAATGTACTTACTTTCCCAGCTGTCTCCATGTTCTTTCCTTCTGCAAGACAGGACGGGGCGGCGCGCGGCCGTAAAGCAGTCAACGTCTGGACCAATCAGAGACCAGAACGTGCAGGGGTAAGCATGACGTAGACACGGCGGAAGCAAGTTGATTCATGTTGAACCATGTGAAGACCAATATGATTTGTAAAGATTCAGTTGATAAAAAATTCAGAAAATAGTTATAAAACGGCCACCACAATTACCTTCACCATGCACATTTGGTCCAAGTCTCAAAATGACTGGAAATAGTTTAAAATTATAATAGTTTAAAAGAAAAGCAGCAGCTCCTCACGTTATGAGCTGGAATCATGAAATATTTGGCATTTAAATGAAAAATGATTCAAATTATTATAAAAATAGTATCTGATTAATTTTCTATCAATTGACCAGTCATTGTGGAGAATGAAGGTCAAACATCCAAGTGGAGTAACAATAAGCAAAGACTATAACAATACTATGAATGCTCACTAGATCTGGGCACTTGCTATACTAAATGTTTTCATTTTCATTCTAGTTAATGTTATTGGATTAAAAACTTATCCACAACTACAAAAACATGTATGTATTTTCCTTCATAATGTCAAAAATTCAACACCTGAGAATATTAAATACACAGAGTTACAAAGCACCTTTTAATTAAAGGCCTTTAACAATAATGACAGCAACAATGACAGAGATTTACCAAATAATGAGTATTAAAATTTTTTACCTAACACTGAATAAAGTCTGACCTCCAACATATTTTCCCACATCAGACAAAAGTAATGTATGGAAGTTTATGAATGTGTCTCCTGAAATCTTTATAAAAAGCACAAACATTGTCATGGCCAAATATTTTAACACAATCAACCCTTTATCGCAAGCTGAAAAGGTCCCCGCTATGTTACACCTTTTAAATAAAAATCATGAGGATTCATCAAACCTTCAAAACCAATACAAAAATAAAACAAAATAAGAAGATCCCCTCAGGTTCTACAAATAGAGGCAATGTCCATATTCTGAGTCCACCAAGCCAGGCACTGGCATGGAACGCAGCCTTTTTGCTGGAGTAGGTGTAGACAGGGATGAAAAGATCACAACAGATCATCACTGTGAGATCATCTCCCACCTTCAAGTAAAGAAAAAGAAAAATTATAAACAGGTCACATGACAACACTGGTACCTTCACACCACAAGACAACTAAAAATTTTCAAACATGAGCAAAGGGCAAACCTCTGAATCCACGTCCACCACCACCTCCTCTTCCTCTGAAACCTCCACCCCGTCCACCACCTCCAAATCCTCCACCACGTCCACCACCTCCAAATCCTCCACCACGTCCACCTCCACCCCTACCGCCTCGAAATCCACCTGAAACAAAAGCAAAGCAGCATTAATGAAGAAAAAAGTCTTTCAAGCTTTTCATTTTCACTCTTATTTCACCCCATTTAAGACTGACAGATTAAGTGCCCAAATGAGGAAAAACTCTGGTTGTTTATTTATTCAGAATAGTTTCACTGAGAAGCAACCTCTCTTTTATATGAACACCCGGATCACGTGCACACAGTTACACACATTCACACATGGAGGCTGCCCAGCACAACCAGAGTCTAATTTAATCCTGCCAGGTCACAAGCATTTCTGTAACCTTTAGGCCACCACTGCCTAATGATTTATATATTCTTCAACAATAAGACACAGAATTAATAACACTGAGACAATAAAACTGGATGCCTCACCTCCACGACCACCACCTCTACCCCCACCTCGGCCTCCTCTTGGCGGCCCCTTCTCTCCTGGTGGCCTGGGGAGGAATCTCTGCAGCGGGAGGAGCTTCATTGGATCTATGTAAAACTGAAAGAGAAGTTACAAATTACATATTTGTATTACACAGAGGCACTGTAATGCTATTGAGTATGAAAATGAACTACATTAAAATATTATTGAAGTTTTTACCTTCTGCAGTTTCTTAAATGAAGATGCCTTCATATTTTCAGAAAGCTTGACTGAAAAATACTGCAAGGATAGGTTAAGGAATCAACAGGAACAGCAAGAATAATATTTAATCCCCAGAATTTCACCTTTATCTCTTTTCACCGGTCCAGAGAATGAAAAAAAGAGCAATAGAAAGGATACAAAGTCCCGCAGCTGGCCGAATATCTCATCCACCTTCCCAATCTGTTCCTTGTTTTCCAAGTACACTGGGGCATTGAAGTAGGGAACTTTGTTTTCCTCTGTCGTACACTTACACACAATATCATCTTCACATGGATGCATGAACTCTCCCAGTGCTGCAGAATGGGAAGACATTGAAACACACTTACATTAGTAAAATGTGGAGTAGCCAACGCAACTAAGACCCAGCTTCAATTAATGTCCTTGCCTAGTGTATAAATTGGGAAGTGTTTGAAGTTTCTCTGGTTGACTTATTGAATGCTTATCACATGATTTTTGGAAATATGTTACTCTGCACTCTTTCTGAAACTTACAAAAAGAAAAAAAGATATAAGGAGTTGGCAAAAAGACATTCAACACAAAAACAGGCTTAAAACCTACTTGCTTGTCTTACAATGGCATTCCACTGACTTCCGCATTATGTGATTTCACAAGTGTCTGATTCCTTTTGGGATATTTATCTTGCATTCATATCATAGGGGATGTAGTTTACAACTTGTTCAGAGAACTCAAGATGACTGTATTACTGCAGTCAATCATTAGAGCATTTAAAATAACATGCAATGACGATTTAGCATGAAATCTGTTAAGTTTAGGTTTAATTACAACAAAGGAATATATATGGAGTAAGATCAATCAGCTAACTCTCTCGGATGTCTACCTTTGCATCATGTTTTCAACATTGCTACTTTGCGATTTGGTGATCTTACCGACAACATATTCTGGAGGACCGAAGTCTTGCTGTCTGTTGAAACCACCTCTGCCGCCACCCCGTCCAAATCCTCCACCTCCTCTGCCTCCACCACCTCTGCCTCCTCCACCTCGGTTAAAACCTCCACCTCTTCCACCGCCTCGTCCACCTCCTCCTCTGAAAGACATTTTTCTCCTCAAGTCCTCTGTGACAAAACAAAAGACAACACAAATCACACGAACTGGTGGTTGGTTAAATGCAGCACAGACTTCAACACTGTGGATTCCGAAGCACTACACAAGTTCGTGCTAACATGCTAACTCAATTCAGTCGTCCAAACTACAAAATTCACCCGCATTTTCAAACAGAAACCAATAATTATATTGTGGATTCGCTTCCAGAAAGTAAAGGATGAAAAGCCGGCAACGCTATTTAGACACAGTTAAAGCAAAATACTCACGAATTTGATCGGCAACCAGCTGCTATTTACTACTCCGAGGAACTTCCATGCGATGACAACACGTGTGACCAAAGACTGCCGCAAACACATTCACCAGTGTCGGGAAGTGTCGTAAATTCAGACTATCCTACGACTTGTTTGGAGCAGACTACCAGCTGGTAGATCACACACTCGGTCAGTAGAACAAGTGCTGATGAAATAAGGGGTTAAGCTATTCCTCTGTGAGTTAGTGATGCACGCAGATGTAAATAGTTTGACATAATTCATTTGTTCAGCAGCAGAAAATTCATTTAGCAAACATCATTCAACAATGTCGACAGCAGGTCAGGTAAGAAAAAAAGTCACTTGTTTATTTAATAAATCATATAAAATTTATTATGTAATTGTTATGTTTATTATGTTGAGTCTGGTCATTCTGGCAGCTGTTTGAGTATGACGTTCATTGCCCATTTCGGCAGCCAAGACAGGCACAAAAACACTGTTTTAATCACAACTGAGCAACGAACACGAGTATTTGTGTATATATTTCAGGTGATCAAGTGCAAGGCGGCTCTTGCTTGGGAACCTGGCAAGCCTCTGGCCATTGACGATGTGGAGGTGGCCCCACCTAAGGTCCATGAAGTCCGCATCAAGGTCAGCTGCTCATCCCAAAATAGTTTGCAACACAAAGAAACATGAGCATATTTATTATTTGGAACTTTGGTTATAAATGCATGTGCTTGTGAAGACTGCAGAGCAAAATATTCAGTGTGAGCAACAAAACTAAGGATAAGAACTCTGTTATTCCAAGTTTTTACTTTGATCATACAGGTCGTAAGTTAGTCAGAACAATACTTTGTTTCCACTTCATAAAACTGTCCTGTGATCACAGCACCCTACCTGTTTGTGCAGATTGTTGCCACAAGTGTGTGCCACACTGACTGGGAATACCTGTATGGGACTCAAAAAGGGATGAAGTTTAGGCCATACCCATTAGTTCTTGGACATGAAGCAGCAGGAGTAGTGGAGAGTGTTGGTCCAGAAGTCACCAGATTCTCACCAGGTAAATTATACAGCTCACAATGAACAATCTGGCATTTGGTTGGATTCATTTCTTTTTTTATTCACAGAACTGTGACTGAATCTGTGTGCTTTTTGTTGTTTTCAGGGGATAAAGCTATTCCTCTTTTTCTGCCTCAGTGTGGGGAATGTGAACGATGTCAGAGTCCTAAAACAAATCAGTGCAGGAAGAACTGGTGATTTCATTACCACGTTTACACACAGACACACACTTTTGCTCTATGGCTTTCATGGTGTTTCTCTACACATTGTTCCTTTTTTGTGGCTTTTAGGGCAAACACACAAATGGGTGTTTTGGCTGATGGCACAAGCAGGATATCTTGCAAGGGGCAGCAAGTGTACCAGTTCCTCGGTGTCAGTTCTTTCTCCCAGTACACTGTGGTTCCCGACACCTCGCTTGCAAAGATAAGAAGCGATGCACCACTAGACAAAGTTTGTCTGCTAGGTTGTGGTGTCTCCACTGGTTATGGTGCAGCTGTTAATGCAGGCAAGGTAAGAGGATACAGATCTGCTTTACACTTCATGCATTCAAATCATAACAAGAGCCATGCACATGCAGAAAATTTGCAAACATGACCATTATAAACAGATATGCTTATTATAACAATAACATTTTCCCCACTAGATGGCAGTACATCACATGAACACCATAGAAGGGTACTTAATGGGTTAAAATGGGCTTAGAAGTTCCATATTTCACAGGTTCTGTTTTTTTTCATAGTTTTTTATGTCAAAATATAAATGTATCTATAAAAGTTCTCTGTAAACATAATGAAGCGATCTCATCAGATGTCACTTTAACAGCCTTCAGCTGACTGAGTTAACTCCCACACTGTGTGCATCCAGGTTGAAAAAGATTCCTCATGTGCTGTGTTTGGGCTTGGAGCTGTTGGACTGGCCGCTGTCATGGGCTGCCAGATTGCTGGGGCAAAAAGGATCATTGGGATTGACATCAACCCTGACAAGTTTGTGAAAGCTGAAGTGTTTGGAGCCACTGAATGTGTCAACCCCAGAGATCATAGCAAACCCATCCAGGAGGTCCTGGCAGAGATGACAGATGGAGGGGTGGACTGCGCTCTGGAGTGTGTTGGAAGTCCAGCTATCATGGTGGGTGTGGGAAAGTTACACACATTTTTTTCACCTTCTAGTAGAGTCTGTGAATATGTAAATGTATTTTAAAGGCAGTATTAACTGTCACAGAGTGCTGCGCTTGAATCTACAAGAGATGCCTGGGGCACCTGTGTGATTGCCGGGTGGACAGAGACAGAAGTAATGAGCGTTGTGGTTGGAAAGATTCTCATGGGACGCACGTTGAAGGGAACTTACTTTGGAGGTGAATTAAAAACAAGTTACCAGGCCTGTTAGTTCACATAATCGTTCAGTAACAATTTGTGGTAATAGGCATGATAGAGAAATTGAGTGATAAGTGAATTGTTCATTGTTCAAATACTTCTTTCTTGAGTTACTGTTCACTCAGAAGAGGCAGGTAGCTAACAGAAGCTTCAAACCAGCCAGACCAGAATGCAATGCGGCCACACAACACCTTACAGTTTAAGTAAAGCTTAATGCTCTCTGTGTTATAGTTTATGAGAACTCAGTTTTGTTATCCACTTCAAAAGGTTGGAAGAGTGTGCAAGATGTGCCTAAACTGGTGGATGACTACATGAACAACAAGCTGAAACTGGATGAGTTTATCACCCACACCCTCCCTCTTGATCAAATCAATGTGGCCTTTGACCTTTTGACAAGTGGGAAAAGGTAAGACCTGATTTATGTGTGGCTGTTAGTTTTTGTTTTTCAGTTTTAATTGTCTAAACGTTCCATTTTTCTTGTCTATATTATATATTGGGTCTTGTGAGAAATCTTCAGTCTTCAGTTGTCCTAATCATTTTTGTTCTTCTTCTCTTAGCATCCGCACTATAATCAGCCTGTGGGATTCTCAAGAGGAGGCTAAACCTATAGAGGCTACCACATAAGAAAGAGGATTGACATTCATGTCATTGTAGTATTTTGTATATAACTCTGCAGTGTATTTTGGAAATTATTATGCTCTTTTTCTTAAAAAAATATTGACAATACTTTTTTCCTGCTTGTAATTTTGGAGCAAATTATAACTTGTGCCACTAGATGGCAGTCTTATGTCAAGTAAAAGCCTCTGTGTTCCATGAATACCATCTAAAACATTGCTTTTCTACCGGCAAAGAATTCTGTATTTTTATTAAGATTAAATTCTAAGGTTTTTTTTTTTTTTTTTTTTTTTTTGTCCTTGTTTATCAAAGTCTTGATGACCACAGGATCACCACGGAACGTTTTTTTAGTGCACAATATTGAATGCAGTTCATAGAAATATACAGCATATGCAGTAACATCAAGACAATTGTTCACATTTGTCACGCTTGGCCTCTACATTGATTCTGGTCTTGATATCAATGTGAAGTGATAGTTGGAATTAAAGACTTTTGTGTAGAAGATGGGATGATAGACACAGGAACCAAATGGCTGAATCTGTCATCAACTGTGGCGGAGTATCTGCTTCATGTGGTCAGGCTTGCCAGATTTTGTCCTTGGTAATATTATAAATTGATTTAATGGGGAGTCAGTGAGAAGGGCTGAAATAACAGTTGTGGGTTGTCAGGGCAGAAGACAAAATGTTGTTTGGTGAAGGCTGTTTTTAGTTCTGAAGAACTGAAATAGCCATCAAAAGAATTTGTTTTATTGAAGTTCCATTCAGATCAAATGAAGACCCTTGGCAGTTTCCCCTGCTTCTCCATTTTTTATTTAAAATGGAAAATAAATTGGTGCTCTTCCTCCTATGTTGGTCTCCTCTGGCTGTGTGCTATAAATCACAGGTTATACAGCCTAAACACCCCACCCCCCACCACAAGAATCTCAAAGTAAAGAAAGTTTTCAAGAAATAGAAAGCAGAATAATGCAGAGAACGAAGCTATACAGAGAGATAAGAAGGAAGATCAAAAGAAAAAGGGAGACAAGTTTTGACAGGTGGTATGGTATGTGACTGGGCAACCTCATCTATAAAAGTTGGACATGCTCACAGATTTATAAGGGTTTGTTGGGGACATGTGTCTGAATGCCTGCCTCATCTATGAGAAAGCTATCCGAAGTGACAACCATAAGTCTCCCACTGCTTTTTTTTTTCTCTCTGTGTTTGAACTCTACAACCTCTGGAATTGTCACAGCATTGTGCAACTGATACAGGGAGGACATGCTATCTGAATTACAACCACGGCATTGTACACATTTTTAAAACTGTCCATCTTGTCATGCTTCACATTCTCCTGTACAGTGTTTCTGCAGCTATCATCATGGATAGGAAACTTTGGCATAGACAGACATGGAGTTAAATATTGATAGAGACAGCAACCTTAACATTTGCAAATCATATTTACATTTTTATTTCTGTGATCTCCTTTTTTTTTTTACCTATTGCTGTCATCACTTCACTGCGACAACTCTTTTAGACATGAGACTTCCTGAAGATAATTGACAAACAATAGAAATGCCAGATGAGGTAAATGCCATCACAAAAATAAGGGCATGTCTGGAAAAAAAAATGTCAAAAAGTGCCGCCTTGCCTTTCACAATATTTAGATTGGGATCAAGAGATTTCCCCTTATTTATTAAGCTATATTCCTGTGTGACAGACAGATGATGGCATGCTGAATATGATGAGAGCATAAAAGTCGTAGGTGGGAAACACCTTATTTTATTAAAGACACTGTTCTTATAGTCAAGAACAACAAAAAATATAATACAGTGTTACTCATTTACACACATTATACATGGGAATTGGTGTCGCTCTGATTTAGCTGGTACGTACAGTATATCCTCGAGAAAATACAAATTGTACCATCTAATATCCCTATTTGTATGGTTTTATATTAGTTATTTCAATACATATAGGAAAAGAATTTCTATATATAATCATGCTCATTTTGCTCAGGGGAAACAACTGTGATATGGAGAGAAGTCATAGCAAAAAAATGGCCTTTTACGTAGCTAGATATAGGATTTATATCTAGCTATTTATATTTAATATATAGGATATAGGATTTAGGCTATTTTAATTGCGACCCAATTGCACACAGCTGTTGGTCCAAATGTCTGCCATATATCTTGTGAACATCATACCCATAGAACATGAAATCACATTAATCAGTCAAAGAAAACTCCTGTATCAACATCTCTGAGAAATAAGCCAGAGGAAAAGCACATCTGAAAGAGACATAGTCAGTTAGGCAGGGAGAGATAGAGGGATGGATATACTGTATAGCCCCAATGGCTATGGAAGAATGGCCCACTTAAGTCACTAAAGACTGCCAATGTGAGGCCCCTGTTTTATCCGCAAATCCTGGCCATTATACGGCTAATGTCAGGCATCGCCTGTGACATCCCTGGTCTTTCTTTGACATGGTTAGCTTTAGCTTCTGTGTTAGTGGAATACTCAGCTTCAGTAGAGGACAGCACAGTACAGTGCTTAGTGTCTTAGGGGCATGTAGTTTTCTGCTGCATTAGTGTAACAAATCAGGCACAATAGTGGAATGTTATCAACTGAAAGCCTGTTTTGATTTCAACATTTTTAAAACTAAGTAAGCTGCTTTTACTATAATGTCCAGATGCAATGCTTCAGAATAAAGTCCACAATTTTTTAAATGTTTCTGTACCAAACCCAAAGTTTGCCTAACAAGGATGAAAAATTGCATATGAAAATAAGACATTTTTGCTGCCAGTCCTCATACACACACTGTAAAGGTCCATGGTTCCAGAGACTGGAAGTGTGGGATATAGTCATTATCAAGATATAACCATGATAATGACTATATCATGTTCTTCTCATTGAACCATGCAAGACCATATGTTTTATGTTTTGTAACCTGTCAGTCATATTGTGTCAGTGTTTTATAGTTCAGTTGCAACAGAAATAGACAACAAAGAACGGGATTAGACAGACCATACATGGCTATTACCAAAGAGACACACAAACACACACACACATAAAGAGCTATATGCGTGACAGCTCTAAGCTTTTGTTGTGTTTTGTCTGACAGCAGCGGTAAAGTAGTAATTGAGAGATTAGCTCTAAGGTGCTATCATGGCACTCCTTTGTTTGGTCTCTCCCTCATTGGTCACACAGAATACAACTAGAATGTGTGGGAAGGAGTCATACACTGAGATAGTTGGTGTAGTTTGATTTGCTTTAGTTCGCTGGAATTTGTCATAAACGATCTGGTCCAAAGATGGCATCCATAGCAAATACAGTGCAAAATGTAATATTTTGATTACAAATAAATATCAAACCATAATTGCCAAATAGCAGCACCGCAGAGTCAGACTGTCTGTCTGTATAAATGTGTTAATACCCCTGTCTTTAATCATTATCGTCATAAAACCTGACACTGATTACAGGACCTTTATAAAAGGTACAATAACTGTATCTTAGACATTTGACCTTGTGGACTTGACAGAACTCATCCACAGCAGACTTGGACCCAGCCCTATCACCGTCTGCCACAATGCTTTTTTCATAGTGCCAACACTGAGTCAACAGAGTCATTTCATGTGGTTATGTGCTGGAGGTAGGGGGAGATATTTCTCTCAGACCCTGTGTGTTTACCCCCTAATCCCTCAGAAGAAGTTCACAAGCATGAGGAAAGTACTGGGAGATTTAGCTACCTCCCAAACCTGCTCAGTTTGCAGCTCCCCTGTTTTCCACAGCCACATGGGGCTCGGGTAATTCCTGAGAATGTTTGTGAAGGTATTTTTTTGTGTGATTGTAAGAATATAATTGCTATGAAATTGTGGTTGTGTTCTTATATGGAACAATCTACAACAGTCTATATACCAAACAATAAAAATGTGTGTATGTTCAATGATGCTGTTCAGAAAGAATGTCTTTTACTACTTTTATTGTTATTTATAGTTGTTACTATGTGTTATAAAATTCAACTGAGTAGTCACCTCTATATGATACGTATTATAATAATACTTCTATATGTAATATTGTTTTAACTACAATAACGTGGTAAAATAAAACCGGATAAAACTAGATAAAATAAGTGAAATAGTATAATATAGTCAATAGAGTATGTAGCTAATGTTTAAAAGATAATAGTGATGTGAATTGTGAATGGTAGTTCATTACCCAGATTCAGTGCCATAAAAACAAACGCATGATCATCCTAAGCATATTTAGCCTTTTTTTGAAACTGCAGGAAGAGAAAACATTTTAAATTGCTTTGGATAACAGTGATGCCTAAATGGCTAAATGCAATTATAGGTAAAGTTTCTACTGATAATGATTAATAGTAAACCTCTTTCTGCAGAAAATGTTTTTGCACTTGTTCTGTTTGGCCCTGAAAAAGGTTCTGGCTCTGATGACTTTTGAGTTGTCACAATATATTTGTCACGTTTCTGTCTTGCTTGATATATCCTCCAGTGTTGCTTTAAACGAGTCTCAGGGCTGTGGTAACACAAGACAAATCAAAATGAGTGTGTGGTGAGTCATAGTTACCTTGTTATACAGCCACGGTAAAGTACATCATTCTGTTTTTCTCCTTCTCCTCCCGACAACTCACTGTTGTCCAAAGATGAGGCTCCCAAATCACCGCTCCTCGGCCAGCTGCCAGGCCACAAAAGGATTGGGTCAGTCCCAAAAAATACATTTCTAACTGAACACAGTTGAAACACTTTTCTTTGGCTGGTAATTGTGGTGAAAAGAAAAGAAACATGAAATGATCCATTATAGGTGCCTGGGCCCATTACTCATCCTCAAGCATCCCACAGTTTTAAATTATACATTGGGAGGCAAGATAGAAGTGAGTAATGGTAATTCACATTTATGTATATTTTAAGTATATAGCTGGGTGAAATATATTGAATGGGTAAAGTGGTTTGCATAATCAGCAACAAGAACTAATTGAGACTTATTAGTTGAAAATCTAATAATAAAATTACTTGAAAGCTTTTAGCTTTTCATCTCCATGCACAGATGCAGTTTTGTTATGTAAATTCTACAAAAGTTGTAATTGGTATGGCAGCAAAAGAATCTGATTCAATGTTGACAGCTCACACAAGCCAACTTTTTTTTTTTTTAGGTGTTTTTAGTTTTAAGAACTACTCAAAATGAATAAATATGAAAAAGCTTCAAAAGCTACATGCGTCATATAGATTACAAGGCCATGTACATTATTTATGCATTGTGAAAATAGCTGTGAAAACATACAACATATGTGTACAAGTAACTCTAGTAGTGAAAGTAGTGTAGGCCTTAATTTTGACTTCTTAAGATTCAAAATGAAGTTAGGATATCTATAGTGTATGAACTGTTGTAAATACAAAACATATGAAATGTTTGTGCGTGATGGTAAATTGAAACATACAGTAAATAAGATAAAATACTATATGTTGTAAAATAAAATTGTGTAATCTAGTTTAAATCTTGGTTTAAGGACATGATACAACAGTTGTTAAAGGATGTTACGTACTTCTTTAAAGTTACTTAATTCACATAATTGCTAAATACAATAATAAAACTACTTGACATTAAAATGGTTCATCATGGCGATTTTGTACCACATAGCTGCAGGTGTTTTGTTATTGTTATGCAAATGTTTATTTCCAAAATGTATGACCCCCCTCTTATGATCCTGACTTGTATTAGCAGAACAGCAGAAAGCCTGAATGCCTTTGGGAAGATAGTTTTTAAGAAGGTTCACATTGTAAGGTCAACTTTGCTGCGAGCAAAACACACAGATTTAAACTTTAGCAATGGATTTAACATCAAGGATTTAACATCAAATATGTAATCCCAACGAGAGAGGTTTGGACATGGACAATATTCTTACAACCTCACACTGAGAGAGCCAACAGTTTGCTGCCACCACCTCAGTTCTTTCACTTCACCAGAAGTCTCTCCGTCGCCCCTCATCTTAGCTGGAGTCTCTGTGTGCTTTATGTTTGCCTATACTTCCCAAATCCCTGAGAGCAAACAGGAGCATGGGCAGATTAGCTTAATATCATCCTTGGCACTAAATACACAAAAATTAAATGTCATCCGTGTCCCAGGGTATAGTCAAAATAAGAAAGTCAAACCAGGGCTGCCCTGCCAGATAAAGTGCAAAGGGTAACATTTCAATCCAAATATAATTACATATTGATGTTTAGAGGTGATCTATCTATCTCTCTCTCTCTCTCTCTATCTATCTATCTATCTATCTATTTTTTATTTTCTTTGTTTTACATCCTCCATAACTACCCTCTCTGAGAATGACAGATGGATTCACGTGGAGCCATAATAAGATTAAAACTAAAAGCAAAAAACTCAAAATGGATTCAAATCAATAATCTAGCTATGTCTTTGTGGATGGCATGGGAGTCTTGAAGAATAGGCAAATGACTGGGAATGTGAGCTAAAGCTAATAAGCAGGCCATCACTAATCTCTTAAACAAACCTCCTCTCTCCCTATGTGGCCTTCTTTCTTGCATTATAAATAATGTATATTTTGTCAACAGCACCCCCAACCCCAACACACATACACACATACACACACACCACTACCCCCATTGTCTCTTTTGACTTCTGAGTTGCCGGTAGAGTTCAATCTGGTCTTCAAACACGTCTTATTTTCTGCCCTCCCCCAACCTTATTGGTTTACTTTAATTAGTGATATTGAAGGCAGGGGCAAATGAGGAGGGGTGGTGGTGGTGGCGGTGGTGGTGGTGATGAGGATGAGGAGGGTGGGGGGCTTGTGGTGGTGTAAATACTGAAAACAAACACGAGAGCTGAATAGGAGGATGGTGGCGGGGTGCAGTCCCGATGCCCCTGCGCAGACGGAAGGGGACACATGGTGTAAGCAAACACTCATAATTGCATTAGATTCCCCTGGCACATGGGTAATCTAGCTTTCCCCTGTCCCAGAACACAACAGGACACATCTCCCGCTTCTCACACTCTCTTAGTCGTTCTCTCTCCTTTACAAATTATTAATATAAAACCCACAATGCTGTCATTGATCATTCAGCAGACATGATAGAGGTCTAATTACCATTTAGGAAACTGAGATATGCAGTGTCAGTGAGTGTGTGTGCTCACAGAGTCATTCGCTTGTGAAATGCAGCAAGTATGTGGATTTGAATGCATGCATCATTGTGTGTGTGTATGCACATGTGGCTGTGTGAGCGTGTATGCATCCCATTAAACAGTTGTCCTGTTTGATATTTCATTCCTCAGCCCACATGTCTTGAGAGTATGAGCAAACACATTTGCTTGAATGGGATGTTCCCTGAGCAAACGGGGAAAATCTGGCCTTGATATGAATATCAGTGACAGTCAATGATAATTGGAAAGGGATGTTTTGTTCCTTATTGAGATGTCCAGTGTACAGAAACCACATAAAGTGACATATATGGCCTGATATTATTTTTTAAATGATTTGGTGTTGACTTTATTCAGCCACCCTGTTGACTGCTCTTTATTTAGAGCAGAAAAGCATCTGCTGGGGCTGTAAATACAACAAACTCCACTAGGTGGTGATGTGATATCCACAATAACCAAGGATCACACATCCACATTATAAATACTCCAAGCTAATACTATCAAATCTTTTTAAAACATTTGTTTGCTACTGCAAATACGCAGAACTTTTTAAAGCGTTAGTACAACAAAAAAGACCAGATTGCCATGTTTACTTGAATTTGGTGTGCTAATCAAAACTATACTTTGTCTATTATTCAAGTGCTTATGTACTCTGTATTTTGACAGAACTCTAGCTTTAAATGACATTTTCCAGATATTCATCCTGTATTTTTCAGCATTAAATTGCTGCTCTTCATCAGACTAGCAAAAGTAACAGAAAAATAAGGTACAAATCCTAAACTACAAACATTACATGTACGAACTGAAACTGTCGGAGCTGCAGCGTCTCGAAATTAACAGACAATTACTGTCGCGGTGGAACAATCTCCATTATGTTTTATAGAGAAGGCATAGCTGATTCAGCATTAGTGAATGAAACTGGTGCCAGGGAGGCCGAGTCAGGTCACCACAAACATTAATGAAAGGGACGATCGAGGAAAAGTCTCAGATCTCTGATGGTATTTAGCGGATATGTGAGGCTTTGAGAGAAAGCCACAGTGCCAGAGGGTTTAAATTTGTGTGGCCCCAGGGCCAGTGTAACAGAAAATAAACAATGCTTCCCAGTGATTAGGACTTTATTAAGGCACACAAAGTCCCCAGCCTAGATAGGGTTTATGTTTGAGAAGTGGGCCCAGAAACAATGCCAGTTGAGTACTTTGATCACACACACTGGTTGAAGGTGAATAT
The DNA here is from genome assembly GCF_017976425.1 of Toxotes jaculatrix. NCBI lineage: Eukaryota > Metazoa > Chordata > Actinopteri > Toxotidae > Toxotes > Toxotes jaculatrix. Next base: position 22,772,909 of record NC_054403.1, read on the forward strand.
ATTCGTCCTAAAAATGTATTTCATTAGAAGTTTGTTTCAGTCACAGTCATGTACTGTGTTTTTATTCACGAGAAATAAGCTGAAGAAGCCCTACAGCACAACACAAGATGACTTCATCTAAAGCCGACTGATTGCATTTGTGTTATTAACTCCACAGTGCACACAATTAGCTTCTATTGACCACCCCTGTAATCACTACCACTCGGATTAAGAACCTCTACCAGTGCAAAATGCTCCATCTTTAATGACTGACAAACAAACAACCAAGAGAAGACAGGGAGAGAGCACCAGGAACACCCACCAAGTTGCTTTTAAAGTAATATCCCCTAAGCCCTGGACACCCCAACAAAGTCTGTCATGTCTAACCTGGCTCCTCACCTGTTTGGAAGCAGCCAAATAGCCCAGGGTAATCCCTCATCCCTGGGGCACTGGAGGCAGATTTACCAACCCCAGAGCTCTGTCCTGCCCTGACAAGTTAGTGTACTCCAGGAGCTCATGGAACACCCACAGCCACCACTTTATATTCGTTTTACCGTACTTAGCTTAACTGGAGTTCTTAAAAGGAGAATAAGCTCAAATGCCAGCACATTACAAGAAACAAACAGCAAGTTTCCATTATTGTCAAGCACAGAACACCGGGTATTTATGCAAAAACACTCTGTTATCTTACGAATATTATGTTAAAGAAAATCTGTGTTAAGAGCAAATGGGAGAGTGTAAATAATAGACATAGTGGATCTTTGAATTCAACCACTATTTTCATGCAGCAACATATCCAGTTATTGGACAGATTTAGCACTAATTTGAGGGTTGCATGGTTGGTGTGAAAGAACAATATGACTTTGTGGAGAGCAGGGGAGCCAGATCATTTTATCTCCTCTGCATGTTTGTGTTCCAGCCCAGTGCAGAGGGATCAGCACTCTAACCTCTAATTGGGGCTGTTTCAAGGAGAAAATGTTGCTTAATGATGAGTTGCAGCATTGTTCTTTGAAACATGGATGATGTTTAGAGGAATAAAGGGAGAGATTTACCTGATCTGGCTCTTTTTTTGAGCTGAAATCTATAGCTCTGCAGTCTCCAACAACAGGAATGTCAAGAAACAGCTAGGTCTGGTTGTTCAAAATGTAAGTTAACAGTTCATCTTGTGACGAGCTGTGTGATTTATTGTAAATGCAGTGGAGCTGTAGCTCCACTTGGGGGAGCAGTGTTGCACAGAATCAGGTGTCTGCACAAGTTTCAGAGACAAAGAATCTGGCAAAGCTGAAAAGTAGCAACCGACAGGGACAGATTATACAAAGAGGCATTTTCATTTTCAAGTGTCAAATCAATACGTTGAGATTGACCTGCATGTTGTAATTTTAAAATATATTTGAAATTTCTTTCACTGTCACATTAACAGTTACTATGAGAGCTTTTGAACACTTGCCACGTGTATAATAGATTGGTTACATTTTGCTTTTATGGAAGATAAAGAGAAGATAACCTGCTACATGATAGCTGAGTTTAAAATCTAAACATATCTAGTTGTAAGAAAATTAGGCTTATTGTTGTGTGTCTTTTGTGTCTTGTTATTGTCTTCACACAGTTTTTTATTTTTGGCTCTTTGTCATGTACAGTATGATCATGTGGATCACATTTCACTAATACTGATTAAAGGTGTTTGCTTGGTACCTTTAATAAATATTAACCTGGAAATATAGTTTAGTTGTATTTGTTTATTTGTTTTTTCTTTTTTGTTTTGTTTGATTTGATAAAGCTACATTAATTTTTCAAATGAGATTTGCACAAAAAAACAATTGTTTCATTAAATGTTTCATTCCATGCTTATATGATTATTTCTTTAAAATTTAATGTTTCATTAATGTGATTGTATCATTTTTTCATGTTAAAGATTTCTGTTAAATTTATCATATGTTTGAATGAAACATATTTTAGAAATAAAATGTGTTCAGAGAGCAGGTCAGATAATCACTGGGTTCACATAGACTGTCGGGGTGCTATAGAATTGGCAGCCTCTCAGAGCCATTAGTCTTTCTCTTATCTGCCAACTGTAACCACATTAATCATGTAGCTGCTTCAAGCTTTTAAATATCATCCAAACCTTCATGTTCACAATTTGTTTTAATAGCGTGCCTACGCTCAGATAAGAAATGAAAATTAGAACAGCATTAAATGGAGCCTGTTCAATTTGCTACAGTAGAAGCTATTTGTCTTGATTAGCATGAAGAGATTGTGGGCTCCTTCATAATGTTTTATCTTTGACAAGCCTTTTTGCGATTGTGTGTGTGTTTATGTAAGTCATTGCGTGTGCATAAACAGTGGTGAAGCAGAATTTTAGCTGACTACATCTGAACTTTGTTTTGTTCTTAAAATGTGTGATATTGGTTTCCTTTCAAAGATCCTTTCCTTGCTCTTTAGTTCATTTGGACATTTTGTTTGTTTTGATTTGAATCCCTGAAATCCCCTTTCACTCTGCTAAGAGTAAAACAACTTATTAACTTAAAAACAATAATTTCCCATGAGCATCTCTCACCATTGTTTTTGCCAAGATATTTTCTCTCATCCACAATATTTCTTTGAGCCTTAATTAACAGAAAGAGGATTTAGTGTCCTCCAACTATATCACTCAGAGGACAAGTTTGAACCCATACAGCTCTCCAGATCCTAATGAAAATGAGTGAGTTTAAATTGGGAACCGAAATATATCGGCTTAATTAAAATACCTTCGCTGCCAAAAATCTTTATGGTGTAACATTTCTTGAAAACTGAAAACTGCATGCATGTGTGTGTTTGCATCGGAGGTGTGTGTGTATGTTGTTTGTTTTGACCACACATTGTCAGGGAGTCATTCCAGTGTCATATGAATGCAGTTTATTGCATTATGTTTATGTAATAGGGTTTGATCAATACCACTATCTTTGTTTTGAACCTGGTTATATTACAGTTTTTATGCCAGTACTGAATCTCTTCAAATCAGAGCGTGCACGCCAAAAGTGAAAAAGTGAAAGTGTTTCCTTCTGAAACTGATTTTTAGCACAGTTGAAACACCTCTGAAGCCTTAACAGTTGTAGCAATAAAACTCTCTGAGAAGCCACATAAATTCCTTTAGGATTTTCATGTCTTTAAGGCAAGGTCATGACCTCATCTGTTTAATGGCATGGGAAAATACAAGATACTTTCTTCTCTTAAAGAAGTTAACTTAAGAAGAAAACTTAACTTAAGAAAGATTTTGGATAAAAAGATAATTATATTACTTTCCTTTCCTATACTTTTACTCTCTACCACTACAGTAATATTTTGGCTACCAAAACTGAACCAGAGGGCAGTTTCTGGAAAATCTAATGGCTGCATAAAGTGCAGAACTTAGACAACATGGTTATTTTTTTTACTTTAATTAAAAAAAAAAAAAAATACAAAAAATGAAAGTACCCCTTGAAAGTAGTTAAATAAATGAAATTTAGAAATAAAAAGAAGACATAAGAAGAGTTAAACCAGTGTGGTTGTCATGTTGCTGTCAAGGAACCTTCAGCACATTGGCAGTGGTCAACACAGACCACACAATTTCAGATATTTATTATTATATAAAATCAGTAAGAGCATGAAATATCACTCAAATATTTAATCTGATTGGACTTAAAAAACATTTTAAAGCACAGAAGCCAAAACAACACACTGAAGACCAGCTCTTGAACACGGGCTCTAGTCCTAACGCGAAGCAGGTACATATCAGTCTTAGAAAATCTGTCTTGCCTAAGTTATGGTCACGAGTGAGTTATGTCTCTGCTGTCTGCTTAAAAAGTACTCAGTGGAAAACACATCATAAAATTTTATGACATCGAGGTATGGGTGCAAGGTAAGCGAAATAAATCTTTGATCTCCTTTACAGGATCCATTCGCTCACCATATGATTCTTCTATCAGGTGGAGTAGGTCTCAGTAAAGTCAGGTGACCGCACAGCAGGTGTGTGGGTACACTCTAAAAAAGTTAGGTTTATGTATGGTAAGCTCTAAATTGAACAATTATGCATGAGGTAAGTTTCCCCGTCTGATAAGGTAGAATTTGAAGGAGTACTATATGTGTTTGTGAAGAACGTCATTAAGGAAGCTTCAGTGTTGTAATTCAGACAAAAGACAGCTGTTTTAAAATGGTATCTCACACCAGTAGTGAAGCAACAGATGGATTTAAGAGAGCGTGTTTCAACTTTATTTCAGTTAAACCCAGGGAGATTACCTTATTGTCTTTCTCATTTACAAGAGAGGCCTGACAAAATTGCAGTCAAAATCACATAAGCACAGAGCTGAAAATTGCTGAGCAGGCCAACAGCAACAAGCCGGCAGGTGACATACCTGAACAGATCTTGGATAAACAAAATCTTTACTTCCTTTGCTTCAAATAAAAAAAAAAAATGCTTATTGTGTTTTGCACTGAATGTTCAAAATATCAAGATTCCCAAAGTTGAGTTTGACAGCCTTCTGCACAATCCACATGTAAATGGGCCTCCAATGGACCTGGTCAATGAATTCACATGAATTAATTTTATTCTATGTGAAGTACAGCATTCCTTATAATGCTTTGTGTTTAGTGTACATGTAAACAGTGTTTGTTAAAACAAAAGATTCTTTGCATGTTCATACTACTCTAGGGGGTTTCCAGTGATCTTTAACTGGTGCATGTAGTTACATGGAGAGGCGAGAGGGTATTACCTTTCAAAGCACTGAGCCTGGGTATTGTGTGTAATTAAGATAATCTGAGGGGTTACTCTTAAAAATGAATCTTTTCTTCAGCGTTCTTGTTGTCATAGGTGAGGTGGTGTCTGAGTCGACAGACAACAACTCAGTCAATTCAATTTGCAGTTAATCTAAAGATGCAGTCATAAAACAAAGCAATTTAAAGATTTTAGATTTTTTTTAAAACAAATGCCTGCAGTCTGTATGTTTCGGGTCATTTACTGAATACACTATAAATCAATAGTGTTGTGTGAACTAGCTGAATGCTTTGTGGCTTAACAACAGCTATTATGCTTTTGGGTGATGTAATTATTCTCTGTCAGCCATGTTAAAGGTGTTCAGTTCTTGGGCAACAGCAGCTGTGAACTTAGCAGAAACTGGTGAACTCGGCAGCAGGCTAGTTGGTTAGGTGACAAAGCCGAAAACAAAGTGCTGAGCACGTTGGCTCATGTTCAACTGTATTCAATCTGCCTACACATACTCCACAGCCCCATAATGATACCAGTCTTGGCTGTTTGGTGATTTGTGACATTGGTGATATTGTACTCCTGCTTGCCATTTGTACCCCTAAAGGCCTCACCACTTACTAAACATGGTGGTACACTGACAAATTCAACACTCACTCACTCACTCACTTACTCACTCACTCACTCACTCACTGCTATTTCAGCATGTAAGAATATACAACTGTCACAGCTACAACCAGATAGCCAGGCACTCAGCTGCTGATTGAGGGATTGCTAGTGAAATGGGGATGTTGCCAATTCCAAAAGGTGCAGAGATGGAGATAAATAGCTGTGGGGCTCCTCAGCATTAGGGAGGCATGTCACCCAGCGAGGAGCCTTCTGCTACAAGTGGGGAAGGAGAAACCTGCTCCCAGTAAGAGAAAGAAGGATAGCAGCCGCTCCCTGACGACAGGTAAAAGGCACAGCTGACACAAGATGTCACCCAACTCCCAGGGCGCACTGGGACTACATATTTGCAGTCTGCCATACTGGGAGGGAACATGTAAGCAGCTATAATTAAGTCAACTTAGGAAAATATTAATGGCTATCGACATGTTCTTTACAATGCGTGCAGTGTAAATCTATATGCTTGTGGGGTGCACTGTCATCAGGCAAAGTTGTGTCAAAAGAGGCCTAACTGGTCTGGAAAACTGCCAGTCAATTTTTCATGCTAGGTTTCCTTCATATTTAAGGATCTTTTGATCAACAGAACACATACTCTTTACCTTCCCTCTGGGCAAAACTGGGTTGTGAGATGTAGCTTTTTCCATGCCAATGTGAGACTACTCTCACCCTGGTTTACTAAGAATAAACTTTATGGCTGAACAACATTTGTGCAATTTGTGAGCAAAGATGACAACACAGAGCACAACAGAAGCAAGAACTTGATAAACTAATTATAACATTTTGTTGTTCCCTTTGACAAAAGGATCATAACAGACTTCTCAATCTCTCCTGATGTTTTCCTCTTGAGCTCAGATCCATAAGCAAAAGGTTACTGTGAATTTACTGTATTACATTTTTTGTGTGAACCACATAGCAGAACACTGTGGGCCTGGTAGGTAATTCTAATAGTGCACACACGTAAAATAAGATGTGTTGTGAATGTTAAATTTTAAATTGCTAATGTAATAATCTGCACAGAGTATAATGAAATCTGGCCCTTGACCAACCATTGTTGCCCTGGACATTTCAGTATTTGTATGGCAACTGCTCCACTCTCTCAACAGGGTACTTAATCAACTGTAGATCCCTCATAGGAACAATAGCATTGTTGAGCTAGCTCCCTTAGTCCACAGGGACCAGAGTGGACATTTGTTTTGGACTGAAATGACCCTTACAGCACACTAACACAGATTAAATGACATGACGGATGCTGCAGGTATGCAACCTTTCAGTGATGGAGATTTTTGAAGAGCAGTATTAAAATACAATAAAAATGTTTTTTGCACATTTTTGGTAATGTTGGAAAGTATCTGACACAAACATATAACTGAAACACAAAGTATTAAAAGTACTTTAGGAAAAGCCTCTCTTTTAGAAGGATGAGCCGCTATATTCATAGTCCTTATTCGTGTATTGAAAGGAAGAATTAATTAGCAAAAAACAGGCTTCGCTTCACGGTCACTAGATCTCCACACAGTTGAATGTGGGAGATTTTGAGGTGACCATCATCAAACACCAAATGAGGAATATCTTTTAGAAGAAAGGTGTTTCATCCTTCCAGCAGAGTTCCAGAGACTTGTAGCATCTATGCCAAGAATCATTGAAGTTCTTCTAGAGGTTTGTGGTAGAACAATACCTTACTAAGACACTTAATATTGTTTTTCCTATTTGTCACCTATCTGTATTCTATCCATATGCAAAAAAATTGCTTTGTACTTAGGACATGTCACCTGGCAATATCCACAGTGAATTCCCATGTTAAAGGTCAGCCACACAACAGTCCCTTTGGACCCAGTTAGGATTGAGAGTCTTGCACTGGGGAATTTAGGGAAATGTCTACATGATATCTGATATCTTCAGCTAAGATATGAACAGGTTGTAAAGATCAAGGAATGTGAAATAGACTCGAGTATTTTGAGTAAGAAGATTCCAAGTAAGAAGATTCCAAGTTAACTCCAACCACAAAAAAGACCTTTGGTGAAAGAAAGAAAAGATTCACATCAAGTTAATTTTGACCTCAGTTAACGATCAGCACCTTTTAACACACACAGTACATGTGTCTTCTTCAAAGTAATACATTTTAATGTCATCTTACTGATCATACACCTGTGATAAAAGAAATAAAATGTCAAAAAAAGGAAAAAAAATATGTTACTGAACCATCTGGAGTTGTTATTTTGACTAATCACTAAAAGGAAATATGTATTTTATATGATTTCTTTCTTTGACATTCATTTCTATGATACACTCTCAAAATAGCTCTCAAGATAATCCTGTAAGATTCCACGGTTTGATTTTTACAGTCAGTGATAAAGATGAAAAATAGCGAAGTCTGTGTTTAAGACAAATTTGTCAGTTTAAATGAATAAATCACATTGCCAGTGCCAGACATACAACTATGGAAATATTTGGCTCCTGCTTTGTGAAACAAAATGGCTTCTCCTTTTCCTCACAGTAAACACAGAAAAGAAACCTCAAAACAAAACAGTCGAGAGGATAACCATTGATCCCCATCTAAGCCACGCTCAATCACACTTAAACGGGGCGGCTCTTCCTACCAGAGGAACCAGCACAAACCTTTAAGTCGACAGCTAATGCCCGGTTTAGTCCTCTCTCTCTCTCGCTTTCTTTCCATACTCAAAACTGCCATGCTACAACTCAATACCAGACAAGCTCATGCTGGGCAGCTGGGAGGTGCTATCAAGGCCTGACTCCACACAGTCAGCCTTTGCCTTTACTTTCCATTTTGTTGTCGTTATTCTTCGTCTCACCCCCTCCAATTTCTCTTTTGCGGGTCACCGAACCCTGGGACAAAGTGTGTCTGCCCCACCTTCTGATCCTTGGTTGCCAACTCTGAGACCACCACACCACACACAACGTTGGAAGATGACATTTCCTCACCCCCGAGCCCCCCCGTTCGTCTCCCCTAATCCAATCAGCAAGGCCTGAGTTTTTCTAATATACTGGTGGTCTCATACTCTGACTTTATCCCTGCAGCTGTGCCGGACTGCTCATTGGCAAGATTAGGGCCTCTGCAGCTCCTCTGATCATGTATTTCAATATGAATGGGACCAATAAGGGGGTGGATTATGGCTTAGTTACTTTGGAAATCCAAGGCCCCCCTTTGATGCCCCCGGGTTTGAACGGCAATGGCAGAACTCCGCCTGGTCGGCATGGCGTGGCGGCAACGCCACCTGGCAGTCAAATGTTTGCTCATATGCGCTCATTAAACAACACCACACTGGCACTGTGGGTACTGACTGCAGGCCCGATGGCGAGCCTTGGCCGCGACCAGATGGCGCCGTCACCAGTATGCCAGGTGGGGTTCGTCTCGTGCGATGCCTGATGGACGAAGGATTGGGGGAGGTTTGGGAGGTGTGGGAGGAAGAGGAGTGTGGACAGAGCATGTTGCCAACTAGGAAGAGAATAAATAAACACACATTTCAGTTACCTTCACTGTTACACACACAAGCATTTTCTTCTTTCTCTGTCTGGTTCAGTCCAATCCTTTAGCCATACAGTGAACACTTACTAACAGTCATAAATGTAAACATGCACTTAATGTAGAATAATCAACACTACATTAATGAGAAGAAATCCTTTATGCCCACTCAACATCACCTGCATGTGTAAGTGCTACTGAATTTGCCTCCAAACACTAGAAAGACATGTTCACACAATGAGGTGTCCTGAGAGCGTCAGCCCCACCACGACATGGTCCTTGTGGGGGCATTTCATTAGTTATTGAGGCCTGTGTCTTCTTCTCCGCTGGCCCTCCTACCCTTGCATCTTGGGGTCCTTTGTGTGTGAAGTGCTAGAGGTGATTAATATTTGTTTTTCCTCCTCTGTGGGAGAGGAAGACCCAGCTGATCCACTGTGACCCCTCCCTAATCCCTATCGCGTCGGCCCAGTCTCTATGTTTCCTTCCCTCTTTTTGGGGATTTTTACCTCAGAGGGTGCATACCCCATACTGACACTCCTGTCGAACTGGAGGATCACTCACGGTTGAAATCTTTGAACTGAGCCACGATGACAAGTTTCTTTACGAGGACCAGTGAGTTTTTATTTGCCATGGCCCTCGTCCATGAAATGACGCTTGTAAATATTGTTGTCAAGACAGGTGATGTTGAGTTGTGACGTTTACATTTATTCAGAAACTGCAAACAAACCAGAGTGGAACCGTACAGTATCAACCTGCGAGTCTCTATCAGATCAGTTCAGTGCAGCAGGATGTTTATCTTGAAATTTTCTAAAATACACGTCTCTTTGTCAGGTTCAAAGACAAACTTATGTGTCAGATTTTGAAGAACAGCAACAGAACTGGCCTCTGTATCAGCAACACACTGCTCCCCAGGTAGTTTGGACAGTTTGGACAGGTGAAGGAAGTATCTTGCTTAGAGAAAATAGGAGGATATCCTGAATGAATTGGGCTGAGATGGCCAGGTTGAGGGGTTTTGGGGCTTTGTTGAGGCCAGTGGAGGGGGTGTCTTGAAGGATTGAGTGGCTCGCAGGGTCTATTGAGGACTTGATCCTGTTGACAGATATACTGCTCCCTTTGTGACCACATGGCTGTGATGGAAATGGCAGGTGCAGTATGGGTAGCCGATAGAAAAAAAAAAATCCTTTCTAGCGTTGTGTTTCAGTGGTTGTAAAAACACAGCTGTTTTCAGCTTTCTGAACCGGCTGTGTTCTCGGTTTCCAATTCTCTCCAGCTCCTTGTTGCCTTGTTGGCGTAGTCACTAAACTCGCAAACACAGTCTTATGGTCTTAGCTCTTTATAAGAGCTTTGGTAGGAAAAAATGTAAAGATCAGTATTAACGATCAACACTGTTGGATGAAAGCTCTTAGCGACTGGCTCAAAACCTGCCTCAGAGTAATTGATAGTAATGGGAAACTGCTTGGCTATTTAACACACACATATTAACTCAAGATGAGCAAGAACACTTCTGAGCTAGAGAAGAACAGGCATTCTATTAAGACATACAAATTATAGTACAGACACAAATGGCAAAACAACTTTAAAACGTTGTATATACACAAGTATATAGAGTAGTACTATTATTTTATTTTGGCAATAATGTATAATGTATAAACCCTAAATCTTTTACACTGCATTAACATTTTAGTCATACAAGTGACATCTGTTATCTTCAGAAATCGAGTGCAGCGACAAAAGAAAAATATTTAAATTGAAAGTTGAAATAACTGAAAAAAGTTCCAGCCTTGAAAAAAATTAAATAATGAAGGCAACTATTAGCAGAATTAATGTATGAGAGCTGAAAAAAAGAAATGTTTCACAGATAATTAGATATATTACCATATTTTTTAATTCTATTTCATTCTTATTTATAATTTTTATTTAATATTAGTAAAATATTTTTTCTTCTTGTAGGTGATGATGAAGGTTGTGTTAGTTTTTTATTACTTTTGCAATTTTGATATTTTACCATTTTACTATTCTATTATTATTATCATGATTATTTGTATAACAACAACAACAACAACAATAATAATAATGGTTGTTATTGTTATTATTACGTTTTTGTTATGGCTCTTGTATGTGTGACACAGATTGATGTCAGTAATAGTAGTATTCAGACATTGTATATCATCAAAAGTATTAACATTATAATTCATAATAAAATTCATCTAATGAGAAAATACTGACATTGTGAACAAAAGTAATAAATGAAAAAAATTAACCAAACTGTAATTTGTGAGGTGAAAGACTGAAAAATTGTTTGATTGTGTGTGTATGTGTGTGTTACTCAGCTATAATTTGTTAACTCTGTTTCATGCTCCTTTACAATCCTATGAGACCCTTATAGGATAATGCTTAAAACTATTTTAAAAATTACCGTGCATGTGCACATTAACACAAATTTAACTAGATTCCGGGTTCTCACTTGACAGCCCTGTGCCTGACATGGTCCAGTCAGCTTTGTGTGGGAGTCTGTTCAGTGGGAGAAGCAAAGCTTTTAGCTCTCTATGAAGTTGTCTAATGAGTGGCGCCAGGTGTCACAACTCCTCCACAAATTACTTTTCTCTGCTGCCAGTCTTTACTCCCCCTCTTTTCTGCCCCTTTTCCTTCTTGTCAACACCTTCAGGCACTGCCATCCCTATGGACAAGCCATCAAACATTTCAGTGCATTTCTATCAGATGTCATACGCTTTACATTTTGTAAACTACATGTTGGAGAAATTTGGCCATGGGGCTTATTTAGGGGAATTTTAATGGCATAGGGCAATTTGTCAGAAAAGTAAAGCAGCTAGCTAACAGATAAAATAAAATCGTATTCAGTTAGTGAGTTGCACTCAGTTTTCTTAGGATGTTTTTCATAGAGTTATATGTGAGTTTTTAAGAGACATAAAGTAGGAAAAACAACAAACATGGGATCTTAAGGTTTTAACTGATTCTCAGCCATGTAGTTACCAACTCAAATAAGAAATAATGGAAAACTGTTTTTGGAACAAATAAATCTAAAAAAGAAGCTGAAACATGCAGGAAAGAAACTATTATTTTGAGTCAAAGATGAATTTGGCCTGCCAAAACTCGTGATAAGAAACACAAGTACCCAAAATTGTGATTTTTAGTGATATATAAAATCCTATTTTGAGTGTTAGAGAGAAGAATGCCTCAAAATATTCTAACTGTATTGAACAGGCTCTTGTCCTTTAAGTTTTATGACAAATGTCACAGTAGAATAAGCTTAAAATCCTCATTGACCAACATAACAGCACCACCATACCAGGGGGACATGAGTAATAGAGGTATTGATATCTGCCAGTGAAGAATAAAAGCACATCATTCTGTGTGGATTCAGCATTGTGACACACAGATTGACGTCAGATTGACAGAACTGATTTCAGAGCCCTGATCTACGCCACCGCAGTGTGTGCTGTCACTTTTCAGTTTCCGAACGTGAAGCAATCGTACCTGCTCATCGCTCAGGGGTTTAACTGATGAATGACACTGTAGTGCGCTTCGCCTCACTACGGGGCCATTTGTGGGGAGATAAGAGAGACTTCCTGGATTAAGGAGGTAGTTGAGGTACATCTCCAGAGAGCCTGTTTGTTTGGGTAAGACAGCTCCTTCATTACTACAAAACTGTGGGAGGCTGGGAAGCCAACCTGTCTCGGAGATAGCACGGGACTGCTGCCAAAGTCTACTTAACCAGACTGAAAATGCAACCCACTTACTCTTGATGCGTCTAATATATTATCATGGATTGTGCATCAGGCATAATGCACTGTTTGAGATATTAATATTAAGCAGATGCAGAAATACTGACTTTATAAGATATCAAATATCCCACTGTCACACGGTGACAAACTACACAGTCTTCTTCTGATTTTTTTTTTTTTTTTTTAATAAATAGTTTTGCTCTCTGGGTGGCCCGGCATGACCTGGCAAGTGAATGAGCCTCGGCATTAAAATGAATGAGTTCCTGATGCCAGAGTCACTTTGAAAAACACAAGCTGACCATCGTGTTCTTATCCAAGCATACAGGATAACACTCAGAGCTCTCATGTAGGCTGACACGCTCATCTCAAATATACACATACAACACACAGAGGCCAAAACATTCAAACTTTGCAGTGTTTGAAGTTCTTATCCAGGACACTTTACCCAGAATTAGTCATTTATTCAGTTTTACAGTTGTTTTAGTATCATTGTGCACAACAATAGCACAGCTGAACTCATTAATTTATACTCTTTTAGAGCTGCAGTTAATGGTCATTTTCATTATTTATTTATTTATTTATGTTTTTAACTTATTAATTATTTATTCAATATAGTGTCACGGGGATTCAATTACAGCCAGCAACTTCTGGTACTTGTCATACCCCACCCACCCACCCCTTTATGCAACCCTTTTTAAAGGGTAAAGGTAAAGGTGATGCTACTGTCCAATAAAGGTGCCTATTACAATTTCCCAGTGCCCAGGGTAACATTTTCAAAGTGTTTATCTTGTCCAACATACAGTCTAATACACATAGGTATTCAATATACAACAACACGTAGGAGGAAAGCAGCAAATCTTCGCTGAAGCTGAAATTTGTAAATATTTGGCAACTCTGCTTGATAAATGGCAGTCAATTGTCTGTCAGTGGTTTTGTAAACATTTTTTTCAGTTTATTTGTTTCAGCACATCACTCTTCTATTGTGGATTGTCCGCAAACTACTACTGGAATGATGTGTGGTTGGGAACATCATTCAGTTGACAGTGACTTGGAACACTATGAAAGAAGTGTTTACTTTCCTTTTTTTTTTTCTTTTTTATAACGATAACTGAAACCACAATCTTTCACTAACCCTAGCCACAGCTGTCTAAATGTAACCACACAAAGGACTCTGGTCTTTGACTTCTAAGTTTAGCCCTTTGTCCATTGGACAAAACTTAGCAATTACGTTTATCTCAAAATATATTTGGAAAAACAAGTAGTATATGCACCAAATTTCCCAACAGGGTTACAATTATGAAGCAATTTATTGGCAACTTACACAGATTAGTTGTGTTCGAATCAACAAGTGAATATCTATTTCAGATACACATGCACAGTGATCTGCTCTGAGGTAATGTGCTGGTGCCTTGGTGTGCTGTAGTGCTGCGTGGGGCCTCTTGTTGCCCCAGTGGCGGTGAAGGGGGAATTAGATGTAGTGTTGTCTGAGTCCCTGTTAATCCTCAGCTGATTAGTGGAATTCTCATCAGGGCTTCTTGAGAGCCAGCAAAAGAGATGTGTGGAAGAGAGAGAGAGGGGAAAAAAAGGAGAAACAAGGAGAAAAGAGAGCTGGGGAGAAACCCCCCTCACCTTCCTAGTTTCCTCTAGTTAGTAACCCCCTGCCATGGACCACAGGCCTGCATCTCCTCCGGCCAATGAGATCTCAGGCCCTCAAGTCACCTGGCTCACAGGACTAATCCTGAATCTGCCTTGTAGATTAGCACTTTCCCACTCACAGCCACTGTAGCCCAAGCCCCGGCAAATCCCGAGGTAAATGTCGAAGCTTCCAGTAAGTGGGTGAGCAAGGCATTGTGCAGTGGATTAAGGAGAATAGGATAATATTTACAAGCCCATTGCCAGTAGTGATAAGGCGGAGGATAAACAGTAATGGTCCGTCTTTAGCCTTTTTATTTCCTCTCTCCCTCGTCAAGGCAAATGGTTAAATCTTTGAATCCCTGTGTATAGTCTCTGACATTGATGTGCTAAATTAGTCAGCTGTGAATTAGTTCATGTCACTCACCTAGCCTTATTCCTGCTTAAATGATTAAAATGGTAAACAATTACTTAGGAATATTCTAGCGAAGTAGATGAAAAAAATGAAGAGAGAATGGATTTATGTGTCAATCAAGAATGTGTCCCATGAGACACTTGGAGCACACTTTGAGTTTAGCTCCAGCAACATTTTGGGAATCAGTATAATTCTTAAGAATTCTTACAATTAGTCTTAGTGTCAGATCGTCACAGGGATGGAAATTTGTAATGTGACAGTCACAAAAAGGCCCGGGCTGCAATTCTACCATACTATCCACCATGGAATAACTCCAGAAGTGGAAGACCTATGAATTAAAATATTCAGTGTCTATTGAATGCCTTTATAAATGAGATCAGCTTTCTAGAGGCTAGACAGCATCTGGGTTTGAACTGTAACTCCTTGATTTTGGAGTGGGCTAAGCAGCAATGGGACACGAGTTAAAGTGGGACAATGACTGGGACTCTTAGAATATTTCATATTTCATAAGCCATAAAATCACCACTGAGGGAGAAAAGCGGACTTCAGTCCATTGCTTTTTTAACAGTAATCAGCTCTCTTCAAAACTTTAGATGCACATGTTTAGAAGGGTTGTACCATTTCACAAAAACATAATTAGTGTGAGTGGTACCCTTGTGCATTTACCAAAGTGGCCCACCACCCATCCTAAATAACAATAAGTAAAAACCCAGCGGTACAAGATGGCTGATATTTAAGATATGTCAATGTACCTCTCACATCATCAAAGCACATGATGGACTAGTTTTCTCTCTACTGTAGATGGCACTGTTAACCTTGACTTGCACTCGGTTGGGACTTCAGTGTTGAGGAAGCAGAGTGGGGCAGAAACAGTCGACGTCTGCTCCTTATTACTACTCTGAGCCCCGGGGAGAAATTAATTAAAGTGGGGAATAATAATAATAATAATAATGATAACAAAGATTATCTTTGTCATCTCAGTTATGCTAACAACAGTAATGGAGTTTCGAGGGGAGCCAGTGGCCGAAATAAATACCCTCCAGCTTTTATCTTAGAGAGGACTGTAGGTACTGGGCTGTTTCTTTTTTTTTTCCTCCTGTGTTTTTCAGAGGAGTGGAGTGTTAGTGGTGGTGGTGGGTGGAGGGAGTGTGGGATGGGGGAGGTTTGGGGTTAGGGCCGGAGTGAAAGGCAAGTGTGTTATTGTAACAGAGCTTATGAGGGAGTCAAGAGGAGGGCAGTGTGCCGATCGCACGCTAGGCCGCATGATTCACAGAAGAGGCCTGAGCACGAACCCTCTGGACCCCCCCACTTCCCCTCCCCTGCTTCTGAAATCCCCACAGTCAGCTTGCAGTATGGAACTAATACCAAAGTGATGGTGAATCACTTCACGTCACCTCTCGTGTGGGCGATTTCCATTCATCTGAGGTTAATTGGGACCCTAACCTGTAGACAACATCAAAACAGACAAAAATTATCTCAGTTTTACAGTTATTTCCTACTCAGAGGGTAGACAAAACACCATAGTAATTCACCTCTGAAAGAAACAACAATTATGCATTTTCTCACATTTCAGTGGTACCTTTAATCACTTTCTAGACAATAAAGGGAAAAAAAACTCTCGTGACCCCTTTGGCAATTTAAAAAATGTAAAATGGTTAATTTTAAACCGGGTTTTAATTCCTGAAAAGCTGAACTCAGGGAAATGGGAGATTTCACATGGTGGTGATGATATGTCTCACTTACGAAAGTTGTTTGTGTCTGCAAATGTCAGTGCACGCATGCAATATTATCTAATTACATCACATGCTGTATTAGCAATGTCCTGCTGCAGCCACCTCACCCTGTTACATTATCTGAACTGATGAGACAAAGGGGCCCAGCCCTGTCTCGTGACCGGCACTCGAACCTCTTTTCATGTTGCCTGTAGAAAGGGGCTGGCTGACCTCATGTGCTGCTGGGATATTACTTTACGTCTTCCTCAGGCCGCACCCTCTGTGTCGGCTCATGAATGATTCGAGACTGGCGCGCATGTCACTGTATCGCTTCCTGTGCACTCTGAGTCAATAGCTGGTCACCGGACCCTAATAGAAGACAGGTGCTTGGAGGGAAAGAGAAAGACAGAGTGAGGAATTAAAGATGAGGCTGAAAAGACGATCAAAATTTTTTCAAGCTTTTTCTAATATTCAAAATCAGAATAATCTATTGACTGATAAGGGTCGGAAGATTGAAATGATATTGGTTTCTGCTGCTCATCAATAGTTAATTCAATCAAATGGTAATGTAAGCTGGCAAATTTGCCCAAGATAGGAATTCCTGATAATTGTGAAAGATAAATGTTCTTTGTCCTCTTCACTTCTCCACAATCCAATTAGGATTCGATGCCTAGAAAATCAGATGACTGTATGCTCTGGAGCAAGAGAAAGTTAGCTTAGCTGCTCATTAGCTATTTCCTTGAGCCCTCTTGTAATATTGTCTTACCAAAGTTAGCTTTGGTCTGAATTACTAATCAAGTGCACACATCCGGTGTTTGATGAAATTTTTACCTATTCCCAAAGCATTTCCTCTCCCCGCAAAAATTCATTAGTTTCAGCTAGAGAAGGAAAACGGGGGAGTTGTGCACATATTGAGTTGACTTACTTTGTCTCATTTTTTCTCTCCTGTTCATTCCTTCAATCTGATAACATCCTCTGTTCTTTTTTCCCCTAAAGTTCCTTGTCCTCTTTGTGGTCATGTCATTCCAGCACATCTCTTCCCAGGGAAACATCACTAAACTCAGGGTCTGTGTGGGCGTCTGCTTAAAAAAAAAAAAAAGTTTTTAGTTTTAGTTTTCTCATCCAACTTCTGTTTGATAGTGACAGTTTTAACCAGATATATACACAAGTCAAAACATACACCATGACTGAGATAAATAAGATATACATGTTTCTTAGAAAATAATATTTTATTATAATTTTAGTGTGACTTTAAGTGCTAAAATCTGATTTGTAAAATCAACAAATCTTCTAGTGGGGTACGGTTTAAATTCCTTTTATACATTTTTATGCAACCAAAAATCATAGTAATGTCAAAGTCTGCAGTGAAGCAAGATCTGTTTCATAAAAATTTCTGAAATTCATATAATGCAAACTGAAATGCATTAAATTCTCTATACAGCAAGCTACCAAACGAGTCATTCGGATAGGCATTTTTTTGCAGTGTAGAAACCAGAGAATGGTCTGGTATGTACACAGCAATTACATCTCAGCGCCCTGTGCAGAGTACATAGCTGAAACACAGTCTGAAGGGTCACTGCCCAGGGGATCAAGGTTTGCCCATTAAAACATCATCAGACAATGCAGTTTATTTAATGAGACATATGACACTCTGCTGCTACTGTTTACCCTCCCTCCACTGGAGAGCAAAGATAATACCGTTTGGAAATCAAAGAGAAAATGGAAACTGTATTTTCCATTGAGCGAAGTCACCACAGGTCAAAAGTTGCGTGCAGGGATGGAGCTGATTTATTTATTTGCAAAAGAGACTGAGAGGATCGGCGGGGAATATGTTCAACTTGCTCTTGGGGTTTTAGTCTCCTTTCAAAAAGCTTTATGTCTAATCTGGAAACTATTTTGTGTTTTTTTTTTTGTTTTTTTCTTATCGTTTAGCTTATCTTTCCAGATTTAAAAAACATGGATGGATTGTTGCTATTTTTTGAGCAAACACTTATGAATTAACATTGTATATTCAATCTTTTACATTAGTGGACACCTTTAGAATGAAAATATCTACTGTCCGTCACCTCATATATTGTCATTTCTTACTTCTTGGATCATGATGAGCAGCAACAGCTCCATAGAAACTGGAGAAATAGTAAGAAGACAGACCCATCTGTGCTTCTCACCACCACCCAGATAAATCACTTAACATGAACATAGCCACGGCACCCCACTGAGTGCCCCCCTTCCTCCCCAGGCCCCTGGAGGATCCGTCACCCTACCGCATGCCCGCCCTATCTGGAATATTTAGCTCAGATAGCAGATTTGCTCTTTCTAATTGTCCTGTCAGTAAATCAGTAGCTTCGGTTCCTCCCTCCCCTCACTGTTCTATGTCACCCATTCTTATGACACGCTGCCTGATGTGTGCAGATAGTGTCTTTGTTCTTGAGGGGTGCCGGCTGTTTTCGTCGGTGACCTGTGTGCGGCGAATGAAAAGCAGGTCTTCTGCAGGCCATAGTCAGAGCAAAAGGTGAGAGCACGGACAGTAAGAGAACTGGAACACTGACAGCAAAAGCTCATGAGTGGATCAGCCAAATGCTGCTTTCCTAGAACGAGGCAGCACTCCGGCTTCCACTTGTGGGCCCTGATCTCATTTACATGAGAGATCGTTCACCATTAAACACTGCTGAATGGAACATAACCACGGCCTGTTCCTGGATAGTTATAAATAAAGTTGCTGTTTACTGCCATAGAGAGTGACCTCTACAGTAACAGCTACAATACACATAAATGACTTGTTATGAGTCAAATTTATTTTCGTGTTAAAAAATTAGCTTCATTTTTTAGGTATTTTCACTGCCCATTGGTCAGGATGCCATGTAAAGATGGCCTATAAACAACATTGTCCATACTGTGTATGAGTGTAGGCCACGACCACACATAGACATAAGAAAAGTCTTGCCTTATATATTTGTTAACTGTTTTTGTCTATTTTTTTATGTCTTGTATGCCTTACAGCACAATTATATAGAAAAAAACTTTGTCACTGCGCTTACCTTATCTTGACACAACCCCTATACACATTCCCCTCCCCCACGCTACATCAATCAGTTGTGTGAGAGGCATTGTGGTAATTTGTTAACCTTTATCCAGTGACCTCTGCTGACCTCAGACTCACCCTCAGTCTGACAGTGTGACTGGGAACACAGGACAGGACTTGTTCAGGGAAACAGACAGAAATGATATGTACCTCAGTCTAATGTATTTTCTCAACAACATACTATATTTTAAATTTACAGTGAAACAGAATTATTCTATCTATTTATCTGCAAGATACAGAACTGTCATCAGAAATACATTGGCTAAATTAGTGGAGATTAATCTAAACAACAATGCAACAATGAAATTACTTTTTATCATATTGGCAAATATCCCCACATATGAAATTATTCCCTCAATCAGAGCACAGTTTGACATTCATAATCATTTTCGTGATAAAATTAAAAACAAAATGTACTCTTATTATCTTTTTTCAATTACAAAGAGAAGGCAAAGAAAATGCAGTTCATTTCTCCGCTAGATTACTATTCAGGGCACAACGCTGGCTCATTGCTAACTCTGAGAGCAAATGCTCTATGCCGATGCATATTCATATGTTTAACATACAGACATGCATTCCTAATGATGTAGGAGAGGATAGAATGCAATAAAGCTCATTAATACATTTTACCATGCCAGTCAGTCCTCGGCACAAGAACGCTGCTTCACAGCATCAAATCGAGCTAATTCAATTCACCAATAAAGAGCGACTCAAATATGAGATGAAAACAGAGAGAAATGAAATGTAGCTGCTGTAGTGTGTTTACTCTTTCAGTGGGAAATTTGTAGAATTTTTTTTTTCATTATTATTTCCTCTGGATGTAGGGCTAGTTTCTCGTTTATAAAGCTTTTACTTCCTTAACTCTTAAGATTTTCTCCGTTGTAAACACTGAAAATCTAAACTGCTGCTGTTTTGCCCATTTCTGTGGAACCAGATTATTTTCTGTTAAGTCACCCAATTTTTTTTTTATTCCATCAATTATTATTGAAAGGCAAAACATGAAGTATGTGAATTTAAGGTTTAATGTTAGCATGTAGAGTAAGTGAAGCAGGAAAATTACTGAAATAAGATTACTTTCAAGATGCATTGCTATTTAGTATCAGGGTTAATCTCACCTGGGGTGAACATACTTCAGAAATGCTATATATTTTTCTACAGCGACTGAATACATTAAGTAAATACTAATGAATGAAGAAACAATTGGTAAAAGTGCCCTGCTTGTGAGATGATACTTAATGTAACAGTCAACAGTTGACCTTTGGCCATGTCTGAGCAAACACTAAACGCACTTGACTATAATATAAGTCAAAATATTGCAAAAGAGAACACAAACCAGCCCTGCACAGAAGCTATGAGCTGTCTAAAAACTCAGAGATTTACATTTGCAAAAGTGCCCTTTGCAATTAATGGACCACAACCTAAACACTGGGCTTTGTATAGTGCAATCCCTGACTTCATAAAAGCTACTTAAGTAATTTCCATGGCTTTACTAAAAGCTCATACTGAGATGGCTTCTAACAGAATTAGTCAAAACTGTAAACTTATGAATATGAATTTGACAGTTCAAAAATATGCCAGAGGTAGAGACCTTCTTTGTTCCTTCCTCACTACCTTATCAGAAATAGGATGATAGACTCTAATTCACAGGAGTAGCCAGTACATTTTATGGGCCCTTCCCAATATAACCTTCTCTAATCTCCATACATGCCCTGTCACTTTTGGTTTTACGATTTAACATGAACCAGCTCCTGATGCTAGGGGTTAGACAACCAGACGTCTCGTCCAGCCAGAGTGGGCAGACGTCAGTAATGGCCGTGGACTTTGTTTATAAATTATTAATGATTTTCTCCCCTCCCTGTCATTTTGGACAGGCTGTGAGACAAGCCGATGCCTCTCCTGTTTGCGTGGCAGCGTGCTCCTCAAACAGATTGCAATTTATTCCTCTGCAGTTTGTCCGTCAAGGCTAACTCTGACAACATAATCCCGAGCTAATCCGCCATGTTCAGTTTTTCTTGTTGGCTCTCATGCAAAGTGCTCTGCCAAATCCCGCTACCTGTCAGCCTGGCCTTGCGATGGGGAGCCCAGACGAGCTGCCAGCCCTGCTGCAGTGGCTCCCGTGGGTGGGAGAGAGAAAGGGAGGAGGGGGAGGCATGGTGCCTGGGTAGACTTAACCCCTGCCTCCCTCCCTATAATCCACTGTAAACAGCCAGAGCCTTAGAAGGGCTAACTGCACTAATCAAGCGCCAAGCTTGCCTAGTCACTATCATACACAGTACCCTAAGAACTACAGATTTGAGCAGCTACTGCAGTGTATGCACGATTTGAGTGTGTGTGTGTGTGGAGCAGAGGGGCCCATTGACAGCTCCTAATCCCCAAGGAGGGAAAAAGGTGCCAACATGAAGCAGAGATAGGTGTCCCTTCAATGGCCAACTAGAGACACTGAAGAGGAGTTTTCCCTGACTTTTAATATTAAAAACACAGCTGCACCACATGACTGTTGATATTTCCATATTTTTAGTCAGAATATCCCATCAGACCAACAAAACACATTTTAATCCCAAGATACCAAACTACAATTTAACAATTTGTTAAAAAAAAAACATAAATTATTGAGTAAATGTACATATGACAAAAAGATACTCACATTTTCCAGGGGCATCAAAGGCTGGATTGAACTCCAACTTAAATTCTGTATTTCCCCAAAAGAAAAGCAGCCGCTCAATATTCTCTCCCAGCCTTTGGAGAGCCACATTTAAATTTCCCTCACACCCTCTCCCAGTCTCTCTGACAGTGACCCAAAATCCACAGGAAGAACATAAAAGGCTTGACAGTAGTCAAAGGCAAAGGGAGGCAAACTAAGCCAACTCCCCTCGTCAACAAAAATGCAAGTTTTCAGGAACAGGAGTGGAACATGACAAAACACAGGCAATAAAACTTTACCCAGTTGGGTGTTTTTTTTTTTCTTTTTTCCTCCTGCTCTTTCATTGTTCCCAGTAATGAGCAGATTCAGTGGGGTGTCTGTGGTGGGTGGGGGCCTTGGGTTGCAGCTATCAGCAGAGGGAAAGAGTCAAAAGCCCATTCCATCATTGTCCATCAACCCTTATCAGCAGATTTTTGGATGATCAGATGAGTGAATTCATCAGTTTGTTTCTTGAGTGTAATTAATTAATTATTTATTTTATATATTAAAAAATTATTTATTCACATCAAGTTTGAAATCTCTGAAAATAGATTTTTTTAGTATACTAAAATTAATGGAAAGCAGTGAATGTCTGCAAGTTTGCATCCAAATCTAACCTCATAAATGTATGTAGTAGAACATAAAACAGAAATATGGGGCATCAATACTGAGGGGTCCATGGATACACTTGAAATTTGGAGCTCTCATGTGGACACATTGGCTCTTGTTTTGTTTCACAATGCTGTTGCTTTGTCCACTTTCCAGCTAGTGAGACTGTGGGAAAGGTCTGGACAAATATGTTTGCCACTTTAACGCTGCAGATAAAAGTGGCTTTCGAGGGTGGAGCTTACGAGAGTGTTGAGATGACGGTGAGAGGCTCGGCGGAACTGCGGGGAAAATGCGAACATGACATGTAGCTGATAAGAGTCCTTCAGCGGGTTAACACCTGAGCTTGTAACTGGGATTGCCCTGAGAAGCCCTCTTAGGAAGGCCTGGCATCTGCATGATAGCAAAAGTCCAGGCGCTCACACGACTGTTAAGCAAACAGCATCCAGCACACCTGAAGATGATGATCTTAAGTAGAATACCAGATATTGCACTGGCTCGAATGATAACTTTTTACAAGAACTTAAAAGCCTGAAATAATCACTTTCTCTTACTAAGGTGATGAAGACATGTTTGCTGGATATTAAATATGGCGATAGCAGTGGACACTTTCAGCTAGTTTCTACTGAAAGGCATTCATTTTGTTGCACTCATTTGTACACTCGAAAGGTGATAGAAATAGGTGAATAAAGTCTGAGAGAGAAGTTCAAACCTTGCTTACTTTCTTACCTTTACACAGCTGGCCAATCAGATTGTTGGTTTTGGAAAGTTACAAAAATGGTCAAACCCAGCCCCCCAACTCCCCTGTCAGAAAGGTGGTGGTGGAAGGGGTAAAATATCCTGTTTGACAAGCATGTCAGTTGGAGTGTATTTGTTCTTTTAGATTTATTTTAACTGTGACTGACTTTTATTGATATTAATGCAGTAACATGGTACCAACTTGTATGCAACACAAAGAAGAACAGCACATGCCATGCTAAAAATACACCTGTCCCAATTACAGTATGAGATTTTCATTCTTGGCTATTGGCAAATACCAGGAATTTGATTGATGTGCAAACACATATACTTGTAGATTTGCTGCATTGTTGCTCCATGCCTTATATCTTGTCCCCAGTACACCACAAAACAAATGCCACAAGACCAGAAAGGACAAGAAAAAAGCAATAAAAAGTGAGTGATGGCAATTGATATTTCAGGCTGAAGAAATCCCACGTCAGGAGACTGTGTTTGGCTTTACATAAACAGGGTAATAAATAGATCGATCACACATAGCAAGGGAGATTCATGTCACATTAAGTGACAGGACGTTGAACATAGGCCCAGCTATGTCTCATTACTCAGAGGACGCTTCCCTGGGGGAGAGGGTGTGTGTGTATGTGTGGAGAATGCTAGGGAAAACAGCTTGCATGTGGCAAGTCAGGCACAGCACAGAGTCCAACTGCTGCAGAGACATCACTGCTGCAGGCTGAAAGCTTGAGTGTTCAGGAATATAGACAAAGTGCAGCAGCCCTGACCTGGCCTCATACTATACAGCTTAGAACAGAATCATGTTTCTTGGTGTTATGGAACTGAATAATAATCAGCAGGGACCCAACAGAAATGTCTAGTGATTAGGTAATACTATCTATCTTAACACAACACAAATTCATAGACTCAGGGATCCAAGGTTAAGGCCTCACTTTACATAAAATGTGCTCTAATTTAGCCATTGACACTTCAAATCAAGTGAAAAAACAGAGAACTCAAAAGTTGCCATCTTTGCCATCATTCTGTGATGATGGTGACAGATAATTTGAAAGATACAGTAGTCTGGAGAGACATTAGCATTCGGGGAGCCAAAGCAGAGTAGAGAGCCAGCTGCTCCAGACACAAAAATGCCTTGAAGCGAGAGACAGTGGTATCCATCAGCGTAAACTTCACTTGAAACCAAGAACCAAGGACGCCTTCGTGCCCCAGTCTTTCAGAAGTTTTGATTCCTTTTGAGAAAGTAGTTTGAGTATATCAGCATTTACCAATACATTTTACAATGCAATTCTCTGAATATAATGTATAAATGCCTAAATCTCTGTATAATACACACCTAATACCAATGAGCCAATGAGCTTTTATTTTCTTGTAGAATGGGCTAGTTAGCATTTTGATTCTTCTTACGTTGGATTAAGAGCTCTAAACACACTTCATTCAGAGGTTAAGCAATTTCACAGGCATGATCAGAATCGGGATTTCAGATATACTTTGGTTTATTCTTTGTTTAACTCAATATTCATTCACACAGCCGATTGGCTTTCAATTATTTAAACACTGTCAACAAGGCTTTTCTTGCTGAAGCGGGTCTGGTACTTGGCTTCGTCTTCGCTTGCACACCATGTAACAAAAATCCAAGCACACTTTGCCAAGTGTAACTTCTGACCTTTATGGTCTTGTTGGACCTCCAACGGTATATTGCAGCGCTGGGGATTTCCCATATGTCACTGTCCAGTGCTGTAAGGCTGAGTCCTGCAGCTTTAGATAGCCGTTTGATTTACAGTGAAGTGGGGGATGGCTGGTGTCGCTGGTGGGATTCTGCCATAAGCCATCAATGGAAGTGGTCAGAGGCGTGTAAGATAGAGTTTACAGTTCTGAGAAGGGCTCTGGGGCGTAAAAGGTTGTGCATGCAGGTGACATTTCCAGCCCAGTCTCATTTAGTCCTGGTTTGCTGGCCTCTTGTGAATGGTGATGGCAATCCAAGCATCCAAGTGGGCATTAGCAGGTCATCAATCGTGGCCACTCCTGCCTCATAAATCAAAATCTCCAATGACCTAAGAGGTGCTGCATAGTTGTCTTGCAGGAGATCCTTATCAATGTAGACATGCACAAGATTAACTTGATGCTCTCAGAGACAGGGTTAAGGACATTTAATTTTGGGTGTAGTCTGATACGACCCCTATCACACATCACTGTGCTTGTGTCACATGTTTTTTTTTTTTTCCACTCTATCTCAATCAAAACCTTCAACATCTAGCTGGTTGTACCAAGCAGGCAATGCAAACTTTCAAAATAAATGGGCTAATGGTAAGTTTTCAGACAAGTGAAAAATGAAAGTGACCATAGGGCCCAATTGGTGGAGGGCTTTCGCATCCACTTTTAGACCCCTGGTGACTCCTCACTAACAGCTGCTGTAAAACACGAATTCATCAGATAATCCCTCCAAAGCCCAGTGGTCAAGCCGAGGCATTCTGGGTCTTGAGCGCTCTCATAAATGAAATACCACCTGCACCAGTAATTTCAAACCTGCAATGGAGTAAAGTTATATTTAGGTAAGAACATGAAGGACCTTGATCCCTTAACAAAATAAAAGCTTGACAGCTAATCTCCTCAACAGAAGTCAATATTGTTGAAGTCTGATGATGTACAATAGGGGGTGGGGGGCAGGTGAGTACTATGGCTAAGACAAGCAACTGTCAGCTGTATTTTTCAAAGCCCAGACAGTGGGCAATATCAGAAGGCTCAGTCCATCTCCCTGCTGCGATTTGACAGAGCGCCAATAGTCCTGCCATACCACTTGTCTGTTTGGTATGATGGAAATGACGTTATTTAGCTATTTTAGAAACC
This sequence comes from Toxotes jaculatrix, assembly GCF_017976425.1. NCBI lineage: Eukaryota > Metazoa > Chordata > Actinopteri > Toxotidae > Toxotes > Toxotes jaculatrix. The sequence continues at coordinate 22,799,213 of NC_054403.1, forward strand.
CTTTAAATCCATATTCGGGCTACAGTGCTTACATTATGTGCTGTTATTTTAGGCAGTAAGATTCATATGTGAATGATGGCACAGGAATACAACCTTTTATTGACTGAGTGTTGTATCAGTCCTTTGAGTGTGGTGTTACAGCGGTTTTGTGCTCATTTAAAACCACCGTGGCCTTGAGAACAAACCAATTGACTCAAGTGAGAGCTCCCTCTCTGGAATATTGTAATGCGCGAGTCTTACCAGGGGCTCTACAGACATGTAACAAGTGAGCCTCTGGGACACACACTGCATCTCCTCAATTCTCATCCAGAGATTACGGTCAAGTACAGTCAACCCGCTTAGCACTTCATCTTCCCCTGTCCGTGCACAGCTCTTTGCTTCCATGCTGGATGAATGCATGTGTTAAATGCATGAGTATAAGCGTGTCTGTGAGATTCACACTGTACCACCTCCTCCTCCTCTGTGAAAAAGCAGGGAGGAGGAGAACTGCTAGCACTCACTCCCTCGGGCTCTGCATTTCCTCAAGAAGTGACCTCCGCCAGACTAGATTCCTCTGTACTTTAAACAAGACTCCCATTACAGCTCTTGTGAGTACAGTAACAGGTTTCCGCAGTTTGGCCTGGCCAGTTGTATGGCAGTGTTTGAACATGCCTCTATGTATATGTCTGTAGAAGAGAGGAGCGAGTGTATGTCCGTTCGTGCCCCTGTGTATAAATCACTTGACCTAGACTTACTGTTGACCATGGATTTATGCCAGCGTGAGAGGCTCCCAATGACAATGTATCTGCCTTAGCCATAATGGATGGTACACAGAGCGCGCTGTCATCTGGCAAATATGCTCTCCGAATGGATCTCAAGTGGGGCGGCGCTCGGCAGAGGGGCGGCAGGCGACGGGAAGGGGGAGAGATGGATGGTGCTCAGCCCAGGGTGGAGCCATCAGCCACAGACTCTCCCCCACAGCTTTTTGGAAACTCAGAATGTTGCTTGAATTTACCAGCCGTCAGCACCGCAGTAGGTTAGATGTATGGGCAGACTGATGCCTACTGTGCACTAAGCTCAGTGGTAGCCTTGTAAAAATAAGAAAGGGAAATTCAATGCTCGGTGTTATTATATGTGAAAATGATGAATGTCTTCACATGTGGCAAGGACAAAAAAAATGCCAGCAAGGAACCAGTCAGGAAAACAGAATGTGATGCAGCATTTAACATGCACATTCAGCCCACAGTCATGCACTTGGTTGGAAGTCAACGACTTATATCATCTGTTGTTACTTTGATAATGCATAGAATAATAGCATTTACTCTGTTTGACACTGATCAAGAGAAATGAAAGCAGTTTTGTGAGAGATCAAATTGAAACCACATGCTGCTAGAACCTGATACACTGTACGGGTTCCAAATGGTCCAAGGAGACAAATCCATGATTCTGCCAGACTATCACAAAGCATAACCTCTTCCAGACAAGCTGGAGCTATCAGTGGGAGAGAGAGCTGAGAACCTTCCACAAACCACCGTGATGAAGTGTCCTATCGCTAGGTTGTCTCCCAAAATCTAGGGCCCCTACTCCACTTATAGACAGCCACAAAACACAGGCGAGGCATCTTATCTGTACAGTGTGAGTGTTAGTGTTGCATGTCAGTATTTTCAAATTGAGATTGTGGTTTCAGTCAAATAATGACAGACTGAAATGGTTTGATATGAACAGATCCGTCAAGCGCAATTTTTAATGTGAGAAAGATTTAATGGAACAGTTTTGGTGATCTGAAGTTAACCTAAATGTTTACATGGTCATCTGCAGGTAAGACAACTTTAACAACAAGTTGATAGATGTTATAACAAAGAAAAAACTTGTTTCCCAAGTTTTTTCAATGACTGAAGCAACATAATTTTTGCTTCTTTTCTGCAAAGGATATCATGAAGGAGGACATTGTTCATCAGTCTACTGGGCCAGTCATATATATACAATCTATAAGACCTCTTTCTGGAGTTAGAGTTTCTGGCCTTTGTTGCTGAGAATGAAGGAGATCCTTAACACAGTACAGTGGGTTCTGACCTTTTTGAGGTTATGGTTATAACTGTGATCATGCCAGACTTAACATGTTTATAATGAAGAGGGAATTTAAGTTTACGTGCATGTAGATAAACTGTATATGACAAAAATGAAATGATGGATTGACACATGATGGTGTATGAAGACCTTAATAATGTGCACAATGTCTCAGCTGCTTTTAGTGAGTTTACAGAGCGCAACTGGCCCAACAGTGTGTGAAGTGAGCACACACTCACAGTAAAGGACCCTCATCATTCTGTCACAATGTATTGCTTGCAAAGTAGGTGAGGATCCCACTACCAAACGCACACAAACACACATACATCCATACATGCCCACACACACACACTTCTAATCCTCTCATCCACCCTTGCCTTTTACACTACCCCCTTTGCTGCTGGCGACATTGCTTGTGAAGCACGAACGCTCGTAAATTCCCTGCCTTGATTTTGTTAACCTTCGCTGTGACCTGGCACTTCTCTGCTTGGCGTTCCAGCACCCACTCAGTCACACATGAGGCCCTGTTTGCCTCTGCAGAGATGAGCCTTGGCGCTTCTGCAGCTCATCGCTCAGCCTTCTGGCTCAGCAGGACACTGTGGCCCCACAGTGCCAACACACCTCAGAATTATGGGCCACATTTGGACTAAATGATAGACATTTAAATCAGACGTTTATATCTATCATTATTGCCCTGCACAACACTTCCATTAAGGCTTTGTGAGGAGTTCAGAGGAATAGCAATTCTTTGGAAAAAAGGCATTCAGTATGTCTGAGGTATATGAAGATCCAGTCAGTGGGTGCTTAGTACACTTTTTCCAATATATTAACCCGTAGGTTAACTTGTGGAAAAGTAGTGTGAATGTAAAAATAATTCCTGAATATGTATTAATTTTAAGTAACCAACAGGCAGCCCCTCCAGACTTTTTACAGCTTAAAAATATCACTATCATACACCGGAAAGTATGGAAATGCTTGCCCTGCTGACCACTGTTATATGCATAATATGATCCATTACCATGGTGCTACAGTATAGCATGGTAGCTTTCAGAGAGACAAAAGTACAATGAATTCAGTGCAGAAAACAACAACAGAGACATTTAAAAAATATCTCACTCTTCCAAGAAACATAATTTGTTGCATGCAACCACTTTGCAGATATTCAAACAGTCCAGTTCTTTGCATGTTAATCTGAACACATAAAGCTTGTATTCTTTACTTCACTTTACTTCTTCACTTGAATTTATCTCTGTAATGGTCATTAGGCTGAAGGGGAATGTGTGCGTGTGTGTGTGTGTGTGTGTGTGTGTGTGTGTGTGTGTGTGTGTGTGTGTGTGTGTGTGTGTGTGTGTGTGTAATATACACATCTCTCTGTGTGTTTAGATGTTTCTGCCTCTTGAGGTCAGCTAGGTGGCAATTTGTTTAGAGTGATTCTGATGGATATGTTGTCTGGTGTCATTTGTTGTCTGTGTGCTGAAAATGACATTGAATGTAATGTGAAATGTATACATAGTGCAGTGCAGTCACATAGAAATGATATATGCACTAAATAATTTAAACATTATTTGACCCTTATGTTAATAATTTCGCATCTGTTGTAGTTTGAAGTAAATTGACAAGAAGCCCAGGGGTCAGACAACTCACACATAACACTTAACTACCCGAGTAAAACTTGAATTCAAGTGAGGTTAAAAACACCAGTGTCTTTCTCCTCTACAAACCAGAGGCACAGGAGAAACTGGCTTGTGTGTTTGTACCTGACAATGGCAAAAAAAAAAAAAGCCAAAACAGATGAAAGTCATAATCATTAACACACACTGACAGTGGCATGAATGTCATTGGTGCCGTTCTTTCCTGGCAGAAGAGCTGAAGAGAACCGTTTCATCAAGTTTCCCCATCAAAACATGTTTTCAAACTCTCAACCAAATACAGAAGTGATGGATCTGACTGTGACTGTGACACGTACTCACAGACATGTGTGAAAGTCATTCCAAAATTATTTTTAATGGAAAGTATTAATCTTACTTTATATTTCAGATGATGGTGAAGAGAACACAAGCCCGTAATACTTGTATTGAGGTTTGGCTCTTTTGGATGTTTTGATATGTGTTAATGTATTTTTATGGAGTTGCTTTGTATGTATGTTTTTTTTTATAGTACTGCTTTCTTCATTATCTATGACCATGGTTCCCAACCTGAGGGTTAGAAACACCACAAGGCATTAGTGTGAGATGGTGAGTAAGACAGAGAAGCAGAAAAACACAATACCAGCCACACTGTCACATCTGGTAAAAACTTTTTCTCTCACTTCCTCTAATATTTGCATTTTTCTTGTGACTTAATGGATAATTTTACCTATGCAGACCTGTATTCAAATAAAACAAGAAAATCATTCTTCACAAGTGGTAGACATAAGCAACCAGTGAAGATGGTTTAACAATCCTGATTTATGACATTTTTTTTAAAGTTATTATTAGTCTGCCAAAGAAATCATATGCAGGACATGGATACACTGTAACATGATCATGATGCTGACACTGATACTTGTACTTTTGCTTGTTATTTGTCTGATTATCATGATTTTGATTTAGATTCTTCTCTTTTTAGATCAGAATAAACACTTGTTGTGTTGGACCTTATACAAAAAGCCAGTTCTGTGATACTGAGGCCCACCTGTGAGGATAAATAAAACAGCCTAAATTCTCTTTCTGCTCTGGCACAGTAAGACTTATTTTCTGTTTAGCTCAGTGGGAATCCAATTTAAACATGTTAAGTTGGCATCCGGAAGGGATGACCTCTTTTTGTTGCTACACATTCAAAGCCACAGTGCTCTTTTCCTCTAACTATTCCACACCAGGTCATTCGAGTGTGAGTGCAGCAGGATCTGGTGCCATGAAAAAAACAAATTTGTTTGTCATAGACTTCTGTATACAATCCCACATGCCCTATTTTCTTCCACTGATGACTTTAACTAAGGGACCAGATTGAGTCTATATATAAGTCTGCTCTCAGTGAGCTGAGGGATTTACTTTTGGTTTGTCAACCTCTCAGTGCCATGGAGACGGGGTCATGACCACCCAGCAGTGTCACTGCGCCAGTCCTTGCAATGCAAATCTGCTGGTCAGCTCAGTATGAGGGGGCTTCTTTTACCTCCTGATGGCCTCCTTTTTATGAGGTTCACATGGAGGTGTTGCTCCCCCATCTCGAGGGGTCAGAGCCCTCATCTGTGTTGGCCCCTGTGCATGTTTTCTGCAGCGCTAATCCACCGGTGCTTGCTTCCCGCTGAGCAACAAGTCTGCGACTTAGTGACTTGGCTGTTTGTAGGGAGGGTTTCAGTCATCACCACGGTAATTGGTTCATCCTATCCCCTATCACTCACCCCTTTAAGGTCTTTGATTGGCCAGGCTTGCCAAGAAGGAGAGGAGGAGACAGAGCAAGGGATTATGGGATGAGGAATGGCCCAAGAGAGAAAGGCAGTCTGAGTTCAGCAACTTCACAGCTGATAGAAAATCCTGCTGAATTTTTCATGAAAATAGAAAAGTTTAAAACTTCTACTTTGTAGCGCCAAACTCACTGTCAACCGTGTAAACTTTTTTCAAGCCTTGTGTGCTCTGTGGATGTCTACCTGTTCCACTGTGCACTGCATTACATAACCACACAGAATAGGTTAAAATTAACATAAGATATTTTCACATGATCAGATTTTAACCAATTCATGACAATTCAGATCGCATTCTTACTTAGAGTTTATCTCTAATACGCAAGAAGCAAACCTATGGTGATGCAACTAATGTTTATTTTTGACAGAATGCTAGAATGTAGTGAAATATGCCAAATAAATAAATAAAGAAAGAAAAAAAAATGCTCAGTTTTTGAGAAGGAACAAAACTAAGAGCTTTGCATTTTTGCTTGAAACAGTCAATAAGTAACCAGAACAGTCACATTTAAAAACATAAATAAATCAACAAATCAATTAATTGAGTAATTCAGCTTTGAAATAATGTGCATTATTTATGCTCAAGGGGTTAAGAATGCAGCTGATTATGTTTTAATGCAAATCTTTAACCATGATGTTCTGCAATCTGAAATTGCTGACACCACATTCTTCAACTTCTAACTCCATTCATTACTTTGAATCCTCTTTGTAACGGTGCTACAGGCTGCCTAAGAGGCACTGTGGGGTGATTTAGACTTTGAGAGTAAAATATGTTGAAATCTTTAAATATTTACCTAATTCATCAGGTTTACAAAAAGCTTTCTTATGTTTTCTTTCAGTGATGTACTGTATGCAAACACATCATCACAACATGCATTTGTTTTCAATTATGATCAGTTAAGCAACATAAAATGTGAGATTTTTAAATTACACATGGGAATGTACCTCAGTTACCTCAGTACCTCAGCGGAATGAGGCTTTAATCTCCTGTAGCTACTGTCTAGGTAGATGAACAATCACCACTATCAGTATGTTATATAAATCTATCAAAATATTAGTAGAAAGGGAGGTGAAGGGATAAAAAGGGGAAACATGTCTTAAATCACAGTCTCCGTGACAGTCGGAGTCACTTGGTATCTGCGCCACAGCTTTAAATCTGCCAACCAGAGCGAAGCAGGGCAAGAAAAATATCCTATAGGACCCATCTGTGTCTTCCTACAGAGACATTTGCTTTTCTTTCAGAGGGTCTAGCTCCTTTACAACTGATAAGACGGCTGCATTCCTGGTGAGCACGCAGGCCGGCCCTGCGGCTGACCCCACCTGACAATGTCCAGTCACGAGAGGCTCCAGTGCCCATACACAACACAACGTAGACCCCTCTGCAGCTCCACTCATCTCCCTCCCATCTCCCTCCACCAAACACTCACCCACACTGAAGAGTGCAGAGATAAGGAGCAGAAGGCCGGGTGTTCTTTGACTGTACTCCACACAGGGCCTCTGATAACTGCATTTTTGGAGGTACCTTTGACTAATGTTGGACACTTTGTGCGGATTAGTTTTTGCGTGAATATGTAAAGAGCTGTAAAATGACATCTGGAATGATTCTCTATGTTTTGTCTGGAAACTTTGATAAGTAAGCAGAAGTGTTTTTGGATTCTGCTAAAATATGGACAGGTCTTCAGTATAAAATGGATTCAGACAGAGCAAACATTGCATGTTTTAAGTCTTGAATTCAGTTTTTGGGGAAACTGGCATGTGATGAATTTAGTGTTAGTCATATCTACACATTAGCTTTAAAAACTTTCACTTGATCAAAACAAACTGATAAATGGATTCTTATGGAGGCATTTTAATGCTATTTTTTTTTCTGTTTGACTTTTGTTCTTTTAGCTAAACTACCTGCTTTTTTTGTTTGTTTTTTGTCAGAGGAACCACTGTTTCTCCTGGGATCATCAAAACAAAACACTTCCATTGCACAAGAAGATTTTTCCCAAGAAAGTCCAACCATGCTATTTGGCACAAGACGATCAAAACGGTTTTATTCACGTTAAATTTTCCCCCACTATTCATTCATACACTGAAACTGAGTATTTCCATATATCACACTGCACAGACAGCTGCTGATAAGTTCAGTCTCCCACAGAAGCGAGCACCACAAGGCCTGAATCTAAGGATTCCTGATGATAGGTTTTCATCAACCTCAAACTCCTTGTCAGGGCTGCCAAAGTATAACACACACCAGGTTTGTGTGCAAAACAAGGTCCCATTGTGAAGTTAGAGTGATCATAAAACTCACATTACAGCCAAAACAGTGGCTTCAACCTGATTTTGAAATGTAGTTTATATTTTTGTAGAGTTTTAGCTGTCCTGACTGTTTCCAAGCCTGTGTCTTTTGTGAATTATTCATTTTTATAATCCATGGTTGTGAAGCCTGAGAAACCTTGAAAAATGCCTGATAAATACAGATAGTTACTGCAGATTTCAGTCAAATGTTGACAGTTTTGCTCCATAAGCTCTGAGTCCATGAATTGTTTTCTGACACAGCTCAGCTCTATTAAAGACTCGTTAACTGCTATGTCTTTCACTTTTATTGATGAAGCCCTGTGTGGTCAAACATTCTTTTGTCAGTTCTGCTCCAAATAAAAAAATAAAAAATAGGAGCAGCATTCTATTTTTTTCCATTCATATGGAAAACTGCTCCATAAAATGGCAGTTATCTTTATCAAAGTTTGTTGATGGTCTGTGCGATGCAGCAATAATTCTGCACAGAAAGATGAAAGTCTGTTGTCTCTTTAGAGAAAATAAACTCATTTGTGTGTAATGTAGGTTTTGCATTACACACATGCTTGTGTTACGCTCACAGCATTAATTAGATAAGAACATATTTTCATCTCAGTTGGTGCCCATGACGGTGAAAACCCTATCTGAAGTCATTTATCTTTAGTTTTTGGTGCATGAGGGAAAATGAATTGGAGCTGTGGGAACTGAAGCCCAGTTTTTGGACGCAGTGTGTATATGTGTGTGTGTGCGTGTGTGTGTGTGTGTGTGTGTGTGTGTGTGCTTATGTGCCTTATCTTTCCTTTTCAACAACACAAAGCGACAGGATAACTTGAGATGAAAACATGAACACATTGTCTTGGGAACAGTAACAACAAAAACCCTCCAGCCATGAGTCCAGTTGGCCATCACAGCAACTTCAGGTTAACAGAGGATAGAAATCAAGTTACTTAGTCCCATTGTAAACCCCAGATTAACATGGTCTTATTCAGCATGAATTGGCTTATACAAGCTGAGGCGGTGGAGCTAAGAGTGACTTAGAGAGGCTTATATTAGCTCGTTCAGTGTCTGGGATGGGATGGAAAGTCTCCTGTGGGAAGAGAGAGAACAGCAGAACAATGTTTAAGCCGGCCATTTCAGGAAGCCATGGGATCAAAGAAATTAAGAGTCTCAATTCCTTCATCTATACAATCTGAAGAACAAGTCATACCTCCCCTGTATTGATATCAAACATGAAAACCAATAAAGATGTTTTTAAGGACAGTACGTAGCCAAATTATTAAAAAAAATACTTTTGTTTATATCAAACATGAACAAATAACCAGGAACTTTGAAAGTGTAAAATGTAGTGCAGCACAAATTTGATTCTCGAAATATTACTGCCAGGAAAACTCTGATCTTAACTTGGGAAAATAGTGGAGCTGCTACATAAAAAAAATAAAATTTTATGGACATGTTTTTACTTTCCTCAGGTGACAAATGTAGGAAATAAATATCCACAAAATAAAGCCAAATGTTGAGAGCCACTGGATGCTCTCACTTTTTTATAGAACAACATGAATTTTATGGGTTGGGCCTTTAAAATCAAGAGCACTGCAAATCTTTGTCAGCTCTGTTGTCTGCTTTGTTTCTTTGTGGTTTCTCTCAGAGTTTCTTTGCCTGTGCTGGGAAATTTTCTGTTATTTTTGTTAATGTGTTCCTACAGCCATATCCAGCTGGCAGGGACTGTCACTAATTCATTTCCTTGATAAGCTAGGAGTGACATTTTTAGTGTGTACCTGACAGCAGATGGACAGCACCGGTGGTGGTATCGCACTTCCCTGTCCCGCCGCGGCGGTGATGTCATATTTTTCATTGTATCCGGGTGGTTTGATTCAGGTCCCTAACCTTTTATGGGCAGTCATACATTGTGGAAATGTCGGGCATGTCGCGATAAGGTTTGGAGGCGGTTGTGGAGTATTGTGTCAAACAGACTGTCAGTGACCCCAGGTGACCCCTGGCTGTACATTTAAGGGTAGATAAGATGGAAAGAGGCTCTGAGGTTCATCACTACTGAAAAAAAAGTTTAGGAATTTATCATTAGAATAGAGGAGTTAGAGTAGCGTAAATGTTATGTGTCTTTTTGTGTGTTTAAGCATATAAATAGCCTTTATTAGACATTTTAACAGGGGAATTTTGATTTGGCCAATATTTTGAAGAGCCTGATACTGGTCCCTGTTGCCTCAGGTTCCTCTCTGTAGCTACACATACAATGACAGAAACACTCCTGCTTATTTTGTTCATTACTGCACAAAATTTCTCCCAATTAGATATTTTGCTTTGGTCTAAAAGTACAGTTTGGCTTCTTACACTCCTCACAGTTGACTCCTTGTGCTGTCACAGCTTTTCTTTTTCTTACTTGCAACCAGCTGATTGGACTGAGAGGAGCACACGAGCATGGGAGATCTGTAAGTTAACATTCACTAAACATGCTACAGACTGACGGTTTGGCACAAAGCACCACTAAACTAGAAAGTTGATTATGCTTCCTTGGCACATTTTGTAGTTATTGTTCTTTATATTCTACCACTGTACAATGCACACCCCTGTTTCCCTCCGATACACCCTCAAGAAATTTAATGTCAAATCTGATGTCTACAACATGTGATGATCAGCAGCCATGTGACCTTCAGGAAGTTAAAAAACTTCTGCCAGTTATTCAGTGGGTTTCAGCTAAAAGTCCAAAATGTAAGAGGATATCATGAGCAAGCCATTGCATTAGTGGTGAAAATGTGAGTAAATGAAAGACTAGCGCTATAAATTGTGGTGAAAAAAGAAAAGAAAAGAAAAAAGAAAGGGAAAGAAGAGCTCAGTATAGTGATACATTTTCGGTGTTACATCCAATGCAATGATTTATCATTAAAACTTTGGTTTTAGTTTAGAGCTTTAATTTCTCTTTTCTTTCCAAAAAATGTCTTTTATGGATGCAGTTCAGTCTCTAGTGGTCTATCAGACACATCACAGCTGACCACTCTTCTTCAAACAGTCACAGTTGTATTTATGGTCACCTTTTATTGTGACCTAAAAATCCTTCACGTCTTAGCCTGCCAATACACTCGTGAAAGCCTGTGAACTGATCTATACAGATCCAATGGCACAGGTTAATCCACTTATATATAATTCTGAGCATAAATAAATAACTGCTTTTAATTTCTTCCTTTCTATCAATGTTACCCTGTCTTCCAAGTACGTACATTTTGCCACAGCACTATATATTAATATCAAATGCAGAAATAGAAAATGTTCATTTGCCTGTTGTTTTGTTTGTTTTTAGTCACATGCTTCAGTAAGAATTAGGAAACACTGCAGTGTTTCAGAATAGACTTTCTGTCTCATGGAACAGAGACAGTTCTTCTAATGCATATTAAACACATCTTAAAAAGCTTTAATTGCTAAGTAATGGTAGAAATTATGTTTGAAAATATGGTTTTCTTGTTGACATTTTAAAATTACTGATGCCGATGTTCTGGGGTTTCTTTGTGTCATGGCCGCCCTCTGCTGGTCATATGAGGTAACTACAAAGAACAACCAGCACTGGCTTTACTGTACTAATGCTGTCAAAGATACAGCACATGGAAACCTGATGAAACCCCCTCATTTACCTCTGAAGAGAGGTCATGACCTTATGAGTGGTCTAGGATAGAGACCTGGCTGGTGGAGCCTGCAGGTGCCCCAGTCAGTTTCCTAAATCCGACATCTGGTCCAGGCAGTGGTTTCAGTCCAAGCTCCTCTCCTCACAGCCAAGAGCTGCTTTTTTTCACCGTTCTTACACCCTTTGAGGCAAGCAGCCATTTTGTACATGGAGATTTGCCTATTTGCAGCTGAGTCTGCCTCCACTAACTTCAAAAGTTTTGCAGAGGCGGCTGAGGCCACCAGTGAAGCCTGTGAACATTGCTTCACAACAACTTGTTGAAGGATGGGATTTCTACCTCTGACTCAGTGAGACACAGTCCGGCGCCACTTTCGAAGCTTGTCAGAGCACGGGGCCCCGAGGCAAAGCTTATTGTCCACAAATTGATCCAACCCCCTTGGTTTTGTTTATTTAAATGAGACTCTTAGACCCTGGGGTGTTTGTTGAGGAAAAGTCAGAAATGCCAAATATCTTTTTTCCGTCTTCTTCCTCTTTCGTCTTTCCTTTCTTCTTTTCTCTCTTAGCCCTTCAGCTTGGTGAGCCAAAAATCCTTGGTAAACATCCCGGCTCGGCAGCTTTGTAGCGCTGAGCCGGTCTTCTTCTTTGCGTTCCCCCCTTTGCACCAGGATCTCTGGTTTCCAGCACAGTTTCAGTAACCTACTACTTGTTTTTTTTTTATGAATTTACATTCCAAGCCATCCACATTTTCTATATACACAAATTAAACAAAGAGTAAATTATCAAACATTTAAGAAATGACCAGCAGATTACTGCTTTTACTATACTGAAATACTGTATTTAAATACCTTAGTTACTTATTTGTTTGGACATTTCCGGTTGCCTTTTTGTTACCTCTGTATAGTTTTTAGTGTATAGTTGAATATATGCTTATATGTTTCTATTTTTAAAAAATGTTTTAATTAAGGCAGCACAGCTGGAAACTATCAGGGAAAATATTTCATTGCACCTGTACTATGTTCAGTTTTGAATGTGACAAATAAAGGTCTTCAATCTTGAATCTATGGAGGTAGTTTGTGCTCTTGAAAACGCTGCTGGCAGTGACTGTGCCACACTCTCTAAACAATAATAATTCAACCACCACTTTATATTGGACTGCATTATTCAGTGTGGTACTAGCCATAAGAACACAGATGTTTTGGGTCTAAGTTACAAAATTTATTGTTTGTGTGCTCATGTCAGTTGCTCAACCATATGGGTATCATGTGTGCCGGTAGAAAAAATTGATTTTGTACCTGCTAGGTCATCAGTGTAATCCCAGATTGGCAAAGACAAGCTTAATGGCCTAATATTTATATTTTAAGGTCTCTTTGTCATCATGTCACAGTCCTGCTTATAACAGTGCCATGATTTATGGTAATTGACAAGACTAACCCTTCTGGTTTACACAAGTAGCGCAAGAAAAGCCTGGGTCTTTTTAAAAATGCTTTAAGATGTGTAGCAAGTGTAGAAAAAGGCCAGAGAGCAGTATTTATCCAAAGCTTCTATTATTAGCCTGTTGGAGAATTGTAATACTGTAAGTTTTGGTGCTTTAAGGAAAAACATATTGTTGGCCTGAGAAATAAAAGAGAGTGAAAACCCCCATAATATGGTGAAAAAAATCCTTTGGTCTATTTGGCTATTTGTTATTAAAAGGAAAAAACTTTAAAGCCTGCTTATCCCAGTGAGGTCTGTGAAGTCAAGACACACAAGCAGTAGAGGTTTTAATTTTTCATAATAGAAAATCAAAGAAAGAAAAGAAGCTTTGGCCAGAGACATTTTTTTCCAAAGTATTTCCTTATTCATTTGTTGCAGGAATCAGGACACATCTTGGGACAATCCATCAAAGTTGTCCCGCTAACGCTAGAAAGAGGACTCTACAGAGTCGGTATGCAGACTTCAGTTCTCAAACCTCAATTCATAGTAGCTACAAGTGAAGTAAATCATTGGCCAGAAAGGCTGAGTCTGTGTGGGCGGGGCACTTCACAACAGGGAACAGAAAGTTCAGCCATAAATTACACTGGTCAAGTTCTTGATGCTTTAACGTATTTTATGCTATGGGAACCGGCTTTATAATGTGCACCACAAACTTATCAGTCACGACTCGTGGAGAGTCCACAGGGCTCTCCACTGTCACACTCTGTCACAGGTGCTTTAGTACTGTTACCACAGAGTGAATTTACACATGGAGGAAGAGTCGGTTCCTCCCTCATGCCAAAATCCAATCCAGCCAGAGGTCATGTCCTCTTGCTTGTTCTTTATACAATGAAATACACAGGGAGTAAGAAGAATAATAATGAAACCTCACATCCCTTCTGTTATATCAATTCGCTTCCCCTCTCTCTATTTATACAAGCAGTGTCAACTAATATCATTAGTGTGCAATGTCATTACTGTGAAACTGCAGCAGGAAATGTGTCACCGGCTCATTTTCCTGCTTCAATAACACACTCATCAACACGAGTCCTTACACCATCCCCTCCCACTCCCACTCCTGGAGAGAATTGCTTCGTATTAATTGGAAGGTATAAATTACAAGTAATCACTACCAGGTTTTTCACTACCTAGACGATCGGCATTTACTCATCCGTCTTCCTGTTTAAACTATCTGCTGGAGAATCGCAAAGCCCTGCTGCTTATTTTCCAACGATTAGCTGTACATCAGCATTACCACCTCAAATCCAGCAGTTTCACATCCAGCATTAAATAGGATGAATATTGATCTGCTAAAGAGGATTTATTTATTTCATGCTCTATCCAAAGATCAACTGCTACCAGCTTTGGACGGATCTGCGAAGGTCTTACCGAATAAAGCTACTGCATACATGACTTTGGACTTGACATTTTAGGCCTGGAAGAAGACCAAACAGTAAATTCACTGCAATAATCCCAGATAAATGGGATGATCACTACGAAAGCTTAGATAGTTAAGTGGCCTACACTTAAGTCCAGAAACGATAAAAACACGACTCGAAAGAGATCCTCCATGTCGGGGGCGTGGTCTATGCAGTACTAAGTAAGAAGACGCCCACCTGAAGACGGCCATCTCTGCTGCTCGTAAGAGGCAGAGTCATCTTACAAAACAGGGTCATGGAAAATGGCATCTGTAAAAATAACCCACAAATGGTTCTATGCACCTGAACAGAATCTTAATTCCTTTTCTAATGTCAACATAGGAACTGTCTACATTACACAGCTTATTTTGCCTTGTTCAACACAAATTATATAGGAAATGCATTTATGCTACATCAGGATGTTATGCAGAGATTTGCCTTTAAACATCGGTTATTGCTCTGTCACTGTGTCCATTTTATAAGTGTAGTTAGGTACAGAAGTTAGTTTATTTCTTTATCTAAAGGGAACATTATATCTCAGAGTCTCCTTTAGAGAGTCACTGCTTCAAAGAGCTGGAAAGCTGCTTGAAGCTGCTTGGGTTTCATCACAAGTTTAATGTCCTACGATGGTTTGAATGCTTTTCCACAGACCTTTTCCATCACAGAGGAATATCTTGAGAAAAAGAAATATGTACTCTATAAGTCTTCACATTTCTGAGATATAATAAAAATTGTAAACTTTAGAACTTTATAGAAATTATATTGGAATTGGTATAAACCATCTATAACCCCTTGTGAAAACCACAGACAAACTCTCACCCATCAATACGAATACACACGATTTAACCCCTCACACAGTGAAGTGAAGGCAACCCGTGCTGGTCTGGATATTTTGGTGCTGGTTAGCAGCAGGGCTCAGTGAGCTGTCAGAGGAATAGCTCCCATACCGGCTCAGTGAGCGGCTCAGATGGGCGGAGCAGTGAGAGGGAGACAGGCGGAGAGAAAGACAGACAGGCAGACAGAAAAGTGGCCATCTGGACAGACAGGCCGCAGGGTCACATGGTGGAGTCACAGACAGGATGGTGCTCAGCTGCTCCGTGGCTGTGCTTTCAGCCTCAAAATCTTCAGAGACTACACTGAAACGGCTGGGGATGGGACTTGATTGAGTCCTGAGCAGAATTATTCAATCTGGATAGTTTCTGTTTGATTTTGGCTTGTTTGAGCAAATTTACTTTTTCCTCTTTAGGTAATTTTGGTTTTAGTTTTCATCATAAACACTTTCTACTGATTTACGGTAAAGTGTTGACTGCTCGGATCAGTTTATTTACATATTTCTCCGCATAACATATCCTATATTCATTTCAAATCTCATTAGCATATGAATTATGTGTTGCCCACAATATGATCTACAAAGATTTCTTTAAAGATGTCTAGAAATCTAGTACATAAAATAAGTTTTTCCTCCATTACATACATGTTCTTCCTCTCCATTTACCTTGATAATATAGGAAAAACTGTGTTGGTAATTTTACTCTCAGATAGCCCTGTTTTTGTTTTGCACTCAATGAATTTAAGTAGTAATATGAAAACATTTAGGCCTTCAAATATGATAGAAAAAACACTTACAATTTCACAGTATCTTTTAAATTGAGTACTCTCTGAGAGAATGGGGATAGTACGCAGCGGCAGCATGTTGAAAGATAAAGCAACCTGAGCTACCAGTAGATGGCGTCTGACACCTGCTTTAGATGTGTGAACTATTTCACTATCACACTGCAATTTCCCTGCAAATCTAACCTTACTGTTGGATTTCTAATAACAAACAAATTCCCACAAAATAAAGATATATATAGCACTATTGTCTAGGTAAGCTGACATGAGCCGATTTTATCCATGCCAAAATCAAATGTAATAACGTTAAGAAAACTAAAAACATAGGTTAGGAATGATGGTATTTGCTGCTTCACAAAATCCTTTACATATCAGTGCAGTTTGGGTTCACTTATTCATCCTGATTGTTAGTTTTGTTTTATGAATAAATTCATTAATGAAAGTATTTTAATTTCTTTAGCAGTCCTTTTATTTTCTTTGAAAGCTTCACTAATTTAAAAAATCTTGATTTGTCTTGAGCCAAATAAAACAGGCAATTTTTCGTGTTTTCATTTTATCATGTATTAAAAGGTTTTTAAAAAACTCAAAATCTTTCACAGGATAAATTGTTCCGCTCACAGCTAGCATAGAAACCATGTCAAAGGCTGTAAATGCCTCTCGCGTTGCATTCTGGCGTGTCTGTCTTGAGCCCATCAAATTAAAGCAGGTATTACTGGGAGAAAAAAGCTCTAATTGAGATGTATTTGATTGCAGCTTCGAGAATGGCTCCATCTCCCCTCCTAAACATATGGGTCTGCGCGAGCTGTCCGGCCATAAATTTTCAACCCTGCAGGACATTGTCTTTTTTTATGCCCCATGATCTATCCCTCATACATGCCAGAAAAGTGTCAAGGCCTTCTGGGAGTGAGAAGAAAACGTGCCGTGGCAGTGAGCGTTCAGCTGGCAGAGAGCGAGGATCCACAGCCAGCTCTCTGGGTAAGGAATGCCTTCTGGTTGTGTTGGTCGGCAGATCAGTCACACATCAAAAGACAATGAAAGCTAATTCTAATATTTAAGCAATAGGCTATTGCCATAGGGGAGGTTTTAGTACATACAGTTCTCCATGAGACTTGATTAAGTTGGAGTCTGTACTATTTAAAAGGACTGTTTGATTTAAATAACTTTCTTTTAATGTGCCTCAGATAAAATGTGTTACCTGTCAAAATGACGTCCCAGCGCTCCAAATGTGTGTTCAGCTTTCCTGCATTTGTCACACTTTTATTAGACTTTAACACGATTTGGTTTAGGTTTTCAGCTTTTTGTCTGTGTCCCTCTATAAATTATTCCTCACAACAACAAATATCAAACTCCGCGAGATTACAGATGCCTAAATCCACAGGAAATGTTCATGATGAAATGATTTCGAAGACGCTGTCAGGCCTTTTTTTTTTTTTTGTGAAGTTTACAAATGTAGCTGTTCAAATTAAAATCAAATCTATTTTCTTTACTTCTCTTCAGGTCTTGTGCACAAACTCAGACATTTCAAATGACACTTTCTATTCAGGAGTGCATCTGTAAGATGTGAGTATGTGAATATTAGTGTTACAAATGAACACATCTGAAGAATCAGAAGACCACACAAGTGGACAGATGGTCACAGCTATGCAATCAGCTTAACAACAGGACAACAAAAGAGCAGCCACGCCTTAAATAAAGGTGCTTAACCTCCAAGCATGCTAAGTACCCCTCGCTCCATTACCACTTAATAGGCCTAATCAGTTTTGGCCCAGATTAGTTTTTGAATCTATTGCCACAAAAGCACAGTGGCATATTAAATTAGTGGCTTCATTAGAATGAGCAGGGTCATGTTGTTTAGAGTTGGTGTTCCTTGGAATAATAGATATTATCAGCAGTGGTGAAAGCACTTGAGCTACATCACAACCATGCCACTGTATGGAAGGATTATGGGTGTGGATAGTTGTAAAGCTCTGTTAGGGTGTCTGTTTTGGGGGATACAGCTTTTCCACCTTATCAGGCAGAAAATGGTCTGTCAAAAAATGTTCCTGACTTTTTCAACTCAATTTTGACTGCTATAGTAATTAAAAAAAAAGAATGCTAATTTCCTAATTTATGATGATACATTAAAGAAATTTAAAGAAATTAGACAATGTTTTTCAAGCATCCTAAAAATCTCTCAGCATGTAAATAACCACGTAGACATACAAACACAAAAATGCCTGTTGAGTAATTTATGAGGCAGAACTTCGTGTTTGCTAATTGTTATTGCAAACTGTAAATTTGCACTATTATGTTCTCTATATTTACATCAGTATTTTTATGTTTATTCAAGCACAAGATCAAATGCACCATGGTGGTTTTCAGAATCAGAATCACGACCAAAACTAGATTAGATTTGACTGATCAAGGCCTAAAACTTCCCACATAATCTTATTTCAAAACAAATTAAAGTCACTGATGACGAGCTGCTCAAGCAGCTCTGCTTACTGACTGGCTGACTGACTGATGCTGAAGCAGTTCAGCTTTCAGATGATTCGATTTCTACAACAGTCATATTTTCCAGTGAAAAAAAATTAAAAAAAATATAGTGAGATGCATGCCACGACACATGCTGGCAGAGCAGATTGCCCCAAATCATTTAACCCATCAGATAAAGCACAGATGTGCAGAAGCAATAAAGAAATGTGTATACGCTACTGTTTAAGAACAAAATACAGACATTGTGTTTATTTTCATTTGTGTCATATGAAAATAAACACTCAGTTAATAACTGAGGGATAAGCTGTTCAGCTTGTTTTCTGTACAAACAATTGAAATTTAACTTATTTTTTGCTGTTAACAATTTCTAGTGCTCATAGTCTTAAATATGGTCTAAATTAGGAAATAAACCTTATGACTACTGCTCTTCATATTCAAAAATGCACTTGAAAAAGATGTTGGTGTTGTTGGTTGCGCCTACACACTCATCATATCGGCACTCAGCAAATTAAAAAAAAAAAAAAAAAAAAAACAGAGCAGAAGATAAAAAGATATTTTATGGAAACCTATTTACAACCATTCCTGAGACTTCACAAAAGAGCAGACAGATAATCAGACAGACAGGCACTACTGACACAGCTGAGCAGTACATGAATGTTTTCTTGACAAATAAAAACACTGTTCTGGTGAAATTCACTGCAAGGACCAATTTCAGGCCTCTTGCACCAGTTTGAGAAATCAAAACCAGGCAAACAGAGCAGGCTGGGGCTGGGATCGATATCTGATGATACAATCATATCTTACTTCTTGACACTGAATCAGCAGCACACCACACTGGGGAGGATGAGCTATGGGCGCTTAAATGAAAACAAGCAAGAAATAAAGGTTTTATGGTTGAAACGAACAGTTTTTCAAAAATGAAACCAAAGCAGCTGAAAATCGGTCTTGAATTTTGACTTCCTGCACCTCTTAAACCAGCATGAATTGTAACAATTTCGAAATACTAAGAGTCGCTTTAATTTAAAGACAGAATATCTAATTTCAACAAAACTTTATAAATGTGGAAAAAAGAAAATGAAATGAGAAAAAAGAAATGAGAGGACATCAGTTGCATCTGCACCAGTTATCTTTGCCTGGATATTTTTTTTTTTTTTTTTGCAGCCACACGTTATTTCTTATTTATTTCTTCTCATCATTTCTTTCCAGCATTGAGAAAAGACAGCATTGCCTCGCAGACAGCCTCAGTCACAGCTGATGATAGATTAATGAATAGGGTTCAATCTCGACCCGCTGGATGATTCTGCACATGCAGCAAAAAGCACTCAGTGATGTCAGGGCGGTTTCAGCGGCCTGGTGGTCATACAATCGCACGCTCAATCATATATGGACGCACTCAGATGGGAGGGGGGAGACCCAGGAGGGGCGACAGTCACTTATTTAACAGAACGTAATATGATACTGGATAATAACTGGAAACATAGTAGAGCGACTTGAACTGTATGTTCAAACACAGACGCATTTCACTCACACCTGCCCTGCTGATGATTGCTCATGCTCTATAATGAGCATACAACGGACTGGTTTCAATGGCATTTAGAGGGTTAACGGTGCTTATATGTGAAGCCTTGAAAACAATAAGCCTCCCATGTGATTTAACAGTATATCCTAGGATTTAAAACTTGGGCTCTTTAAAGTTGTATGTGAAAGCCCTTAAACCTCACCACACCCTAGAGAGGGAAGCTGTTTTCTTTATAGTCTTACATTGACTTCCATGGACTCCCGATCATGAGTCACCCCGTGTGCGTTGCCATCAACCACCCTCTCCCCCCCCACCACCCCCGACCCCCTCTACCCCTCTCCTGTCTACCCCCACACCCACCAAAACAGAGTGCCTTAGCTTTTAATGGGCCAGCAGGGCTTGGCTTACTTCAGTGGCACAGCGTAGCCAATGCAAACCAAATTATTGCTGGAAGAAAACAGCAGAAGGCAATTAAATCCCAGTTAGGCTGATCATTCCAGTCTTGATTAACAGGGTCAGTGGAGGGAGTCATCTTCTTTTCATGTCCACTGTGTTAATTTATCCCTTTTTAATTACAATAATGAAAAGTACGTAGGTTACACTCTGCAGTGGCTGCTTAACAGTAGAAAATTAATGAGCCCTTTGTGAGTGAGTGAGTGAGTGTGTGTGTGTGTGTGCGTGTGTGTGTGTGTGTGTGTGTGTGTATGTGCAGGTAAGTAGAAGAGTGTGCACATATGATGGCATCACTGGCACATCCTTACACTGGCAGGATAGCGTCAACAATTAAAATGGCTGCCTGAAAGTTTACATTGAAAGACAGTCAGCGAGTTTTGGCAGGGGTGATTTTGCACTGTAGGTGCCAACATGATGGCAATTTTGAATCAAAATAATCCCATTTGTTCGAGTGGTGTCAGATGTTCTGGTCTGCAGACTGTGTACCTAATGAAGTAAGCATGCACAACTTATACCGTGGTTCCATTGCTCTAATGCTGCCGTTTCTTCTGGCCAAGGCGCCGCATGGTTTTGATTATCACGTATCGTTTAAACTCAGTCACTCTCTCTCCCAACATTTGCCAACATGCTTTCAATTCAGTCTGTCTGCCTGTCCGCGGAAGAATATCCTCTGCCACAGCGATTTTACGATCAGTGATAATTCTGAAAAATGATGTCTCTATGCCGTCTCGTTGTATCATAAATGCCCCGAAGGCAAAAACTCACAGCTGTGTAATCAACAGCACTGATGTTGTTGATTTTACTGCATTATAATGTAATTCAGGATAAAACTGTGAATCATCACATGGTGAATATGAAACTAGAACATCAAGCACAGAATCTGCCTCACCCCCTCTTGTGTCAACTGTAGACATCCAGACTGGAAGACACACCAGCACAAAAACACGCATCAGCAGAGGAGAGCTGAGCAGTGATCTACTATTTGCTGACCAAATGACTTTCGCCCTTTTGCGTGGGAATTGGGGGGGAGGGGGGGGCATGGTGGTGGCACATTCTCCACTGCTATTTGTTACTATACAGTTGTCACTCAAGTCATAAGTCAGTCTTTGAGGCTAATCACAGCTAACTCCTCAGAAACTCGCCAGCCCCTCACCACAAGCCTCATACCACCTTGTCTCATTCCTACATTCCTACAGCCCTCTTTCCTCACTACTCCCACATCCACCCTCCACAGCCCCATCCAAGCCCACCCTCACCTTCTCAATCCACTCTTGGATCATTTCAATTTGCATCCCAACTGGCCCCGGGATTCCCTAGCCCTGTTAAAAGGCAGGCTATTTGTTGTGCTCCGCGGTTAATGCCGCACAGAGCTTTAAATACCCATATCAAATCTTGGAGGCTCAACAGATTCAGTTTTGCAAACCTGTATCGAACAGAGGTTCAATCCGTCAGCTTAGAAGTGTACACTCCTTAAGTTGTGTGATAAGGTAAAACCAATCACTGGATTAGGCTCTCTCTGTCAGTGATGGTGTATTTTCAGTGCACGGCGTTGCTTTGCTGAAACAGGATAAGCTGATGGAGTAACATTATGGTGCTTGAGATTTCTTTTTTCAATAGGAATACACTGTCAATGGATTCTGAAACCAGTGTATGATGCTGCTCTTGCAGTTGTGGATAATGAATTAACATTGGTTGTGAAAAGCAGTTGGTGCCGGATACCATGAGCAATCATCTCTCAAAACCACAAATTTGATTGTTTTTTTCATGCAAATCCAGCCTACTACCCGATAAGATTGATTGAGGTCTTAAAGCAGGATTGCAGAGTTTATTCTCATAGAGCTTCTCACAAACAAACCTCAGCCTTTAGATTCACAAGTATAATTTTGCACAGCATATGGTGAATTCATAACTCAAGAAAGCGAGAATCTTGAGAGTCTGATACTTTTTTGCGGTTACTCAGCCTTGTTCCATCTGGTTTTGGGGGAGATGTGGAAGGTTTCGGTACACGGCGAGCTTGAGTGAAAATTCATGGCAGGTACATAAATAATCACCCGGCTAAAATATAGGCTACAACTTCTGTCTCTGGTCAGAGTGTTGCAAGACTATCTTGGATGACATTTGAGAGGAACACGGAGCCATCCACAAGCTGCAAAGCACAAACCAAACGTCCTCTCCCTTTCCCCTCACATGAAGCAGGGTTTCCACTTTGTCCTGCCAACAAGCGATCCCTGGAAGCTCCCTGTCTGACATTTTACGCTTGGTTGAACTCACACTTCAAGCCTTGAGGCATCGTTTGCGGACAGCTATGGTCCAACTGTCATATTCTTTTTTTCGCTTGGTTTTTGTGTGAATGCAAAGAGATCAGTGTGGTGATTGGTGATGAAAACCCTTGGATCACTTTTGACGACTCAAGTGAGAAAACTTGAGAGGCCTCTTATTTGAGTTTTCTGGGCCGTAGAATGCCAGATCACAGCAGTTTGACAACAAATTTGCATGCAGTCGTCTTAACACTTTAGTATGTAAGGAACAAATTACTGTGCCCACAGGAATACTAATTTTTAAACACAGTTTCTTTCATTTTCTTATATAGAAAGACAGACAGACAGCTGAAAGGGAACACAAGTTTGGTTAATTCGTGACAATTTTGTGTAAATGTGACATGTAGTACAAGGTAATTGTGTCAAATTATCATGTTTATGTGTGTGTGTGTGTGTGTGTGTGAGAGAGAGAGAGAGAGAGGGAGGGAGAGAGCGACAAAAGCAATTTTCATCTAGGTCATGTGTTTCTTATAAAAGCAGTGTAGTTTATTCAAGAAATGACATAATAAAATGTAAAAAGACACTTGGGCAAATTGTGCTGCAAATGTAGAAACGGGGCAATGAGTGACTGCAAAACCAAAATGAATGCGAATTAAAAGTAGTCATTTAGTCTAGCCATGAGACGCCATGACAAATTATGATATATTTTAATCATTAGCTTTTTGGGAAGCTTGAGAATCCCAGTCTTAATAGGTTATAAACTGTTGACATATACAATTTCATAAGGATGCTGTTGTTTTTTTTTTTCAAATTATTTAATTGTAGGCGGCAGTTTGTAAAGCTTTGCAAACAAAAACCTTTCATCTAATTATGTTTTGCACAATGTCGAGGGAGAAAAACCCACATAATGTAATGAAAAACTGTCACTACTTCACAAACAATCTCCAAATGCTTATTAGAAATATACATTACATTTTTTTTGTCAGCACTATGATTTTGACAAGTCTACACTATTCCCCTTCAGAGTAAATGTACAGCACCTAAAGACATATAACACTAATATTAAATATTTGCTAAATTTTGCACCCTGTTGTAATTAACGAAAGCATTGTGTGTAAGAGAGACGAGTCTCGGCTTGGTTGTTGCCCACCTCATTCTCTAAAGCCTCCATGTAGCAGCTGGTGGTCTCCCTCTCTAACCAGTCCACCCACCATGTTGCCTCAGGTGAAATGGACACAAAAACTAAAAGGAGGGCGTCCATTCCTGGCCATTAGCCGGTTGCTATGCTAATCCAGGGATTACACGAAATACATTTACCCCACTTAAGGTTTCCCAGAATTCACAGACTTGTAATGACAAACCAGCTCCCAGACCTCTTATATCCCACACAGCATGCATGAATCTTTAATGTACCTGAAATCAGAACAGGCCTGAAGTCCAGTCATCACATGCGATCATCATAGTAACTAAGGTTGCCTCTACGATGAATGCTGATTTTACGGATGCTTCATGTAGATATGTTAAAGTTACATAACATGCATCTGACGCTTTTGTTCAAAACAACAAGACACACAGTTCTCAAAATCTGATTTGTCAAATGCACTTCCCTCAAATATGGTTGTTTTTCTCTATTTAAATTTCTTTTGATGCAGCTCTAAAGATGGCGGGAGCTCATGACTGAACACATCAATATTGAGAGTTTATACAATTCATAATTAAACTGCTCTAATTTGAGAACTATTATTTTGTAAGATTATGAGTGCCCAGCTCATCAGCTTTTATTCTGTAAACACCCCGTGTTTGATCAACTTGCCAGATGACAATGCTGATATTGGATGATTCTATAAAACCCTGGATTACATACAATAAAGTTTCTGTCTACAATAGTGTGCATGGAACTACAATATGATTTGGAAAAAACTGTGGTTGGGGCAACTTTGGTTAAGGTATATTTAACGGTAGGCACCATGAAAAAGTCTCTGGTGCAATGAAAGTGGCGCATTTTATTATTTTGTCCTGGATCAACAAAATGTTAAAAAAAAAAAAAAAGAAAAACAAAATGGCTCTCATACTGACTAATGATAATTAAAATAGGTGAACAAAAGATGAACAAGTAAAGGTAAAGAAAACAACTCCATGAGGAGATCTGACATTGGACAGATATTATCACAGTACTGCACCCAGAGTCTAATAACAGATTCATTACAGGTTTGACTGATTGAAGTGCAGTGCCAAAACAAACAGCAAGACTTCACGTTGCTGATTACCACTTTCAGTCATAAATTATCATCAGGGCAAAACACCACATGTGGCACAAAAGTAAGATACTAATTGCTCGCGCTTTGTAAGTGAGGTGCTTTACGAAGCCGATGGCAGTAAAATGTTGGCCCATGAACACACGATGCTTCTAATTAGTGGTATACGGTAAGAATCAATAGTGCCACTTATATGTTATGTCAGTTATGAGTTAGTTTAACAAGCAAAAGTTTCTAATTTAAAGCCACAGCACTTGGCACATGAAAAATCATCAGAGAACACAATAAAGGGGAAATCACCACAGTGTGATTGTTCCAGCCTGAAGCCTGTTATTATGTGCTTACAAAGCAATGTTTTCAACCAGAAAACCATAATGAAACAGCCCTTACTAAAGAGACCGCCGCACCCTTGAGCCACTCAAACACCTGGTGATGTCCGTCAACTAAACCCAACAAGTGTGGCTCCAGGCAAGGGATGAGCTGCTGTGCAGAGATAAGATGTTTGGTTCAGCCTGGGCAGACAATGCTCTGGGGTACATTTTCTAAATTTGCCAGCAGACTAGTACCATTTTAGGAGAAACACATGAAAAGTAATTTAAAAAAGTTCTATGTAAAGACACAGAATACAGACATTTAAATGACATAATACAAATGATAGGCCTAAATGTCATATACACAAGTGGGGAGATGGTCTTACTATTGATCCCCTGACCTCACCACCTGCTCAGTCCAGCTAAGAGCTAATGTTGACCCAGGACTGGAGATCTATATGGACAGTGCTTCTGTCAGTGTAGCATAAGGGATGGGCAAGTTAAAACTAAACATTTGCTTTTGGGTTTGACCAGCGAAGAATAACTCTGAGGGCAAGCACAATAAATGGTGTTATTTTACCTGTCTAAGATGGGTCTGTATTTTCAGACTCAAAATCTCCAAGTAAACACAGACCTATAATGTCTTAGTAACGAACAGGCCAGGAAAAATTTAGTCATATAATCCCTGTGGCGATGGTTGTGTTAAATAGAAGTTTTGCAGCCTCATTAATCTCATGGTAACTACATTTTGTGTCATAGTGGAGGGTTTTCTGTGTAATAAAGATGGGAAAAAAAATTCCTGTACTTGACTGATAAGTTTCATTCGAAGTATGTACACCATGTTTTTGTCTCCCACTCTAAGCAACCTGCTATTTTTTGGCACTTCTTCTGTAGCCAGATAATTAGCCAGCAGGCAAAATTTCCAGCCAATACCAGAGTAAACATGTGAGTAATCATGCGTATAGCCTCCAGTATGCAAATAATTATTGTTCACAAGACAGTGATGTCTGCTCCGCTAGCATGACTTGCTACTGCAGCTAAGAAGCTGACAATCTTCAGAAAAATCAGTCTGATGTACAGCATCACTGTGGAAATAACGTGTGAAAACATGCTTTTTGAGCTATGTTCACACCATCAGGTTATTACATCCATCACAGGAGACCTATTTGTAAGGATCCATTTTTTTCTGATTCCAACATCTTAACTCAGGGTGTCTGTTGAAACCAAGTACTGATCATTTTTTTTGTACAGTAATGTGAAGCCAGGGATTGCTGCAGAAGTAAAAACTGAGATGGCAAACTGCCATGACTCAATGAATGTAACTGACAGAGGAAGCACTGAATTTTATAAAGACTGTGACAAAGAAACTGTATTCAGTGAAAATCCATCAAGTCACGCCCGATAGCTGACCCATGTTATAAGGTCAATGTACATTTGGTTGAGCAATAACATGTAAAAATATTTCTGGCTTTGTTCAACAAAAATTTTGATATGCTGAAGTGAGATGAAAACAAATAACGCAAACACATCACACAACTTATGTGCTTAGTTTTAGTGATCATTTTTGAAATGATGACTTTGATTTATTTTTCATAACCTGTATTTCTCTCAGCATTTTACTGTTCTCCTCTGCAGCTTCTTTAGACCAACCTCATGTAGGAATGCCACCATTAGACATCCAGCATCAGCAGCACATTACTAGTCATCACACAAAGTTGTCACACACAAATTACATGGTATGCAAAGAGATTATTGACTGTGGCACAGTGATCAGAGATGATTTTAAGAAAATTCATATAACCAAGTTGAATAATCCGATCAATTCTGGGACTTTTTCCAAGCAAACAAAGCTGAACTTCGATTTGATGTTGATCCCATTAGGATTAAAACTGAGGAGATGGTCCAGGAAAAGGAACAGAGCAAAAGGACGGTATAATGATTAACAGAGAGTATCTTAAACGCTCTGAATACTTTTCTGTGATTGACAGCATATCTGGCTTGCGTGTCTAAAAGCTCAACCAACTGGCACTCCAGCCAGGTTGACATGAATTTAAAAATAGTGATATGACAGAACTAACATGGATCAAATACCGTAGTCAGTACAGGCCCAGGTGAGCCAACTGTCAGCATGATGAGGTCACTGCACTCTCTTCTTATGCTAAGTGCCGACACAGTTCAATCAAAATAGCTGCATCTGACTGTCACTGGCATGTTCGATGCCTACAAGCACGCAGACAATATATTTTTAGGCGTGCGTGTGCAGTGCACATATGCACACATGCACACGACTGCCACCGATTATGAACATACATGATCCCCTGGAGGAAGACCATAATATTGGCATTAAACACCTCAGGATTCTGCTGGTTTTTAATATATCTTAAATTATGTCAGGAAAAACACTGGAACATCACACAAAAGCCACAGTCAGTGTATAATGCTATCTCATAAAGCTACAGATCTCTCCAACAATATTGACATAGGAAGCAGGCAAACAAATGTCAGCCCGTATA
Organism: Toxotes jaculatrix; assembly: GCF_017976425.1. Lineage (NCBI taxonomy): Eukaryota > Metazoa > Chordata > Actinopteri > Toxotidae > Toxotes > Toxotes jaculatrix. Next base: position 22,826,868 of record NC_054403.1, read on the forward strand.
ACATATGAAATACTTAACGTAACCAATTTCCTCCTGTCAATCAACCTGGGAATAATGACAGACGGCTGAGAATCAATACCCCACAATTGAATTTTTCAACTCCCAAACATGTCTCATTCTGCACCATAAAATACTGTCAAATGTCATGGTGCCCTGAGCTGCATGTGGAGTCTAAAGATTTATTTTATTTCCACCACTGCAGTCTATTAGCAACAACGTTCCTTTAACCACCAGGGGAAAAAGCAGGTCCAGACTCCTCTGTTTGTTTCGCTAGTGAGTGCCCAAGGACACTGCCAGATATGAGTGAACTAACTGTTCCTATGTAATGAATATGCACATGCTGTAAAACACAGCAGCCTCTGATGCACATGTACAGTTAAAAGGGGATTTGCAGTCTCTTCCATGAAACTGAGGCAGTTTCATTAATTTGTGATACTCATGTCAGAAAAATTAGAAAACGCATTATTTTATTTTTAGGATAAAAACTATTTAAAGTGCACTTACTGAAAAAGACAAATGTTAGGGAAAGTTTTTTTTTTTATACTATTACTAAATGTTCCCATGACCTCTTCCTTGAATGACACATCTAGATTTTCTTCACTGTTAACCGCCACTGTAGCGGAAAATAACAGAGGGTCAAGCTACTGAGCATTGCGGTCTTTGTCTATCACCTCATTTACAATACGGTACCCTCTGCCTCACATAATCAATTAAAAGACGGCGGGGCTGAAGAGGCACCCTACCAGTCACAGAAGTTTACATCAAAAGGGAGAGATGCTTTTGAAGACTTGCTTCATCCTTGAGAGTCTTCCCCGAGAATGCAAGGACAGATTTAGACACTGATAGATGTGGTTCTGGCCTACTTCAAGGTCTCGTCTAAAACGTATCAGATTGCACCATTGCATTGTGGTACAGTATTTCACTGCTGAGCTTTCTGTGAATAGGAAAACACTGCACAGAAAAAAAAGTGTGCACTTTGGGAGATACTGCAGTTAGCTGAGTTTTGTGCTGAAATGTTTCTCAGTGTTTGTAATTATTTAAATTATCACTTATTTAATGCCAAAATATTCACCAAAAAAATTGTGATTTACATACTTTGCAGTAAATGTCAAAGTACATAACAGTAAGCACAGCACCTGGAAACGGTCATGCAACATCTCCATATAACATATCATGTTATTGGTCTATGTGAACAGGCTTAATTCTTTAGGGATGTGTGCACTTCGACTGAAGGTGAAAAAGAAAAGTGCAAACCTGAAAGTGTTAGCATTACCCTCAGCCCACGCTGGCCCTGTCACTGTCATCTTTACCCACATCTAGGTGAGGCAGCTAACATCTTACAACAGACTGAAGCCGACTGACAGAGAGGAAGGGGCTGTCTCCAAATTAAGGGCCGTTTTATGGTGTAACAGCTGTGCCGGCAGTATTGATTACCAAGCACTGTGAATGGGCCTGACCAATTTTTTATGAAGTGAGGAATTCTGGGTCTGTATGGCTGGCGCCAAATGGAAGTGACCACAGGACGGTCTATGCGGCCCACTGGCTGTTGCGGAGATCTTGATGTGTCCTGTTCACATCCATGTGCCAACAGACGCCATTATTTGATATGCACTCAGTAATAAAATGGTCCATTCTGGCTGCAACCAGATATATTGTTAATGGCCAGCTCTTTAAATGTCATCCCTCTATGTGCTGGGAGTTGTCACAAGACTTTGTTAGAGTTCTTTATGCAGAGAAATTGATAACTCAGTAAAATGAAAGTGACTTGAGACATTAATGTTGTAAATTATACATCTGGGCAGCTGCAAGAGCGAAACTCAAAAATGATGATTGATTTGCGACCACGCTGCAAAAAATGTCTATATCCAGAAGTCATCCAGTCTCTGTACTGGAGTCTGTCAGCTACGTTAAAAGAATACATTATCTTGACATTAACTTTTATACCTTGGTTTAATAGATTCTTATCATAATCGTACAATAAACTGTTTTTCTGTCTTGGAAGTGACATGTTTCACCCATTCACTGGTTCCATTCTCTGAGACTTAAGCTTTAGCCTTGTTGTGTTTGAACAGCACCTTCTTACTGTCCAATGCTATGAAGGAAAATCTGTCTGTGCTGCAGTATAACAAATCTAACCTAGTAGCACACAAATGTAAAACACAGATGAGAAGTTAGTGAAGTTTAGGCTGCCATGTTTAGAAGCAATTATAGTAATGTGAATTCTTGATGCTGAAAAATGAAATGAAAAGGCACTTTCAATTAGAGCTACAGAATCTGTAGTCTTTATTTTGTCCATCATTTCTACAAGTTAGGAAAACACTGTATACTCATATTAGTAATCAATTCAGTGACTAGGTAATAATTTTACTGTTGGCCCTCATTTTTTCTCAGTTTGAGGGTGTGTTTAAAGACAGTCTGAATGTCCGAAAATAAAACTTGGGTAATATAAAACTGTGTTTCTGTTAAAGAACATTTATCAAGGGTAATTGTTTTTAGACTAAAAGCTTTGAAGGCTGGCTGCATACTGGATGGATACTTTTTGCAGTGCACACAGTGGATGTTCTTGGTTCCCAGAAACCCTTATGGTCATCAGAACAGGTGGCTAGAAGCTGATTTTGGAGGGATGACAACCAAAATTGCAAGCTTGGGAGCACAGGTGTGGGAGTAATCCAATCCATATAGAACAGAAGATAATCATTGTTTTATAGGAGCGTATTAGGGTGCAAACATGTCCAGCATCCATTTATAATGTATGAGAAACTATGTTTCAGCAACTATAAATCAACCCCATCCCTTTGAGTGACTCAATATGTGTGTGTGAGTTGGTGGGCGGATGTGTTTACTAGTGTCTCAGTGTGTGTGCGCCAGTGCTGATGACACAATAGCGTGGCTGGCGTCTGGCTCAAGCAGAGTTATGCAGAAGTTGTTGGTTGTTGTGCTGATCCCTCCCTGTCAGTGTCACAACAAGCGTCATCAATCATCAGAGACTGGGGGACCAGACCACCCTTCCCTGCTGGTCTCTGTGTTGGCTCAAACACTCCACAAGCTCTGATCAGTATGGGAGGATTACTATATACAGTTCACATGATGTCAGTTCTAAAAAAAAAAAAAAAAAAAAAAAGAAAGAAAAGAAAAGACAAGTAAACCGCAGATGAGAAGCGATATCTCATAATAGATCAGGGTCACTTCAAGCTGACAATACCGACATGGAATATTAATAGTGTGATATTAGTTAGGCCTTTTATATATATGTGACAGTGACATGATAAGCATGATAGAATGCAAATAGGGATTTAACCACAAAACAGCAAGAGGGTGAACTTTTGCTGCACTCCTTCAAAAGTTTCAACGTCTTGCCTTGTGGACGGGATTTGAAAATGGCTCCTTCTGGCAAGGAAGACACCAAAACACATATGTCCAGCCTTGATGTTTGTTTATTGGAAAATCATTGCCACTGAAATGTTTAAGCTGTTGAAACATCTGTCTTGTATTATGACACACTGATGAACCACCCAATGTGACAGTTATTCAACTGATGGATGAAACTGCAAAAAAAAAAAAAACACAATCAGAAAAGAGTTGAGAGCCAGACTGTTCACGTGACCTGAGCCAGTCACCCTGTCTGTACTGTACCAGGTGTACTGTCAGCGATTGCCTCTGACATTTGTTATCTGTTAAAAACATCTGGTTTCAGTATCCACTCTCAGAAGAGGACAAAGAGTGAGACTTATAGCTGGGGGTAGAGAGAGGTCGAGGAGTAGAGCTTGGTTTACCCAACAGAAACTTTTACCAATTTAGACAGAGTATTTTTTCTCTCTTTTTTGGAAGGGCTTATGTCATGTTTTTGTCTTGACCACAAACTTCTGCCTCCCAAAAAGCATTTTTCATATCCATGTTTACGGAGAAACCACACCAGTGCATTGCTGTGAAATGAGTCGTCATATCAGCCGTGCCTGACAGCGAAGCCCCCCCCCCCAAATCAGCACACGAGGAGCAGAGCTCTCTTTGGTCTCTGCCACTGTAGTGGAGGCTGTTGACAGAAGTAGAGACAGGCAAACATATGTTCCCTCCAAAATACAGGAGGGGAGGGCCTTCTTGTTTTCAAAGAGGCCATTATCGCCGGAGTGTATCACCACCCCTCACTGTTGTTTGAGGAGGGGTTGTCTCATGGTCTCCTCCCGGTCCCAGCTGAAACTGTCACAGTCAACCCACTGAAACCATCTTTCTCTGGTTCACACACATGTTTGCCCAGGACACACACCCAGATGTAGACACGTACTGTACACAGAATGACTGTATTAATTAATTAGTCAAAGGATGGCAGCACTAGTGAATGTGAAACCAAATTTCATTGTTTTAGAGGACTACAGATTAGGAATACAAAATATTTCAAAATAAAGTCAACGCTATGACATTACATCAAGGTTGTTGTAGCCCAAATTAACTACTCTACAACAATGATTACCTTATAAAACACGTAATCTTCTAAAATTAGCTGTAATCTGGAAAAGTAATCCTCAGATGCTCACCCACACCTCCAAAGCTGCTCCGCACACGCACGCACAGAGGGGCCTGTTACCACAAAATGACAAACCAAATATTTGGGAATGGTGATATCATTCTGCTAGGCCTCATTACCATAGTCTGAAGCACAAATGTAGTTTCAAAGACTCCAAATCCCATCTCATTTAGTCTGCCAATATGCAGAGTCTGTCCTCCAACTGCCACAGCCATGCCAAAGCAATTTGTTTCTTATATTGCTTTTGGAAGCCAATATGTTTTAATTAAGGAAATACATAAGCGAAAACAACACCATAAATAATCGTCTTTCCCCACCCATGACAAAGGAATTTCGTCAGATCTTTCTTTCTTGGTCATGGCATACATACTTCAATGAATCAACCAAAGTAATGCTTGGAGGAGGAAAATATGCTTTCTCATATGCAGAGCAAAAAAACCCCACTTTGGTTGCATAGGTCTTATCAACCTATGTAACCAGTGTATTCAGTCCTGTTGTGACATAAGTTGACTTCAAAACACACGTTTTTACTATTTACAAAATATGTTTACTACACTTGTAACTGAAAGTAAATCTACACCGTAAATTGTACAGTTTCTTCATGAAATTTACAGGCACCCCGTTCCTGAATTATCATGAAACTTGGTTCACAAACAAACTAACGCTGACACACTTCAGCACAGATTAGGTGATGTTGTTTAAATGGCTCATTAATAATGTGGTCTATCCTTGCTTGTGATCCCACAGATTAAGTCAGCTTGAAATGTATTTGTCCATGGATTATATGGTGCCATCATTTCAAGGACAGTTTCACATGCCGTGGACCAGTTACAATTCTAGAAATTTACACTTTGTCTGGCAACAAGGTGACATGGCCAAATTTGGTGGTGTCATGAAAGACCATTGAGTTGATTAACATGTAATGTCAGTATGACTTTAATACAATAATTTTTGGACATTTCATGGTATTGAACAAGTCACTAAGGTTTTGTAAGAGCACATACAGTATCACATAACTCCAGCAGTGGTGCTGCAAGGCAGTCAACAAAAATAACACATTTCAGAAGGATGTCACAACACAGACAGGATGGGACGACAATTACTTGGGGACGTATCAGCGAGATTCGTCAGGAGACTTGTCCACATTGAAAACTTATCTGCCAAATCGGCTGTCCTGTCATCTAGCGGGCAGCCTTTTTAAGGCAGCACAGATTATAAATATTCTATGATATTGATGTTGTGTCTAGATTTTGGTCTGAGGCTTGTCCTGTGCTGCCAAGGTTCTACATTCCAAGCCAACAAGTAGATTCAATACACAAAATGTCTCTGGCCTTATTGCTGTATCTCTGCAACAACTCAACAACAAAACCCTGACACCAATTCTATATTTAACACCGCAGCTCAGTTCAGTGGGTACATGACCTAACTGTTTAACCTTTATTTTGGGCAAATTTCTGGTGTGTTGTGTGCTGTGCTCTTTGTTTTTTCTTGTTATTTAGTGTATCATAGTCCTTTTGCAGCAGTGTTGCACTGTGCAATGTTGTTATATATATGTATATGTAATAGTAGTAAGTTAATATAACTACCTTAAACAACAGATCCTTGTTAATAACTTTTGCTCACAGCCTAATTTCTTGCACATATTGAGATTTCTTTGTTAATTGCTGATCAGCTGCAGCTGGGCTCCCTTTGCTCAGTTCACCACCTAACTCAAACAAGTTGGGAGCCCCACAGAGTTGTGACAGATTTTGTTTCCCCTCTAGCCGACTAGGCCTCCACATTTCCATACATACAGCGCAGTTTCATCATGGATTCATTTTGTAAGCTAAAACAAGCTTTTTTCTGGTTATGAGTCAGCTCGGGTAAATGGATTTTCCATCTTACTCTTCATAAAGAGGGAGTATCTTTCCTCCGCTCCCTGTGATGTCAAAGTACAGTCAGTCATACGGAGTGAGAGCTCTGTTGGCACCCATCGAATAGACAGTGTCGCCCCAAACCCAAAGGGATTACATGTGTGTGTCCTCTTTGTTCACAGACATCCAGCGGCATCTGGCAATAGTCAGTCCCCTTGTGCTCCTTTATGGAGAGTGTGTGTGTTATAAGAGTAAGTGTGCTGTGTGATCAAGTTTCTCAAGCTTCATTTATTAAATTAAGCAATGCATCACTGTGATTTGTCTTGCTTTTTTAAAAAAAACTTTTATTCCTAGGGGAAACATAGAGCTGGGAAGATACAAGGCCTTTCATATTTTGAGACAGTGGAACGGAAGGAAAAGGAGATATAGGGAGTGAAAGGACCAGAGAAAGAGAGAGCTGGGAGAGAGGGAGATGGAGAAATACAGAGGTAAAGAAGCAAAGACAGGAAAAGGGAGGGGAACGGAGGCCCTCCTGCTCCTCCTCTCCTCCCTCAGTATCACCTCAGAGGGAGAAAACAACCTTCTGCCAGGTCGTTTCTCATCATTTGTTCGATTTGTGCTGATCCTACTTTATTTTCATTAAAAATAACTCAGAGGAACTGCTTTACATTTTACACCACCCACCCTCCCTTCTCTATGATAGAGCCCATATTTTCATATGCAGGCAAGTTAAGCTTACAAGTAACAATAAAATATTTGAAATTATTCAGAAAAGGTTTGATATGGTCAAAGTTATGCCTCTCTAAACATTATTATTAAACTTAAAATTAAAAAAGCAAATCTTTCAAAAGAAGAACTGGAACACTAACCTATGCTCCCCAACAGTTTATTAATCACCTGGCTGCAGCTCAGAGTCTGACTACTCCCAGAGTCAACAGCCAACACCTGAGCATATTTTATGTAACCAAGTGGAACAACTGTGGCAGAAGCTCATTTTCAGCCCTTGTTCAAAGCAGTGGTGGGTTGGTGCTGATTTGCACTAAATTCCAGGGTCATCCATTTTTCATTTTATTTTGCATTAAAGAGCAGTTTAAGCATAGCTGGAATTATATCCTCCGAGATTTGCTATGTTCTTTAATCACAGTTGTTTTTCAAAATAAAGTTTTGAACCAACTCTTTTAAATATTAATAACCATAATTAGGTGCAGTACAAAAGGCGCCAATTTTAAGCCCGTTGTAGCCCACTGAAGTCTCTTGCTTTGTTTACATGATGGCTTTGGCTGCTATTGAGAGATTATGAGTCTCATCAAAAACACAGAGAATTTTTGTTTTTCGCTGTAGCTATTTGTTAAAAGTTTTATTAAGGAGAAGAAAGTAAATCAGACTGTCAGTGAAGGAGCACTCATGTAAAAAAAAAAAAAAAAAAATCTGTAACTGAAGTGCATAAAGGACAAACACTGGAATACCACATTCACCAGCAAACATATTCAAATGGCCATGCATAGTTGTGTTGTCATTGCACAATATGCTTTCAGATTTCTTTAACAGATCAGTATACTAAGATTACAGTGAAGATGTTACTGCACAACACCTTTATGTAGTATGTATCTGATGCTATAGCTGCCTCTAAAAAAGAAGAACAAAAGACAGCTGCAACAAGCTTAGACAAACTGAACAAAAGTGAAATGTCAAAAGGAAGAAACAGGACATAAACACACACAGCGATGAAAAGCATTAAGGAAGCACAGCAAATGGAAATGGACAAAATAAGTGAGAATCACATCATGGTCAGATGAGGCCTGCTCAGACTTCTCACTCTTAGGCACATTTTAATTGAATAAAAGTTTTCAGTGGGTCACTCATTGTTCATAGGGACTGACTGGGATGTTGCTATGGTTACATGTGTATTCTGGTAAAGGATACAGGAATATGATAAAGTGCAACGCTGTGCCAAACCACACCCAGACACAACACAGGTAAATACAGCACTCTGCAGTGTCTGACTGATCACTGTCTGCTATATGCAGCCTCTGAACACATCCAGCAATTTGGCCACTGTTGACACTGATTTAAAAGGGGAGTGAAGAAAAAGTGATGTTAACTCATAATGTCAATTTAAATATGACTTGGTAACCATATGTCACACATTTTAAACACACACACACGCACACTAAATGTAAAGCTACTTTACAAATCTGAAAATCAGGAAGAGTCCAATTTTAAAAACTTGTAATGATATTTGCAGATATGGAAATGTAAAGTGGCTCATTCAGTGGAGTGAGTGCAGAGAATAGTGAAACATTAATCATAAGGTGGTAGGCGCTACACTGGGTTATTGTATTGTTAATTTTTTTTTTTTTAATTGGATACATGCATTTGCTGGTCCTTGCAGCTTCTATGTTTGTGTTTGTTTTATTTCATCAATCAAAATGCTGAATGATTTTATTAATTTAACCCACAGAGCAGTCTCATGTTTTCAAATAGGCTGCTGCCGGGGAGACTGTGGAGGCATCGTGGCATTAGTTTGACTTTATTCTCATTCCCATCAGGTCTTTTGACTGCGAATGAGTATGAGAAGGAGGCCAAAAGGTCACTGGTGACTAATTTTCTGAGCACTCACAGATTGTGTAAGTAATGGAGCACTTATTGCATTCGCTCCCCCATCACTGCAAACAAGCCCCAAAAAATCCATACAAATTCCCACACGCAAGATAGAGCCTGGGGAACGGAGAAGTGGCCCATTTTTAAGATATAGCGAGCAGCGTGGAATAGGCCTAATGTGCAATTTAAAATCAATATCTTCTTTTTTTAAAAAAAATGCCTATCCTACCTACAATGGCATCATCTAAATATCAATAGGTCCTCTCAGTGCTTCAGAGAGAGCTGGGTGTGAGGAGAGACAGATCCGTGGTGCTTTGACCAAGGATTTCTCACTGTCTATCCAGAGGAATCGGGTTCTCACTGCCTCTCTTTCAATTTTAATACGGCACCGTAGTTGACGCATGAGGTTTAATAAAGTAGCACAGTGTCTGTCAAGCCAGGTGTAGCTTCAATCCTTTCATATTCTAAGTAAATCCCAAAGAAAGGTGTTGAGGATACCGGCAGAAGAAGACAGGCAGGTATAGAGAGAACTGGAGGGAGGTGGGCATGTTTTTTCCCTTTCATCTGCCCAAGGTACTATATTCTTTTTTCCCCCTTGCAATACTGTGGATTTTGAAATAGCTTTATCTCGAACAATGTAGCTTCTGTGCATTTCATGCTGGAATTTACTGGATTTTCTAGAAGATGACCTGTGACTCTGTTTCTCTTACAAACGCACGTTTTAACAAGGAAATGTACCATATCATCACTCAAAGAATCAATTGGCAATGTCTTGAACTTGAGACAGATCATAATAAAACCTTTATCATCAAATTCAATGCAAACAACAACTAAGAAGTTTATCATGTCACCACAAATCCTTTATATCTTTTCTCTCACATTGTGTGTAGTTCTCTAACATTTAGAAACAGAAGATGAAAGAGACCATCTATCATTGAAAGATAACTTGAACATTAGAAACATTTTTCTCCCATTTAAATTATTATATCTGGCCCAGAAGTGTACGGGATGTGATCTGTGGATATTTTTATTTTCATTTCAAATTCATCCAGTCAGGCCCTGGAAAATGTGCTATTTCAAAAAGGTAATTAAAGCTGCAAGCAGCGATGACGGGCCCTCGCACCCCTTGCGACCCGCGGGAGTCGCAGCCGGCGCAGCCAAGAGTACCAGAGTCCTCCTATGTCCTCTCCTCTTCTCCCCAGTACACGTCATAGTACAAACAGGTTATTTCCTGTTACCAGCAGGGGGCGCCACGAGTAAGGCGGGAGTTTGACATATGGAGGCGTTCAGGGCAGAGCCCTCATCATGCTCATGAAGTTTGACGATGTTTGGATAAAGTATGTGGATGTGAGAGCCATTCAAAATGTCATGGCAAATTCACCAAACGCCATCGAACTTTGGCGAGCCACAGAGGCCACGCCCTTTAACTTAGAGAAAAGTCTCTTATAACTTTTGATCATCATGGTCTTGAGGTGAGGTCCACCAGATATGAAGTTGATCGGGTGAAATCCCTAGCACGAGTTCATCCGCATACCAGTGGTGGAAAGCAGTGAAATTTGGCCGCCAAAAACAAAATGGTCGACTTCCTGCTGGGTTGAGGCCATGGTGTCAAGAGACTTTTTTTTGCGTCTGGAAGTGTTCTTTATGTGTACCGATTTTCATCTTGGTATTCCAAAAAAACCCATATGGAGAGGGGTATTTTAAATCTTCAAGGGGGCGCCGTTGAGCCATTTTGCCCCGCCCAATTACAAAAACCCCATCAGAGTCTAGGACCAGCCCCCAAGAACGTGTGTATGAATTTTTAGGATCATAGGAGGTGGTTAAGGTCATTACAAATCCAAACGTAATTTCACGGCGAGGGATCGTCAGTTGCCGCGCCGCCACACAGATGCCATTGCACCCAGCTTCACGGCCTTTATAATGTAGCTTCACCAAGTAGTTGGGAAGGTTGTAGAGCAGAAACCAAGCCGATGGTGTCAACTATTAAGGAGCAGTACACTTCAGAGTAAGAATAGGTCATTTCCTGTTACCAGCAGGGGACGCCACGAGTAAGGCGGGAGTTTGACATATGGAGGCGTTCAGGGCAGAGCCCTGATCAAGCTCATGAAGTTTGAAGATGTTTGGATAAAGTATGTGGACGTGAGAGCCATTCAAAATGTCATGGAAAATTCACCAAACGCCATCAAACTTTGGCGGGCCACAGAGGCCACGCCCTTTAACTTAGAGAAAAGCCTTGAATAACTTTTGATCATCATGGTCTTGAGGTGAGGTCCACCAAATATGAAGTGGATCAGGTGAAATCCCTAGCACGAGTTCGTCCGCATACCAATGGTGTAATTCGCCAAAATCGCCAACTTCCGACCACAATGGCGGACTTCCTGTTGGGTTGAGGTCATGGTGTCAAGAGACTTTTTGGTGTGTCTCGGTATGATCAACATGTGTACCAATTTTCATGCACCTATGACAAACTAAGCCCAATGGGAGGGGGGTTTTGAAAATTTCAAGGGGGCGCTGCGGAGCCATTTGGCCCCCCCCATTTACAACGACCACAAAATATCAAATTTTTCACCAGACCTGATGAGTGTGCAAAATTTCAGGCGTTTTAGAGCATGGGAAGGGGTTGAAAAATGCAGTTGTTTGGGAGGAATAATAATAATAATAATAATAATAATAATAAACATTAGAAAAACAATAGGGCCTTCGCACCACTCGGTGCTCGGGCCCTAATTAATGTCTCTATCTTTGCCATGTCTTGTGTTTGCTCATCTCTTCCCATCTGGATTCCATTATGGACAGGATTCCTCCGATAAGGCCGTCAGGAGTAGAAAGTGAGAGGGAGAGAGAAAGACAGAGAGAGGGGGGAAAGAGAGAGGGAGGAAGGTGGTAGAGAGGCTACCTCGCAGCACCCCGATGCACAGGGGGAAGACAGGCAAGAAGCATGTCTTCCTGTCATGAAAATGTTTTCTACGCAAAATGAACGTATTTATGATTTCTGATACATCAGTCACATTGTCACTGCTGGCACGGGGTCATCTAAAATGGGAATCCTGCAAGGAAATCATTTCTCATTATAGGCAGGAAGCCATTAGGTCTCAGTATCACAATCTCTGAATCACAAATTCCTGCACATATTAACAGACTGTAAAAAACACTTTACATGATGTAAAACCAGACAATGTGAAAGCAAATCATGAATCTGGATTGAAAAACCATTGGGGAGTAAAACAAATAATAAACTGAATACCGTTTGGTTCTGGACAGACTTGCATCCGTCAGAATCTGTCCAGTATAAGAGGCACTGTCACTATTTTCTGATGGTCTACACACTGAACAATTAGTAAATTAGTTGAGTAATATTACTGAGTAAAATAATTGGTCTCTTTGATTTTGTCTGTCCACGTCTTGATTTCATGAAGTACAACAGACAGAAGGACCAACACAGATCACTGTGCTGTATCAGATGCAGCGCCGTCTCATCAATAGACCAGTTCGGCCAAGGTCAGAGGGAGCTGTAAGGGTGACCCCTGGATGACCCCTGGATCCTGACTGGTCTGGCCTGGGGCACTCTGGCCAACTGCTAACATGACTGCAAAAATTGATTGGTGCTCTGATTTGAACAGACCACTTAAGTGTAGTATTGACACCAGACATCATGTCTGTAAGGCAGAAGGTAAGAATTAATTTCACATCTCTGAAGCTGGACTCATGCCTTGTTTTTGTCCTGCCAAATCCTTGTATAGGAGCAATTACATCTAATACTTCATGTATTTTTTTCTTAACATCTCCACTTTTTCAAAACATCTTAACTTCTTGTAATATTTTAACATCATGTCAAAATTATAACAGAACATCACTGTGTGCTCTGCTCCTGTTAGCGTGACAATGTTTGGCCCCTGGCCATCGACATGTTTTATTTAATAATGTGGGAATTTTCTACTGTTTTGCTTTCATTACAGTCTAGGAGGCTAAAGCTGAAAACAGAAACAGAAAGCCAGTTGCTTTAAAGCCTGAACTTTACCGCCCAACAACTGTCAGATGCAATATGAGCATCTGGATTCAAAAGGGAGGGTTTTTAACAGGATGTCTGCTTAATGTAGCTGTATTCTTTTCCTCTCTCAAAATGTGTGCTCTCTTTCTTGTGTTCCTCAGTATGCTGAAAGTCTACAACTTTCCTGGTGACCACCCATTGCAACCCAGGCCCATGCTTGCTCTGGGGTCCAGAGATTTAGGCCGCAAAGGAACTAAAGCCAAAAGCCGCAGGGGAGTATTTCCGAAGCCGAGATGAAAAGTACGGCTCAGGCTCGGGAGTCACAGGGACACAGGGAAAGAGAGAGGAGGGAGGGAGGGGTGAGGAAGGGAAATTTATTTCTGTTCTCTTGCTCCTGGGCCAGTCCGCAGGCCCATGTATCAAAAAGACCACCACGTTCGAGATGAGCCAGTAGGCCGATTCATGGCAGAATGCTCAACACAGGAGACCTGAGTAATCTTAGGCAGATTCGGTCAAATGGCAAATGTAAAGACCGCTTTAAAAAGAGATAAATATTTGTCCTTACAAGTGACTCTGAGTGCAGAGATTACACTTTGATTTGTTGCCTGAGCAGTTGAACTCTAAAACAGTAGTTGATATTGTTGGTGCAACTGTGTATTTTCCGGGAATTTTAGAATACGACCACCCTCCAGAAATTTCAACAGATATTCTTCCTTTCAATCGTAGCATGCGGTGCAGTCTAGGCAGAGCAATACTACAAAAGATAAAGGCTCTCATATCCTACTATCTCAGTGGTATCTTTTATACTTGATTAAATCCAGAAATCTGCAATGAAAAGTGTCCTCAAATTTTATTTAAATAAAATACATGATCCATGAAATCCCCATTTCTGTCTTATTGACAAAAATACCAATTGATGTTGACGTTGTAGCAAAGCCTAATTTCATGCCTGACAAATTTTCATGAACGTATGAACCACCAAGCAGTGGAGCAACGCAGCACGGAGACAACCTCTGGCACGTGATTCATTCTGGGAGGAGCCAGCACCAGCAATGCTGCTGTTTTTGCTTCAGTGACGAAAGATCAACATTTGTCTCACGGTAGCGGATCACTGAGAAATTGAGTGGATTTCATCTGGGAGTCAGATTTCGTTGTCTTTCTTCTCCTTGCTCAAAGGCTGGATCCCGAAGCAGATGTGCCTCCAAGGCACAGGCCATCAGGTTGAAGGGTGCAGCCCAGGCTGAGAGTTGGTGTTAGGGTTAAATTTAGAGGTCGGAGGTCAGATGAAGGTCAGGGTTATGGCCAGGTTGGGGTCATGGTGAGGTCAAAATATGCAGCCCCCTTAGGGGAGCATTTAAGTGGTCACTGTTTACCTCTGTGTCCAGTTAGAGAGATGTCATCTAACATACTGCAAGTGTAAGGAAGTTGTTGAAATGTGTATTCTGTGAAACATGAAAAATATGCAGCAGTGTATTTAAAATTAGAGCTGAAACGATTCGTCAATTACCTTATTAGAGGATCAGGAGAAAATTATTTGGCAACTAACAGTTAATCGTCTCAAAAACATTTGCTGGTTTCATCCTGTCAAATAAGAGTTTAAACAAGTGGTTGGATAAAACAAGCAGTTTGAAGACACTACTTTTGGCCACTGCCAATTATTAAAGGCTTTTTTCACTATTTTCATACACATTATAGACAAATGACTATTTTCATCAAGAAAAAAATTGCCAGGTTACTCTATAATGAAAATAATCCCACATTATTTATTTATTTGACTCAGTTAACCTATTATCATTGTTATTAGGTCTTAACAGCAGGACTTTTTTTTTTAAGTAGAATCACCAAAATCCTTGCCTAAGAATGACTTCTATACCCCCTGATATGATTATGTCTAATGCCAAGAGAAATATTATTGATGTTTCTATGGCATCTAGCACCAGTTGTTACTGATGTCACTCTTGGCTTTCGCCACCATGTCTGGTGCTCCCCTGCTCTCAGAGGCTGCGGCATGCTGGGAAACCTTACACCGTCCAGAGAGGGGGACATGGGATGAGTCTGTGCACATGTGTCATGCTGGGGGGCACAGACAGTGCGTCATATCAGACAGCTTCCCTGCCATGTCCCCCTACCACAGGACAGCAGCGGCTCCCAAAACCAAAATTATATTTCCCAGAGATGAGGCAAAGTCAGCTAAAGCTTGTGCAGTCAGACTGAGAAACAGGCCAAAACACTGTTGGGCATGTGAGAACAGTTCAAGACTGTGACAGTAAGTAGTGTTTATAGCGTTTCGTATGTGTCTGTGCCAGACAAATCCACTTAGTGCTTCCCTGAGTAGACATACCAACAACGTTATGTGACAGATTACAAAAAAGTTTGATACTCAGTGAATTTTAAGTGAAATACAAGATACAAAATAAGATAACCCGAGTTTAATGATATGATGAGAGAAGCGATAGAAGGAAACGGCTGTTTACTAAAATGTAAACTGGCTTGTAAAAGGTTAAGGAACTGCCTCAGGCAGCAGTATTCAAGGATGCAAAGAAACAGGACGAAAATATTCCACCAATTCATTATCTCCTTTTCATACCATCTCTCTATTGTATTAGGAAATCCAACCAGGGGCGTTCTCAGGCTTTGACAGGCTTAAGATCTCATAAAATGAACTGTCACCTGCTTAGTTATTGGGTGCTTACAAATAACCAAGATGCATAACTTCAGAAAGTACCAGTCTCCTAAACCCTTTCCAGGAGGAAGAAAATAAGCTCCTTTCAATGCATTATTAATATTTTGCCTAAACTCAGTCTGGACCGAACAGCGAACTGGATTAGCCAAAGGAATTTAATATAAAATTCATGCCTTCTCTCTTTTTCTCTCTCACAGATATATTCAGTCTGTTGTTAGTTAGAAAGCCACGGCATTCCTCCGCGCACTGACAGACTCAACATATGAGAGCGAGGGTGGGAGCAGAAAGTGTGTGGCCCCGCTGACTGCCATGTGTTGTCATTTAAAATTATATTTTATGAAGTTAATGACTTACACAGGCTTATAGGTATAAATGGACAGTCTCTGGTGTTAATTTCATTGGCTGAGTGGGTCCCATAAAAAGGTCATTATGCGTGGTTTGTGTTTAACTCGTGTTTAATTCCAGGGAGTGAGAGGGGGAAGCTGTATTGATTAAATGACAGCTTAACAACTAGTTGTTTAATAAACAGGCTCCATGTATTGGACTAGAGACGAACAAGGAGCCAAAAAAAAAAGAAGGCTTGAAATAAGTATCTGGGCGGACACAGTGTGGAGATGAAGGAGTGGAAAGGGACAAAATGGAGGCTGGGACACATCAGGCTGATGAACCCCCCACCCCTCCTGCCTTGCTCTCTGACAAATTTATGTTAACAAGCAAATTAGCCACAGCGGGGAGGCCAGGACCAATCAATACCCACAATAAAAAAGTTGGTGCTGACCACGTAGTGTCTGCAATGTAAACTACCCAGCCCTCGGTCCCCAAGGCCAGGCCAACAATAACCTACAACTGAGCGAGACACAAAAGGTATCGACATGGAGAGCGCTTCAATTTCCCCAGACGGCGGGGCCCTGTCACATCAAACTGGCTATTAGTCACAAATTCTGCCTGCCACCGATCCATCCCCCATTCTCTAGGGGGACCTTGTCAACTTGAAAGTTGTGCCGCTGGCAAAAGGACATCTGGTTCCACTGTAGTGTGTGTTGAATACAAGAGGCTAGGAGCTGCCTGCCTGATAAAGGAGAACAAACAGGGCCACTTTAGACTTGTCAAGCCCTGTTAGAAGGAGCAAATGACAAAAGAAGGGAAGACGTTAGGAACAAGAGGCCGTTTTTATGGTTCTCTGGTAAAACAGTGAGGGTCTCTGTAGTTATGAAGAAACACAGCTGAACTGTACATCTTGAATTTGTCTTATATGACATGACAATAAGAAAGTTGTTAGGTTTTACTCTTATTTCCCCTAGTAGCAATAAAAAAATATACACCTACAAGGACAGAGTCTCCTTTAAAATATCCTTTAAATTTCCTTGTGTTTATTAAGTATCTCATTTAATCGAGAGTCTATGACAGTCGCTCATTGGCTAATAAGTTATTTCTGCCCTTCTCGAATATCTGACAGCCCTTCCCGTGCCTACAGTCTTTAGCACGAAACATGCTTTACTTATTACATGTGTGGCTCTCCTCAAAGTGTCCAATCCGACATGGCTGTCAGTGGCGTGCGTGTAGCCTTGTAAATTTCAATCAGCGTCTCACAGCGGGGTGCCAAGGTTCGACTTCATTTCCCTCCACACTGAACAGGTGGTAACAGACCAGTCATCACTCAGCGCTGTCTGAGTGATCTGTCGCCCTCGCCATTACTGCTCTATTAATTGCCCCTGGTGTTCATGACAAGAGGCTCAGGCACCCCGGTTAATGTTTAATGTGGCGACGCCTCAAATCAATGCGTGTTTAAGAAAGACACGCCATCCTGACCAAGACTGCTGGATTGTGCCATTGGATAGTTGGAGGAAGGAAGCGTCACATCACTCTCACTGTGGAGTGGCAATTAGAGAAGGTGGGATATATCATTTGGTTAATTGACTCAGACAGGGGAGTAAATCTGAAGCCTTTCTGCAGAGCTATTTAAACTATCATTAATGTTAATTGTAGGAGAGGGAGGGCAGATGGTTAGTCTTTGCTTGACCCTTGAAATCCCTTGAAGACTGTAAAAAGACAAGCTGAAAACAAATAAAATGTGTTTACTTCGTCAAGCGTTTCCACCCTCTAAAAGTACATTTTTAACACTGCAGAATAAGCACCAAAAATGAGCCTGTACACAAACTGTTAACAGAGGTTTATTTAATTAGATCCCATCATCCCACAAAACATGCACATGTTCTAAAGCGGGATATCTTAAAGGAGATTTATGATTCTATTGCATTTGCCTCTTGATCGAGGTGGTATCATCTGGGAATGGATCTGGAATACAGATGAGATCAGGCGATGGCTCAAAAAAAAGGGAGAGATCAATTTTAGAGGCAAGGGTTTGGCACATTTAATGAATTCATGCTCCTTCTCCCTCTCTCTGTCTTTCCCTCACTCTTTCTCTGCAAGGATGAAAAAGATGAAAAGAAAAACCCTCACACAGTGACCGTTAGGGAGGTGCTTTGCGGGCAATCAATCACCAATCAGTCATTGAAAGTGCTTGTCCTGCTGCTGGAGGATGTTCTTCATTACTTACAGACTTTCAGTGTGGTAGCGGATGTGAGGCTGAAGGTGTGTGTTTGTGTCGGGGTAATTATTCATGGCCTTCAGCTCTTACTTTTACCGCTCCTGCAGGAACAAGTTTAAACCTGCGATATGCTTGTTAGCGTTTGCAGGTGATCACAATATCATCAAATCTCTATTTCTGCCCCGTTTCATACACATGTACACGCACTGAATTTCACACGCATACACAGGCATGCACACACACACACACACACACACACACACACACACACACACACACACACACACATCATCCTCATGAATTTGGAGTCCTCTGCAGACCCAGTGGGCTTTGGATGATCCCCGAGGTTGATATTAGCTCCCATGATAGGCATCAGAGAATAACCCAGCTTAGAATGTGTTTAGATTCGCCAACCTTAACTTCTTTAAAAGCCACAATAAGCACACCAGGCCTGGAGTTTTTAAGACTGAAGGTACAATATGTTTGCAGTGTGATATTGCTTCAGAAACACACCTGGAGTCACGTTAAAGATATTTTTAGGAGAGTACACGAATTAAAACGGGGTCAAAAGTGAAAGCAAGCATTTTTTAAATGAAATTCTACTAAATAAAATATAGAAAAGGTCTAAGCACAAACTGGTGCAAACAATTAATTAAGAATTAAAAAAATAAAAACAAACTATAAATTGGTGTCTCACACAAAGTAACAGCTACCAGATGACAAATTCCCACTGCAACAACTGCAGATAGAGAGAAGAGAAATATTCAGACCTATCCCACAGCAGATATCCCACAACTTATTAGATGCGTTGCTGGAATATCCTATTAGGAATGAAGAAGGGAGGTTGAAGAGAAAGGGGGCTTTACTTTAAATTGAGGAAGTGCCAACGCACATTTATTGGCTCTAATGTGGTACAGGCGACCCCCGTCACAATATTGGAGCTCCGTGGGCCGGTACTGCTACAGTGAGGGAACATAATAACCTTTTTAAGGGTGCAACGTGCTGCCGACTCACAGAATAAAGACTTCACAGTCAGCGCCTGGCGAGAAAACGGAGGGCCTCGCCCCAGATGAACATAATCTTTTGTTATTATGCTGTTAATACGTTTTCGTTCCACGCGCTGATCTCAAACAAACCCACCCCAGCACCACACAACCGTCACCCAAAAAGACAGGATTTATTTCTATGTTCATCTAACCTTGTGAACAGAGCTGCAACGTCTCAGTATATTAGGGACACCTTGTTATTCTTTTCTATATACAGTAATTTGAAATGTACATGCTAAATCTATTTCTGAGCACTGCTATCTATATATATTAAATAAAACAGAAATTAAACATTTTGTGTATCTTATTGGAAAAAACTTGTCAGACACCCCTTCCAATCCACTCAATCAACCACAACCCAAAATCACTGTCATCTCCCACAATCCCTTTCACCCAGGATGCTGACACCAAGTGTTTTTTTTGGTTTTGTGTCGCTGCTCTGTGTGGCAGCCAATCGACCAGGCCATTGATTAACAGATTGGAATTATTAACTGGGGGATCATCCATCCCACATCGCCCATGTCATTCCCATTACTGCATTTCCATTATGCCTCATTTCAGAGACAAGGCACGGAAGAGGAGATGGGCCGGGCAGAAAACCTCCTCCTCATTAGCATTCTAATTAAGAGGCCATCAGATAATGATCAATCAAAGCAAGCAGCAGGCAGGCAAGCAGCAGCATGCAGATGGAGAAGAGGTGCATCTCTGTGAGCACAAACATGCATACACAAACACACAGTTAAACACACAAATAAATTGTTATAATGATTTTCCAAATGATTTGGGGGGGAAAGAAAACATTTGGTACATCCTGTCTTTGCTATTCTGTCAATGTGATATATGCAAGGTACTGTATATCTATCACAGAATTCAATGAAAGACAGAAGGAAAAAACTTTAAAATATAATAAGAACATGACAACAGAAATGCATTACCGTGAAATCTGAAAATGGATTTGAAATTTGTGATGTTTAATATAAATGTTTACATTCTCATTAATGGGTTTCAGGAATTTTATGAGTCTCTGGCCCTAGAAATCTGTTGTTCAATTTTAAAACTCCTGTTTTAATTCTGAAAAAGAAAAAAAAAATCTTCTTTTTGTATGTAAGTATCTTTGGCCCTGCCACAGCAGTGTGATGGACCACCACCTCCATGCAAGCACAGGCTGTTATAAATAAACATGGACCTGTTTTGGCGATATGTCAATGCTGTAGTGTTTTATGAAGCAGTATTTTATACCGCCATTCACATTAACTCCATAAAGCCGCTTGGCCACTGCTCGCGACCCCACGCCGGGCCACTGCTGCTGCACAATTATGCAGAATCCCATTGGCTTTGATTTAGGAACTATCAGCAGGCCGAGCTGCTGGGCTGAGAGTCGAGGTGGGGAAAGGGGGCGTCATTGATTGAATTTTATGTCGTTGTTGTCGGAGATCTTAACATGCCAGAATTTATCACCCGGAGAATAATAATGTCATATAAAAACTGACAGAGCCAAATAGGGCCGCCTTGTAACAACCATTCTTCATTTCAAATGTATTCGCTCAGTTTCTCTTTTTTTTTTTTTCTGAAAATGAAACATTTGTGTTTGACATCAAGGAAAAAAAATCAATATAAATTTATAAACCATACATGGTGTACACTTCATTATGTTGTGACAAATTTGTATGTCACAGGAAAGCAGA
This sequence comes from Toxotes jaculatrix, assembly GCF_017976425.1. Classification (NCBI taxonomy): domain Eukaryota; kingdom Metazoa; phylum Chordata; class Actinopteri; family Toxotidae; genus Toxotes; species Toxotes jaculatrix. Next base: position 22,847,791 of record NC_054403.1, read on the forward strand.
CATAAATTATAAATATATACATATATTTTGGGGAGAGATTGAATCCAGAGGACTCAACAAAGAACAGTCCCAACAATAAACTCCACCCTAATTAAGTGCGGATTAATTTCATTCAGCATTAAACTATGTGTATTTATACCATAATGACTAAAAAAAAGGAGTGTTAGTTTGAGTGTTACACTGTCACTTGCAAAATGGTAAAATTATTTAAAATGTCTGAAAAATGAGTTAATCCTTACAGTGGAAATAACATATTACATTTTAAAACAAAATCTTTAGTATGAAATAGTGAATCATGAGTAGGGGAAAAAAACAGAAAAACATTACAACCATTTCATTTCTGGCAGGGTATTCCTGAAGTCAAACCAAAAATCTATGTTTACTAATAACTTGAAGATAACAACAATTAGCAGCCAATCGTCTAAAATATTACTCCAAAATATTTTAGATTAATTCAAATATTTATCACTTTATACTACTTAATGCAGTTACGAAAGCAAAGCTATCTATCGTTATATATTCACAATATCAAGTTGGAGCTATGACTATCATCTGTGAATATAAAAGTCTATGCAATTAGCTAAGACTTTGCAGAACCAGAACTTGTGACTGCTGTTCTCAAACTGAAAAGAACACCAGGTTCTCATGTCGCTAGCCTGCCTATCTAATCTGAGCAGTGCTGTGGTTTAACCAAGCTGAATGGGCCCTGGTGTCAGACAGATGGGTGCATCAAGGTGGGCAACTGTGGTGCTGCAGGTATCACTCGGAAACCACCACCACCACCACTGCACCCGCACTGACACAAATACACAGACCTGTCCAGATGTCAAGTCAGTGCAGTGTAATTACACTCCCCATCTCCAAAAAAACGGCACGACGTTGACTGAGCCGAATTATTGAATTTTCATCGGCCGCCTTAGGCCATGTCGGGACTGTTCAATTTTAGCCTGAGGAGGACACGCCATTAAAGGAGATGAGTCAAGAAAGTGCCTCCCTCTGATTGCCCCAAGAAGCCATTACCGCCCAGCAGCAGCAGGACGGCACTGGTGGAGAGTGGACACATGCCCCAACTTAAACATACACACATACAGAGGCAGGCATGTAGTCACAAATGCATACACACATACACAGCTGAAAATCCACATATCCCCAACCTCACCCCAACCCCCCCCACCCCCCTCTTGCAGAAAGCAGACGCAATTTACATGAGTTGAAGGGAGGTGACAGGTAGCAATCAGCCTGGGGAATAGGGTTAGAGGCTGACGCCTGGTTGCGTATTACCGCCTGCCAACCAAAGCCTACAGATTGCTTATACCAGGCCACGACCTCCGACCCTGCCACATATCAACCAATTGCCCTTTAGTATAATTATGTGGAATAATCTTTTAGAGTTTGATTCGAAGGAGATAGGCAGGGAGGGCCACTTCTAATTTATTTTTTTAGGGGGGGCTTGTTAATAAACACTTTTTTGGCGCAGGGCCCGTCTGGCAGCTATAAGTGAAATACCCTTAGTACTGGAGGTCAGATTTATTTATTTGCCCGTGTATCTGTCAGTCAGTCCAGCCAGACATTTACACTGGATTGGCTGTAGGTGAAGACCGTTGGGAATGTCATTATCCTGTGATGATGTTTTATTGATAGTATGTATCATTGGAAGTGGCCCTCTTGGATCTGTCAAAATATCATTGCATTGTTTAGATCTCATTAAAATTTAATGAAGTGCAGTAGCAGCCAGTGTTGCTAACAACCTTGTGTTAAGTCAAACCTTGAGGTGACATTTTTCATCCTCTTATATTTTATATTTCCGAGAAACCTCATGTTGTCTCTGTGTCATCAGTGGATTGCAGCACAGCACAAAACAAAAATATAAACGCTAAACATACCAAATGTGATCATGTGTTGATTTTCTCTGATTTATATCATCATGGAACATCTAAGGGCATTTTATTCATATGGCTCAAAAATCATAAATTTGTCTCTTTACAATCTCCACAGCATATGACACCCTCTGTCTTTAGACCCTCAGGTTGGAAAAGAGAAGACTGCAAACGACACGCAGTAGATATCATGCACAGAAATAATGGCGTTTAAATTATACTGTGGAGAAACAGAAAGAGAATATTACGTGAATAGAGTGCAAGCACATATGATGTATATGAACCTGGGAAGATGTTGAGCAAATTCCAAGCACTTAATCAAAAAGTCCATCCAAAAAAATCAAAATGGAGAGATAATAATGATAATAATGACAATAATACAGCCCTAACTGAAACACTGAGATTTTTCTTTAAGTAAATATTAAAAGCATGAAATGCCACATAAAGCGAAAGTGTGCATGTGGTGGAAAAAAAGGCTAGATAAACCACAAGAAGCTGGGAAGTCAGCGTTGAATGTCATTAAAACCTGCTGCAGTATCCCCTCTTCCTCTTCTGTAACAAACAAACAGCTCACATCTGACAATTACATTAGTGTGTTTTCTCTTTTGGTGTCTGATCTTAACCTTAGCCCGTTAAAAAAATCATGAACTTAGCCCCTAAGAGTTTGGCATCCATCTCGACACCACACACAGTCACATTAGGAGCCGGGTCTGACCTTAATCATACAGTCCCATCAGAAACCTGCTGACCTTAACCTCCCAGGAGAACTCTCCTCATTCACACACTCACTGGGACCTCCGGCTGCCCATTTAGTGCTTTAATGGTGGGAGGCGCCCGCTCAGCCACCCATTTCATTGTGTCCTCCTCTGCCTCACATCCCATGCACACACACACACACACACGCTATCCATACACATAGAATACATAGGAACACATGAATTCACGGGCACACACACACACACACATCGAGGGTTTAGATCCCCACAAATACAAATATAGCACCCTCTCTCCACAGGGGGTTAACATCAACATATGTCCTTGTCACACACATAAAGGTGAAGGTAGCTGGTTTGTTTGGCCACGTGTGGCAGCATGTAAGGAGAAAGTATGAGAAAAGTGCAGATTTTTCAGAATTGTTTTTGCAAAAGTTGTCGGGGTTTCATAACCAAGACTTTTGACAGACGTTCTCAGCTTTATCGGAGGCGGGTGACACAGCTCGCATCCACTCTGCAGTTTGAGCAGTCTGTAAAGGGCAAAAAAGAAATCAATTCCACCCCGACAAATGTAAATAAGGTCTTATCGGGGCAGCAGCGACGCATCGACAGCATCAAGCGAGCAAATGTTCCACTCGCTTGCCTGTCATTTAACTACATCACCGGATCATTCCTCCATATTTTGCCCCGAGGACAACCAATTCTCCATCACATCTGCGTACATATGAGCTCTGGTCCACATGTGTGGGTATGTGTGTGTTTGTATAATAACGTGTGTGTGTGTGTGTGTGTATGTGTGTGGTTTTCATGTTTGCTTGTGGACAGCATCACTTTACATTTATTGAAATGAGCAGCTCTCCCTGGGGCGCCTGTGTGGAGCTGAGGCCTGCAGCCATGCTAGCATCTATCGACTCCCCAGGATTAGGGCTTGGCTGAGGCAGCCTCTCCCCTGTGGCCCCCGTGAAGTGACCCACACCGAGACAAAGTTCAGGAGGGGAGAACAGGGTGAGCTCTCCCGGGCACAGATTAGGGGCCCTGCCTCTCCCAGTGGAGACATGAAAGTGTGAAACGATACGGTGTGTCTTTGTGCGTGCACGAGAACACACACAAACAGTCACATCAAACAGGCTCAGGTTTGTTCAGGCAAAACTCCAATTAGGGAAACGTGTCACATGTGACAGGTAGACGCATTTCTCTGTGTGATATGACACAAATGCTTCACACAAAGTTACTGTGTTGTCCATATTAAAAATAAGTAGAAATTTAGTTGTTTTAAAGTGCTTTAATTTCTTCTTCTTTTTTTCAGTCCATTCAGCTTTTATGCATTTCTTTATGCAGGTTAAGGTCAATGACATTTTCATAAAAACACATTCTAAAATGCTGAACTCTAGGCAAAGGCAAGGAAAATTATGTCTAAAAAGCGCATTTTATATTAAAGGGAAACTGGATGAACTCTTTGAAAGAAAGAAGTCATTAAGAAGATAAATTCAGAACTGACTGATCATGTGCAGCAGAAAAGAAAGAAAACATCTAAACCATTCAGTCGCTAAGAGTCAGTACTAATAACTGACGGGCTGAAATACATTGTTTTCTGGCAGCTTTTAATATCCAGCATCCATGGATGCTGTTTTTTGGGCCAAATCAACTGATGCCCAAACTGTTTTTCTCACCGTATTCAGCAAGTTCTATGTGGCTGGGCATCATGTGTGTTATCACTGCCTCTTGTTAGCCACATACATCTCAATCATTCAGCCTTTCCCAATCAGGAAAGTGGAGACTGGGTGAGAGCCTCCACTGTATTAACTGTATATGTCATCTTTCAAATATGTTTTATCTTAAAGACACATAGTAAGCTAGTTTTATTCCTCAGCTACAACATTTTTTTTGTATCAGAAAGGCTACTCTACCAGCATAAAAGAAAAAGACAGCTTCGCCAGACTTTGAATTAATTCCCTTGGACAGAATTAACCCTCTATCCTAAAATCATAGAAACGATTTTAAATGGCTACATCTGTTGTACTTAACAACATATCTGAGAGTTCCTTCCCAGGAAAGTCCAATGGTGCCCAGAAAATGGTGCCTTTTTTTGCTTCTAGCATCAGCAGAAACTGGTACATACAACTGGTACGTACAAAAAAAAAAAAAAAAAAGGAAAGAAGTGGGTAGTTAGCATGAACAGTGATTACTACTGTGCTTGAACAAAGAGAGAAAAGAAATACAGCAGGTCACACAAGGTTTGTTTGCCAAGTGATCCCTGGGTAGAAAAGTGCAAAAACAACATGGCAATAACTGCCAGCAGCAAACATATCACCAAATAAAACAAAAACACACAAGAATTTTGAGGTTTATGGCTTAATGCACATGTGATTTTTATGTTTGGTAGTCAAAATCAAACACATCTATTTATATCTCATCTCGAGAAGGAAAGATGTGTAATCACTGTTTTGAAGCGCAGTTTGAAGCGCTCCGTAAGTAAGACATTTCAGTTTGTTGGTTCTTCCAGATTAGCGTTCACTGATCCCTACCTAAGGCCACTAATTGCATGGAGAAATGCAAAAATCTGTGTTCAAACAAGGTCATCTATTACACCGAGTCAGACAGGGATATAGCAGTCTATTTTTAGATGTTAAAGTAGTAATTAAGGTTTCAGAGATTTTAATTGGTTCTTTTGTTTCATATAAGCCCCTATGCCTTTGAAGCTACAATTACCAGGGGTGTGCTTTTTTATTAATTCATCTTAAGAATTTCCCACCAGAAATGTAGGAGATGCACTGAAACGTACAATTTTGAAAAAAAAAAATTGTGTTTCCTGAAGCAGTAACAATCACATTGGCACTTCATCAAATGAAATATCCCTGTTTCTGTTAAAAGGCAAGGGGTTACATACGGGAATTGGCTAATCCGGGGAAGGGAAGGGGGGCAGGCACGGCACAAGGAATGAACTCCTTAAGTCGTGAAGTGGCTATCTTGCCTCTGAGTGGTATCATCATCATCTTCATCATCATCACCACACAAACCCCTCTCTTCTTCGGGAGTGGAGAGGCAAAATAATTGGATTCTTTCCCACAAATAACGCCTTCACCCCTGAGCTTAATTAACTAGACAGACTGCAGGGCCAGGGTCCATTCTCCTCCACTCTCACTTGGCTCTTGGAGAGAAAGAGGAAAACCCAGCTGTTATTGCCCACTGGCCTTTATTACCATGGCTGAACAATAATATAGGTTATTAGGGCAAGTTGTTGTAAGAAATGGTCTTTTTTTTTTTTTTTTTTTTTTTACTAGCCCCTGTTATATTGATGTGCAACACTGATACAGGTCTTTAAAAATCCTTATAAAAATGACAAGAACTATAATAATTGAAAAAAAATGAGTGCTATCAATCTATCAATTGTTTTTTTCTCTTAATTCATCAATTCTCAAAGAATTGATGAATTAAGAAAATAAGTCTATTTAATGTGTGTTTATATTACACCTCACATTTATGTTATTCAGAGTACTTCAGAGTACTGCTACACATGTGAGCCACAATAACATACTACAGCAATAATCTAATTGAAAGATGACAATGTGCAATAGTTTCTCACACCCATGCAATCCTTTGGAGGTGTCATTTGTCTTGGAGGGGTGGGGACATGAATGACAGTAGTCAATACACTAACAAATACGGGCTTTGACAAGTACTACAACAAACAGAGGAAGATTCAACAATCTATCACAGGTCAGCTGATGCTGCGACACTATTGGTCAATGCATTAACAGTAAAAAAAAACAACAGAAGACCAATTTAAGGGGATAGTGTGGTAAGGTGTGTGGATTTAAGGGTTTTACTTTATTACCGTGGGTGTTGTTTTATGGCAAAGAGCAGAGTGTATGCACTACGCCCACGAGGCCCTCCTAGATGCCACCGTTCATATTATAACTCTTCCTAAGGTCCTTAGGGCCACTTTGTATGGAGGAGTTGCCATTTTGCTGTCACTGGTCCCCCCCCACACTTCCCTTCGTCTCTAAAGCTCAGTGTTTGTTGTTCCATTCTCCTCTATATCTCCCAGAGGAGCTCCCTCATTTTAATATAAATAGAACGCTTCATCATGCAGTGGCACAAACTTCCCCATGTTGCATTGCTCCAGTGACATTAGCAGTGGCAGCCAAGGTAGGAGGACATGCTGAGAGGATGGAGCACCAGTAGAACGCAGACAAAAAGCAAACATGTTTTGTTATAGTTTCAAATGACTGGTCTGGTTTGTTTTGTCTGGGAGGCGAAATTTGGAAAAGTAGCAACAAAGAAATATGATGCTGAATAGCAACAAGAAGAAGTAGCACTCTTACGGCCAAATATGAGGTTTATTTCCAAGTGAGTTGATACAGAGAACAAATTGGGCTTCTCTTAAACATAAGATAGAGCAGCAATCAATTCTCTTCTGTCAGAATGCCAGTGGGCCTGCACAGACATGAGGGATTTAATAGCTGACTGATGAGAAAACTGCAACTCTATTGAGAATTTTTCCTTTTTTATGTGTCAGATGAGAAAGCCGCTGAGATCTAAGAGAAAGCACTTCTTAGCCAAACTGGACCATGCCTCGTCTCGCTCTAATCAGATGTGCACAGCTGTATCCCAAATGCCAGAGGGATCATTTGACGAGAGATATTTGCAGCCCCTCTCGGCTCAGGATTTCTGCTCTCTCCTCTGTAGTGGTAAAGAGGCCCGAAAAGGCCAGCGGGGCTAGGACACAGCCCGGGGCACTAACTGCCAATAGCTTCGCCCCTGAGAAGCACTGACTTGTGCCTTGTGATCGGTGGACACCTAAAGCCGTCACCATTGACTAATTGTGCTTCATCTGGGTGCAGGATCCATCTTGGCTAACAAGAAAGCACTAGAGGTCTTCATTTAGCTATCAAGCCTGCTCTCCCCAGGGAGGGTTCTGAGTGCAGCTGCTGTCCTTGCTCCTCTTCCGATCAACACATCAAACGCCAACCCCAATTCATTTTCCTCCCTCCCTCGCTGTCCTCTCCCCTCCACCCCGCTCCCCTCCCTTGCTCCATCTCGCTGCGAGAGAGGCAAAAAGGAGGAAAGTTCCAGGATGGCGGAACCGAAGAGCAAAGAGAGACACAGCGGTGAATACTGAGCGGCAGCTTTAGCCCAGCCCTGCGAGCACTCTGGATTTAGCAGGATATTTATTCTTTTATATCCAGACAAAAGAGATTGCACATGCCCTCCTGTGCTCACCAGAGTCACTCCGATAAATCAGCAAGAAGTAGCCCGAATATAATCAGACTCCATTATGAAGATTCTTACAAAAGCTTGGCAATAATCTGGCATAAACAATGTGGCAAATGCAGGCCTAACCTTTGCGTGTGGCTGGCATCCGACTGACTGCAATATTTATTTATTTGTTTATTTATGTCTAATTTGATATATCCATTTTTTTAAATCTCAGATTTAAGAGATTTATCAAAAATTGAACTGTTTATCTTGCTATTTCAACCTCTGCACACACCATTTTCTGTGTATCGGTTTCAGTGTTTATATTTACAGTATAAAACATAGTGAATATGAATACAGATTTACAGTCGCACACATTTTAATTATTATTTCTGCTAAGTTTATATCCTCAAGAAAAAAAATACTTGGTGGATGACAGTGTTTTGTTTTCTCTTCATCCTCCACCTCTTCTTCTTTCCCTTTTTTTTTTTTTTTTATTACATACAGAAATCTAATAACATGCACGTAACCCAACGGCTCCCTGTCCTCTGTCAGCAGCAGCTCCTGTGTTTATTAAAAGCCCAGTTTAGCATATGCTTTGATTAGATTCTTAATTACAGAAAATTACCATAGTGCCACAAAAAGTATATCTATGTCCTCCCGGAAATAAGAAGATATTGAGGGACTTAATTCCTCTATTATGATCACTTTGGAGAGGCTGCTCATATCGGCTGTGTACAGTCTCATACCATAAAATGTGTGTATCGCTGCCTGTGGTTCTGAGAAACGGTGGCATTAACCCAGGTTATTATTAGACATGATGTCACTTCGGCTCTCTTAAACAAAGCAGGGGTCATCACCTAACAGTCTGAGGAGAATGGCAGTGATGTTAAGAATATGTCAAGGTCTTTTTAGATATAATTATATTTTGCTTTTGTCAGGTGAATAGCTCATACAAGGCAGTTGTCTTTTAACTTAAAACCTTATTATGGAGAGTTTAAAAATGCAAAGAAAAAAAGTTTACTCTGTTCATCTCAAGTTACCCAAGGACATCAAAATGATAAACACCAAAACTATCACACACTATAATAGCAATTTTTAATGCTGAGTTTGGCATAAAAAAAAAAAAAAAACAGGGATAGGCCACACCAGACACATCATCACTGATATGCAACAGTTGTTTTATTACAGTTCTGTTTCCTGTTTTTTGACTGTGGAGAGCTTAGAAAAAGAAGAGCCACCCTGTAATATTTCAAATGTGCCACCCGTGAGAATATTGCAATAGTTCTTTGCCCATGTTACACACAGACAGCAGCTCTTTTCAGAGGCAAACTTAATTTTTTTCATGTCTGTTTTTGTGGGTAAAAACATTGTAACTCACGTTTTGACAGTCGTCTGTTTTTAACTCAAGACTTTTGTGATTAGAGGAAAACATTGTGGAGACATAACGTGTGGTCAGTGTTTCCCTTTTGTTACTCTATATTTATTACATATGCTTTGTTATCATAAAAGATGAATCAGTGTCTCAGAGAAAAATTCTGCAGCTGGACATTAAAGGGATTCAGAAGCTGATAATTGTCTGCATGACCATCACACCTCGATGAGATAGGACAGTGACACCCGAAGCTGCGCCTGTGCAGCAACACACAGGTTGCACATTTAATGTGCAACTAAAATAAGAAGGAAATCATTTGAACAGGATGTGACATCAACTCATATTAGTGAAAACAAATTGGGTTATTAATGCACAAGTTAAGAGGTAATTCATCAGTGTGTTTAACTTTGATCTGAATGTCATCCTCAGCTTATGGATCTGTCACAACACAAATAACCAATAATCAATAGTTCCCAACTATTAGTGCAGATTGGTGACAACAAAATAAACATCAGTGTGTTGTCGTCATGTGTGAGAGTCATGAGTAGTAAAACAAAGTGGCATTTCAGCTGTCACGTTAAAACACAGCAAATGAGATAATGAAGCTCTTTTAGACGACTGGGTGTCCAGTTATTTCTGTGCCAATCAATAGGCTGGTTAAAAAAAAGTCAATAAACATATGCGTAAATTGATTCCATCTGCTTATTATCATATAAAACAGCCTGGTAAATATGCAACTAATTACTGGTGACACTCCGGTTTCCGATAACCTGCGAAAGTGATGCTCGTGACTCAACATTCAATATGTTATTATTTCTGTATCAATAAAAGGGGACACGGGAAATTCACAGCTTGTTTTAAGACATTTCTATTCTTTTTTTTTCTTTCTATTTATTATTTTTGGGACAGATTAAATATTGGTTACCACTTTTTCTACATAGCTTTTTAATTTTCTCCTGTGGATAGTCTCTTTAAAAAAAACACATGAATAATACCAGAAATGTGTATATGTGTTTTCCTCTACTGTGTTTTTCCATCCTTCCATTTCCATTTGATACTTTAAAAATGCATCTGACGACTTTATATGTCACTATATTCACATCAATGCCCTTCTTGGCATGTGCATACACAGGCATCCACGCCATCTAGTTCAGCATCTCGAAGATGCCAACCGTGCAGCATGCCATCCTGCCATCTTTTCCAACCCTAATTCACCAAGCCACGCAGATTTTCTCGCCTAATCCCCCCTTTGCTCGCACTCCTATCCCGCTGGAGTTTGGTAATACGATCTGGATCTGAGATGACTGAATTCCCGTTCCGTCCAATATCACCGGGTCGCTAGGCTCATGCCTCCCTTGCTCTAACAAGATGAGCTGTTTTCCATTTGGGCCCTTAATGCCACTCCGGGCTTCATTTTGCAGATCCCTGATGTGCCACAGTGAAATCATAGCCCAAGACTCAAACCTGCTTGTTGATCTTGAGATTACTGGCCGACAACAGGTTTCCCCCCTAAGCCCTGTCCGCCCTCAATGGGGAAACCCAGGCGTGGGATGATATTGAGATGTCTTCCTCGGTCTCTCTCTTTCTTTCTCTTGCGCTCTAACCATGTTCGTCCACAAGTGCTCACAGCTGCTGGCGCCACCGTGCCGCTAAGCAGGTTTTAAGACGGGTCCCAGTCGAGCCCTCTCTCGCCCAACCAGGAGGCAGAGCCCTGGATCCAGACCTTTTTAAGTGATCATCCTTGTATCATAACAGATTAAGGGCTGCTGCTGCTCTGGATTAGGCCTAATCTAACCTTTATCCGCTCCCATCTTCACCTGAAACTTACAGCGACCAGGAAGTCAATCGCCAGGCCCCCGTGATATACAGTGACACTGATCTTCCTTTTCACGCTCTAATTATCAGGATTAAGAAAAACACTTTTGAGTAATTATTTTCACATCGGATAAACATTAGGCTTGCACGGATTTAGCTGAGCTTTTGCCCAACAAGAAGCGGACAGGCAGATGGAGATCCTTTCCAATCAGGAATAACCAACAAACAGGCACTGGAAGACAAGGCAAAGAAAAAAGAGATGAATGTCCTTTCTTTTAAACGATTGGGGATTTTAACAGCTGAGGACAAACCATACACATAATGTCTCATCATAAGTATATTTACATTACAGATAAGGGAGATGAAGTTTACAGTAATGGTATGTTGTGTCTTTTGCTGTAGCAGAAGATTTTATACTCCTTTGCATGTCTTGAATTACTGGACTTATGTTTTCTTTTTGCTGCTCTGCTTGCTAATGGATTTGTGAGAGAAGTCACACATTTGAAGAAATTTTTTTTCAGGGGAGAAAAAAACGTGGAACCATGGGAAAAAAGATGACCTTCAGAGCTTGTTTGATATCATATATTATTTCAATCATACACAATTACAAACTGAAATCACATCACAGCACCAAACTGAGGCCCAGATAACCTTTTAAAGGGACAATTCCCTCAGAGGGGTGACCCCTGACCCCAGGCCTGCCAGCAATCTTCCGCAGGATGACTTGGCCATGGCTGCAGAGGTTACATGCGGCAACATATACACATGAACACACACCGTCTCTCTCGCTCTCTCTTTCTCTCTCTCTCTCTCACGATTTTCTGACTGTTTCCATCTTTTTCATGCCTCTTACTTTCTCTCTCTTACAAACATTAATGCACAAAACCACAAATGGGCTGCATAACTATTGGTTTTTGCACTTGTTGCGTTAGTCAACATTACCGCGTTGAAAGAATGGTCTATGCAAAAAGCCCTGTTAAAAAAAATGGTGTTTTCTTACTAGTTTTCTGTCTGCTTAAATTTAAACCTTATTAAGCCCATAGCTGTGCACCTTTTTCCTGCAAACTTGGGACCAAATAGCTGTTGGGCTCCTGGAGGTAAACGTTAAATTTCATCATTCAGTCAAAAAAAAAAAAAAAAAAAAGATTATGAAATTGCTAGAGGACACTCTCTTAGTCTAGTTATATAGTATCTAGAAGGCAGCGTAAGGAAACACTTTGTCTTACTGTACATTAATTACAATGTGGGACTGGAGCGTTCCATTGTACAACACAAAGTTCTTACTTGGCTGTAGTTAACTCAGTTTATACGAACCTGATAAAAGCTAGGACAGGATGACTAAACCTACTGAGATTTATAGTCAAGCTAATTTTCCAACACTCATCCAGGAAATGACAATCCTGTTCCTCTAAACTCTGATTAATCTCCCTGAAGTGTGCGGTGAACATTTTTGTGTTGCCACTAACCCCGTGCTACCCTCTGACATCCCCCCGCTGCTAAAATGAAGACCTCTTGTGTCCACCTGCCCTCTTCCTCTACTCAGAACCAGATGTGTTGTGGCTTTGATGTGGACCAAACTTTTCGGGTCAGGGAAGGACGAAAACCCGAAACTAGCTTGCATGTAGCCACAACACACGCTATACTTTTGGCTTTCAGCACAAGTATCATATACAATGGTGAATAATGTGAATTCTTTTACTTTTTAGCCACTCTGTGATCACTCAGGTGCTGAGGCGAGACAGATGTTCGTCTCTGCTGGGGTTGTGCGTCTGCTCTTAGTTTCGTTTGAGTAGCGAGACCCTACTATAGTAATGTACGAAAGTAAGAGTTATGGCCATTATTCTATAATTTAGATAAATGTTTCTTTCAAACTTGCATTGAGGTACATTAATTCTGAATGAAGCATAACCTAAACTTTCTGCCAGAAAGTTATCATTGATGACATATTATATATTATATTATATATGTATGCAAGCACATGGCTTCTTACCAGTATACTGTTATTTTTCAAATAAAATCTTAAAAAGAGTGTTTGTTATATGACAATAGCTAGGAATTGAACACAATTAAGTCAAACGTCTACTTAAGTAACTGATTTTGACCAAGAAAACCCTTTGTACACGAATAATAATAACTCAGTTTTAAAAACTTAGTCCATTTTAGATCCAGAACAGTCTGAAGTGTACTTCTTTCATTCACTGTTAAGGCCCCTCTGTCCATGCAGGCACAGTTGACCTGTGTATGGCCAGGACTACTTGCAACTATGCACCACCTTCTCCACCTCAGGTTTGTATGTACACGATGAGGGTTTTTTTTTTTTTAAGGCAGCAATAAAACCTGCCTAATAGGACTAACTTCAGACTGTAGCTTAAGGCGAAGGCAGCATGAGAAGGTAAGTTTCTCGTTTTCCCAAAACTCTGTTGGAGGTAAAAGAAATCACTGAGACTAGACATGCCACTGGGCAACACAAAGAAGACATGAGAAAAAAAATGCATTACTTAGTCAGGAAAGAGGAGTATTCTTGCTACTTTGTTGGGCTTAGTGAGTTTGTCTGAATATGGAGCTTGAAAAGAATTGCTTCAAACTAACTGTATATTTAAGGCTTTGGTTCAGACTATTGTCCCATAATTACCTGCTGTTTATACAAAGGATGGGCAGGTTTGGTGTGGTGCAGACTTCCTGTACAAACAGGAGGGACTAAACATATCCGAGGTTCACTAATCACACACTTAAGCACTGTCAAAACTGGTACCAGCAAATAGCTGTTGTTCACTTAATAACAATTTGGACTTTGCTTTGATCACCAGATTATCTCACACTACAGATTTGTCATGGTGGCAAGTCCCACCTATCTGGGGACTGAAGCAGATTTGTGTCAGTTTTAACAATTTTTGTTATTTACAGCCACTAACTGATATAAACTAAATTACTCTGTTCAACAAATGAAAATCAACTGGAAAAGATGAGTTTAAAAACTAAAGTGAATGTTTCAGCTGAGGAGAGAAAGGTAGTACGGGATATTAATGGAAGTGATTGGGCCTCATAACTTATATCTTATATATTAGCTGGATAATAAATGCAAATTAAAATGTGAATAGCAGCATCTGGCTTTTAATTGCAAATGGTACTGAGATGATTTGACTGTGTGAAGTGATTTTATCTAGCAGAGACACACAGTTGTGGTAAAATGACAACCAAAAAAGTGAAGCAGATACTTGGTTCTCTAAATAACACAGTCTGTTAGCCAGTCTGTTCAAGTTCTGAGTTTTTCACTAAGTTCAACGACGAGAGGACAAATTACAAACAGACTGTCTTATTTAGTTGCTGGTATGTTTGCTGGAATGTGTCCTTTTTGGTGAACTAGAGAGGTAACCTCTCACAAGTCACAAGTCATAAGCTGAAATTAAAGGCAGTTTGTTTTCTCTGGCTGGGCTTGATTAGCAAGGGAAACATTCGGTGCACATGCAACATTTATAAACTTTCTTAAGAGCATAAGTGCAGTTTACTTAGTCTCTTGTCACAGAGGCAAAAGGTCAGCAAGAGGTTGGTGTTTGGAGAAGCACATTAAATTCTGGTTTACCCCTCAGAGTTATTTTTGAGACGTTATTGACCACAGCTGGCTTCTGTAAAGCTATATAATACAGGAAGATTAAAGCAGGGTTGGCAAATTATCACTTTCTATAGTCTTGTCACACTTTACATGGAAAAAAAAGAGTAGCCTATACACTGAGATGAAAGAGAGTGGACTGAAAAAATCATTAACACAGTTCAAGGAAAAATAAAGTCTATGTTACAATAAAACCTGAAGTGTTTGATTACCCAGTGATCTCTGGGTAGTGCAGAAACACCATAGCTACAAGGAGTCAACACAAAAGATATCACATCAGTGATAAGTGATGTTTTTGTATCAGTATTTTTAACTTACTGAAATTGGAAAACTAGCACGAAAGGAGAGAGGAACAGACTTTTGTCACAGAGCCTTTTGTGTTACTGACAGATGTGCATCTTTGTCACACAATAATAATACAATACATGTTTACAGGAAAATAAATATGATGTCCTAAACCATATATCCAGAGATAGTAGTCTGTTGCAACCGTTTCGTACATTTCCCATAATGCAACTCCACAGTGTCTTTGTCAGACTCTCCTTTACTGGTTAACACCCATGTCCTGCAAACTCCATGCTCCCAATTAATAATGCAAGTTTCCAGTTAAAAATCTGTCTTCAAACCTAACATGAGTTCATGTAATGTCACTTGAGTAATTTTCTCAGACTTCAGAAAACTCCCTCCAGAGCCACAGAAAACATTCTCCAACTGCTTTCACAGCCTGAGTAGTTCTCCTTATGACAAATAAACCACTTTCAATGTGTAATATCAGTGGAGTTCCACTTTAACCAAACTGCTACCAAACCTCAACCTGGCCACCTGGCACCTTCCTGTATGGAGAGTACATATTCAGCGTGGGTTCCCCAGTCTACACAGATGTTAAGTTAAATGAATTAAAAACACTGAAATGCCCATTTTCAGTACCTTTAGGAATTATGTTCATTACCTACAACACACAGTTTATCCCAGCATTCAGTGTCAGTGCCAAAATACTGACCCTTTTGTGCAGTGCAGCTAAAGTGGAAAGTAAAGGGTTGGAAGTCCAGGTACTGGAGGGACATGTAGCACACTCAGCTTTCATGAGAGAGACTCACAGACATGAGACAACATGTTTTCTGCTTGTTTTTTCGTTTGTTTGTTTGTGCCATAGCCATGAGCTTTTCCCCAACCATAACCAGTTCTTTTAGCTGCATAACCTCTTATTTGCCACAACCACGATCTTTCCTCAAATGCAACCATACCTCAGTTGTCGTGTCTGTTATTGTAGGAAGAAGTGACTTTCAAACACTGGCACTGGATGTTGAAAAATGTTGTCACTGGATGTAATCAGGGGTTATGCAGAATCGTTCAATGTCCCGGACTTACCAATTTCCCCTGAAGCTACTTCAGTCCAATAACTATGTCCTCATTCAAATGCCGTACTGAGAAAACACAGACAAATCTTTACGTCTGCAACATTGACCGTAGAATGAAAGAATGAGCAGTGCATCACAAAGTCAGACCTCACTGCGCCGTCTTCTGCATTTCCCCACATCCATCTGTCACATCTCCCACAGCATGGTCCACTCATCATGAGCAGTAATTTGATTTTGTCATTGACGATGACAATGATGGAGATGGAGATAATCCCCACTATGCATTCACAATGGAATATTTCCCAGTAGCCTCTATTGATCGGTACTGTTATTTGCCAAGAGGATCAGTGTGATAATTAAAAACTAAACACATTTAGCATCTGACTTCCAAGCTTTTATTACCTCTGATATTTCATCAGGAAAAAGAAAAGGTCATATTGAGGAATGGAGCACAGGATGGCCGATAGGTTTGACAGGTCCAGGTTTGTTTTGGATATGATGGATTCTAATTTATTGTATAAAGACAGATTAGTTGGTGATGGTGCCTTTCCCACGAAGATCTGAAACAATCAAAGGTTATAAATGAATAATTGGTGCTGCCAGGCCTTGGATATATGTTGAATCTACACACACCATTACAACTTTTACACTAAAACATTAAATATAGTAACTGTTAAGAGCTCCGGTGAGTTTGGGATTATTGTGATGGAGTTTCTGCTTTATACAACAGCGCAGAGAAAATTTATACTGAAAAGAAAGAAAAAGAATAATGATGACATGCATCAGAGAAGTGCAGCCACAACTGCCTACTAATTTGCTAAACTGTAAAATCATGTCTAGAAGTGAGAATGCATGAATCTGATTTACTGGATCAGAATTCACTGTTAACTATGAACTGCTAATACAATGCCTTGTGCAGCTTCGTAGTTCTGACAAAATTACAAGTTAGAGGCAAATGTTGAGCTCATCAAGACAAACAAAATGAAGAGGGCGTAAATCTAAAACATTTAATTTCTACTTAAAAAGTATGTTGATGTTACAGTAACTATGCTTTTTGTGGAGTGCAAACCACACCATTCTGCCCTGACACACAACTGAGACACACAACTACATATGGTCGTATAGTAAGGTAGATTTTGAACTGACTTTGCAGGTCTCATGGTATGTTCAGTGGACCTTGCAGTGAACCAGGACACAAATGCAGCACATACAATCGATAAATCACATCTGTCACTCAACACGTCTAATAAGATCATAGTGTGCAACATACTGAGACTCTAACAAGTGATAACACAGTCCATATGGCAGGCAGCAGAACCAGTTTTCTTTTCTGCCAGACTGTCTGCTGCAAAATGTACATTTTAACAAGCCATTTAATCTTGTATTCAGACTTAATATGAAAATGTAAAATTATGCGAATTCTGTGATCATGAATGTCACCGGCTTCTTACAGACACAGAAATCATCTGCCTTATTTTTCAGGGCAGCTTTCATGCAGTCCTTTTCTCTTTCCAGGGTTGGGGAGGAGGGTGCTGAGCTAAAGATAAGTGTCCTAAGACAAATGGTTTCTTTCGCTGCTATTTGGCAGCTGGGGCCCTCAATGGCTCCCTGAAGACGCAACACATAAGAAGCACAATAAGGTGGCAGGGGCTCTCTGCAGCCCAATAGCACTGAACATGATAGAAAAGTCTGTAATCTGAAATCACAGCTGTCTAGGTCTCGTTACTGGGGACACAACAAGGGTCCAATAGCTCCCAGAGGTCAAGGCACGATGCCTGAGACATCAGTAAGTTTCATGAGAATACTTTATCACTTTTACCTTCCAAGAAAAAAAAACTAGGCCAGCAGTCCATCTTCTATCAATAAAACCCCAGACACTGAAGGAGCTGTTAAACAAAGCAATTTGTTTTTGCTGTCATATGATAGACATTTACGAAGGTCTCTCTTCAGTAAAAAATGCTTTGAAATGCGTTATCTATACGTCCTCTGAGGCAGGTCAGAGAAAGTTTTCCCATAACTGTTCTGTTCCCTGAGTTCATGTTACCTTTTTGCAAAAAACATAATGTAATAGCAGCAACACAGACACCTTTATGGTTAGTAAGCCATTAGTAGAGTACAACTGCTCACATAATTAAATTGACAAAAACTCATGACTTATTCTGTAACAAAACAATATCTCAGTATGTAGGTGATCTGATATTCAGTTTGTCTCTGTGAAGAATGAAGTTTGCAGCAGTAACATTTATAGGAATAAGTCCATATTTTGGGAAATATACTTGTTCACTTGCAGAGGGTTAAATAAGAAGGTTGATATCACTCTTCCATCTGTCCATTAATATTAAGCTACCAAAATATAGCCAAATATATACACCTTTATGAGCTCCACTTTACTGTTGCACGAATAAAAGAGCCACCTCGACGCTGAGCACCCTGACTTCACACAGTATACTGCAGTCAAGCACAACTCGCAAAAGCATTTTGTCTCTCTTATAAATTAACAGCGTGGACACAGGCCCTGGCCAGGAGCAAACACAAGCACTCCCATGGGGCAGGCAATTTAAAGGGAGAGGGGAGGGGGACAGTGCATCAGGCCACTGTTTGGATGGATCAAATCAACCTTAAAGACGATCCAGGGCAAGATGCAGCAGAAATTGATGGCCATGTGTCAATGAGATGGAGACAATGAGTAAATGTCCCAGGGTAGATGTTTGTGCATGTGCAAGGCTGAAGTTTACATTGGGCCTCTTACTGTGTGTGCGTAAATCATGAATATCCTCGCAGCCACTGCTGTTTAAGGCCCCTTTGGAGCGATCTCACCTATTTTATTAAGCAGTAACAATTTATAAATTTCAGTGGAAGTGGATATATGGCATGCCATTGAAATGGATCCTTTCATACGCGACCGAATCAGATGATGGATGTGGCATTACTAATCAAATTCATTGTGGTAGCCACTGGGGAATTTGACCAGGAGAAAACAAGCCATGCATGTTTATGAACTGTTATCAGAATGACAATTAAATTACAAAATCTTAAATTAGAAATGCTTATGAACTCATCCAATAATTTACATGAGAGTGAACTATTTGAAACAATGTCTTTAGAGACACAGAAGGAGACATATCAACATGTATGACTGAAGATAAAGTCACTAGACCATAACATGGACATAACCTCCACTAAGACACATCCATCTATCTCCCTCATCACTTTTAATACAGTTTATATCTTAGCTAGTAGCCCCACTCCAAACATGGTACAGTACATAAAAGAAGCACATGTTGACAGTGTTTTCTTTTATGCTATATATATATATATTTTAACAAACCTCTTGTTTCATCAAATTTCAGAAGGAGAAAATTCTCAAAATAATCAAAAATGTTCCAGAATTTGAACTAAAGTCATTTTGAAATGAAAAATATGTAAATCCAGAAACTGGGAGATTGCATTGATAAGGACATTCTCTGGTGCCTTTTTAACTCAACTGGCTTGTTTGATGAACTGGTCAGTTAGGAGGAATCCCATTTGAATAAGCAAAGCCTCACTGTAATTGGGATGCAGATTTTTTTTTAGCAAAAACAATGAGAATAGGACTCATGACAAACCTTATTCGTCCAGCCCAGATGGAGGCGGAAATCAACCTGATTCCCAGATGTGTTGCCCCCACCCCCAACCCCAACCCCCCCTCCACCCTCAGTTATTCCTGTAACCTCCAAGACTATAAGGAAATGAAAAAGGATTAGTGGGACTCTGAATCAACGAAATGACTTTAAATGACTTCTTCGGGTAGCCACAGGCCAGGCGCGCAGCATGTTTAAGTTGACATTTCAATTGTACAAGTAATTTGCATTCTATTTGACTCTAAATGACACCTCCATATTAAGGATTCCAACAGCAGTTTTTGATTTCCTCAGTTCAAAGATGAGTCTAAGAAACGTGGCTTAATCAAGGTATATAGGACTCCTGTCAATCTCTGACCAAAAAAAAAAATCTGCTAACAAGGTGAGGTCTTAACTTCAATCAAATTCTTAACGTGTCCACTCATGACACAAAGCAAATCTTCAACCGCTGCACCACACCTTATTAAATAAAGATCACTGACTGAACACATGTATCTGTAATATGGCAATCTGGTGAAAATTAGAAAAAAAAGGGGGGGAGGAGGAATGATTGCTTTGAGGTTATCACAGGAAGCCTCAGACATTGAGTGAGTTTTAAATCCAGAGCAATCCTGTTGCTAAGATACTTGGTAATGTCACTGAAACTACTCTTAAAGACTTTTCAAAAATCCGTCTCATAGAATAGGTGGGAAAACTTGTCAAATGTTTCCATTTGTTTCTACAGCAAATCCACTTGTTTCAATAATTTTCGTAAATTAGTCACTGTGGCCTGATCTGTCTGAACACGAGGGAAATTACATCACTTCATGTGCAGATTTGATCTCTTCATTCAAAAAAAAAAAGATTTTAAGACATGGTACTTTTTGGTACCAAAATTCATAAGCACTTTTATTATTACCAACAGTAAGCAGTAATACCTAAAGACAGAACATGATTTCCTAAACTACTAAAGGCATTAAGTTAGTGGAACACACTGTCACTGGGTGTTCTGTTTGAGGCAACACTGCTGTGGTAATCCTCTGCTAGAACAAAATCAAACTGAAGACACAAAACAAGATATTTGTAGGGCTGAATGTTCATCAGCTACTGCAAGATGTGTTTGCTGCCATGTGTGAAGGAAAGACTTGTAGAGCTTCTTGCCATATTTCGGATCCAGTGCATTTCCTTGTTTGAAGTGCTATTCACTTTATCATAATACACTATGCGATAAAAGGTTAATATATGCACATATCTGCTATCAAAAATACAAAATATAATAAAATTAAATACAAAAATATCATATTCCTTCAAGTCAGTATCATTTATTGGCTGAACCCACTACTGTAGATGTAGGTTGAGATTTTTCCTGCATTTTATTTTTATAAAATTAAAATATCTACTCATTACTTATTACAGTAAAATCTGACACACACACCCGCAAAGAAAGGAGCTTGAGGATCCTTATAATTTGTTAATGTCAGATACTGTGCACCACATACCAAAACTACAATCATCCCATCCTAATCTGTATCCTGCTGTTCTATCAAACACTAGTTCTGCCTATAGTTAGCAATGTATACTCCATTTATTTCACTATATATTCTATCTTTAGACATTGTGGTTATGCACCCCAGATATATAGGAGTATGGCAGAAATATACTTACCCTCAAGCACCATTTTTTCCCTCCTTTATAGAAATGGGTACTCAGTTGTCACCTTTCTATCTATTTTCTCAAGGTCAGAAAATGATGGCTGGATGGCCAGACACGAGACAGAGGTAATGAGTTTGGAATGGCATTTAGAGCTGTGAGAGGCTCGGGACTCACACCTGACTCATCACACTATAGATTCAGAAAGAATAGATCGTGTTAATGAAAATATATGGCTCAATCCCAGGTTCAGACTGAAAAAAAAAAAAAAAACTACAATTGTAGGCAAGATTCAGAGCAGCAAAGAACGGGCATAGTAAATATTTTTATCTCATTAAGAATTGCTGTTTAGAAACATGTTGGCCATTGCAATTGTTTACACACCACATGACACAGAAATTTACATTGTAAACTGGTTTCCAGTGGCTCATCATGTGTTAAATGTCCAATAAGTTCTCACACTAAAACAACAAAATTGTCAGTGACTTCAAACATATGACCTACCAGAAAATGCCTTGTATAATTTATGTTTTAAGTGTGGTTAACTAAAGGTATGTGGTTGAGATGAGGAAGGTTGGTTAAATTAAGTTTAGGAAATAGCAACGCTGACTGTTTAGAGACTGGATTCAAATTGTGGTCCACCTTTTTCAAGTCACAAAGGTTTTGCGATGGTAAAAATGGCACGACTTCCCCCTTTGCCACAGGGACAGGACAGTCACTGTGTGCTTGACTGCAAACGGCCCATTAGTTCATTAGAACACGCCATAGCTTTGATCTCAATGAGATCTTGGCATAGGAACATAGCAAATGAAATTATTATGAGTCTGGCTGTCCCGTTTGGGGAGGGGAAACAGGTTCAGCCTGCAAAGACAGCTAATGATATCAACAAACATTTTTTTTTCCCCTTTTATGCATTCTATGACAGTGTTTGCTCTTGTAAATGTCCCCTTATACCCTAGGGCATATATCTCTTCTCATAGGTCAGAGCAAGCATAGAAACAATCATGTTTAGGCCATCCATGAATGACAGATTCTTTTCAATTGTCCTGTCACCGACACAGCGGAGACAGATAGAAATGTTTTTCCAAGCCTCTTACTGCTCTCAATCTCTGTGCCGCTCTGCCATGAGAGGAGAAAATGCTTGTTTACCCAGAAACCAACGGGCCTCCCTGATTGCCATCCCAACGGTAATGGCCAAGGATGAGGCAGATCAATAGCCATCTGCACCCATTCCTGAAGCAATAACATTCAATAGGAAAACCCATTTACTTTTACTTAGCTTTGCTTTATTTTGTTTTACCATAAGGACAGCCAGTTCTGATGAAGATGGGATTTGACTGGACGGCAGTTGTGGTTATGGATCTTTTACTACTGTATTGGGTTCTTTTTTATATTTGTTTTTTCTGATTTAATTGTGAGCAGCAATACGCAAAATAACACAGACAAAAAAGGTTGAGATAGTAAAATGGAGATTAAATTGATCAAAAATGGTTTTACTCATAGTCTGATCAAGAGCCCATCATCTTGCCTATGAGACTGATATTCCTTGTCGCCTCATTTGACCTTGAAGTATGGACACTGATCTCGAGCAGTAGCTTTAGCCAAGCAATGATTGCTGCCATATAAGGATAATGTCAATTTATGGCCCCAGGAACATATAAAAACACTCATCATTATCACAAAGAAGAATTTTTTTTTATGAAACACACAATTTTTCCCTGATCACCAACAGATACAAGGTGAGAAAGGTCAGTTCAACACTACATTTGTGTGTCTCTGTGTGCCAGCACATGCATGTGCGTGTTTTCACTTGGTGAAAACAGGAAGTTTAATAAGAGTTTGTGTGTTCTGCTGAACTTGCCTTGGAGCCAGTTCACAAATCCTCCTGCAGTCAGAACAGCAAGCTCTCCCAGGTGAACCACCCTCAGATCAAATTATCTCCCGTTCTCTCAGATAGAGGAAAAAAAAGGATTAAAAAAGTTGCTATATTTGTTGAAAACACTTTTCATCACCCTATCATTCAATATTCCCTTCAATATTGCTCTTCACCTCTGTATTGAACCATTGCCTTCCATCCGTTTTGTCTCGCCAGTGTTTTTCCTAACGCAAGGTGAATTATGTTTCTGTATCTTTTCCATTCTGTGGCTGTTGTTTGACTCGATCTACCAAACTAAACACCCGTTCTGGCTGCCCCCTGTATAACCTTGCATCTAACTCCAAAGACTTCCCCGAATCCCTAGCAAAGCTTCTGGGAATGATATTTCTTTACTTTGGCACATCACTGACCTGCTGTAGATATTTATTTTCTTTCTTATTTTTTTTCAAATGACGTTATTACGCTCAATGTGAACTACCGTGGACAATTTGTCAGACTAGTGTTGTCATTGGTGAATCAGTATGAGTCAGTTTTGTCTCTATGAAGACACTGCACCCTTCATAAATATATTGCATGAATAATACTCCTTTCACCTCTTTTTTAAAGTCAGAATTAGTTGTTATAGTCTCCCTGTCTGGACATTAACCTAAGCAGCACGTGTCATCTGTTCTTGCTTGTTCCAGAAATAAACTCTTACGACACTTCATGAAATGCTCTGAAATATGTTTCACTGGGAATCATTGGTGAGTTGGTTGTAGTAATAAAATTTAATTTCAAACCTTTAAACTTGTAGCTGCGTGTAGCATAGCAGAGGAGTCCACAGCGATTTGGAAAGCTCTTTGTGTGTTCTGTATATTGGCCCAGCTGAAGTTTTCCAAGTATGCCACCACAACAGTCCCACATTCTAATCCCACATTGTGTGAGTGCTCAGAGGTAGTATTTATCCAAGTTATCAAAATATTAAATTCAATGGAATTTATTAAATAATTGTCTAGGTGTTAAAGCCATGATTCGTGTGGACCTGAGTTACTAAGCCTGTATTTGATGTTCAAGACAACACAAACTGACTGATGCCATTAACCAATGACAGCAGTTATCTACAGTATTTATATTTGGGAATACACTTCTAATGCTGCATCTGTCTCATATCAAAAAAGCAGGAAAAAAATGAATTGTAGATAAATCGATAGATGGTGCTTCTGCAGTTTAGAGATCCCATATAATCAATTGCAAAGTTATTTCTCAATGTATGATCAATGTAAAACTCAAGAAATTGGACAGTTTTGTAAGTTAAAGTGACTTTGATAGTTTAAATGTTACACAGTTCATCACCTGTGCATACCGACATAATATTCAATGTAAACCAAGTGCACAGGGCGGGGACAGAGGTCTCCCAACTGTTGAATCCTGCTCAGTTTCAAACAGTTTGTTACGCAAGAACCGATCAGTTTGGCTAAATGCTTAAAGGAGCTTTCCACTGCCCGTGTATCAGTAATTAAAGTTCTCAAACTGCAACTTCCCTCTCTCTCTTTCTTAAATCGCTTTTTTTTTTCTTTTTAATGAAGTATCCAATATTACTGGTACAAAAGTTTGACATCCTCTTGCTACCACTGGGTAACGGTCAACAGAAGTGAGCGTTTTGATGGGGCAGCTGCAGCTGTACGTGAATTCACTGCCTCACTGGGCTTTGCCCTAAAAGGTTAGGAACACTTGCAATTAATCATCCTGTATCTGCACTGCAACGAGTATTGTTTCCAAATTTATCATGATGCGAGGCCTTTGCAGGCATCCGTGTCCCACATCATGCCATCCAAGCACCCACAGTAGGAGACATGGGATGTCAGCTGTAAATTAGGTGGCACACCGTGACCCCACACTGTTCCAGCTTTGTTTAATCCGAGGCGAGGCGTGCAAAGGACAAAGCAGGACACATTGATCCCTGTGACTTAGGTGCTCAAACACCATTTATGTAATTCATACTATATCCCAATTTGTGGATGCTATGAGTAGGTACATTTGGGTGGTCGACTCTAGTGCAAATCAGTTTAGAAATGCTGGGCATGTTAAGGCTTAAGGCTCCACACAGGAAATGGAACCCCTCCTTCTAACAGTACAAATGCCTGTTGCAGACATTGGTTACAGGACACACAACTGATCTGGCTGTATTCGCATCCCACCATCTGCAGCTGGCCAAAAATACAGGGAATCGTTTGGGTTGTGCGGTCTTCTGAACAAACTGTCTCCAGTACTTTTTCAAGTTTGTTGCCTCTGTTTAAAATTTGTACAACTTAAGATCAGCCCTTTCAAATGAACTGAAACAGCAGGAGCACCAAGGTGTTCCAGTGGTTTAAGGTGCAGACCATGAACTGCAGCATCACCTGTTTCAGTCTCCCTGTGGACTTTTATTGTATGTTACTCCTCATCTCTCTCTCTCCCCTCTCTTTTCCTGTCATCTCTCACCTGTTGACTCTCTAATAAAGGCACAGAAACTTCATAAAATAAATTATTTGGCCTCTTTTTCAAATTTCTGCAACTTTATGACCAGTCGAAGAAACCCCCACTGGTGTACCATGCAATAAACAACTAAGACAAAGTCATTGTGAGATTATACAAAACTGTTTTCAGACAATATGGACTTTGTTGCTGCCTTTAGGGACCAGATTACATGCATTTTAAATGTACCAGTCAGTTTAGAGCTCTAAAGTAGTGCAACATAACTGTGGTTTAACAGGACATAATCACAGCCTAATGCAGGATTATCAATATCAATGTATGGATGGAAGTTGTTTCACTGGCTGATTAGTTAGATTTTAAAGGTATAAGGTGAAAGGCTGAACAGGGACATAAATGCGTTTGAGTGCCCACATGTGTCTCTCCACGTATTTATTTTCCTCCACTGAGTCCATACACTTTCCACACAGTCCTTCAGCCTTTATCAGCACTAGGCTGCCTAAACAGCTGCAGCCTTGCACCAAGAACCCTGGGACAGCTGGTCATCCACACAAACACACACCATAAACATCTTAACACACACACGCACATAGACACACATTTCCTCTCCTCAGCCTCTCTCCAATCCTCTTGTGTCTATCCCAGGTGGAATTGTTTTGAACAATGGGAAGGGTGTTGTTTGGTGGGCTTGGTGGATAGTGGAATCCTCCCCAAGGTGACCTCCGAGGGGTGGTGGGGGAAGAGTTGAGGGCTTTGATGGTGTAATGGACTGGTGTCACTCTGCTCGGGGGAGTAATGATATCATCACAATGGTGGTAGAAAAAAAAAACAGCTACAATTTATTTTGGTTGTTT
The DNA here is from genome assembly GCF_017976425.1 of Toxotes jaculatrix. Taxonomy (NCBI): domain Eukaryota; kingdom Metazoa; phylum Chordata; class Actinopteri; family Toxotidae; genus Toxotes; species Toxotes jaculatrix. Next base: position 22,874,165 of record NC_054403.1, read on the forward strand.
TTTTTTCTCTCTTCTTGTTGCTGGAATTGAAAGTTGACAGTTGTTTGCTGTACGTATTTACAGAAATTTCATGACCTTTAGGCCTTTAAAAGTCAGATGAACTAGATCAAGTATTCATGTGAATTCATGATTTAAGAAAACATGTTTTTACTGCATTTATTTGCTTTATCATCACAACTGACTGAGAAAGTAAAGATGGGTACAAGATTGAATTCTACAAATTATATCCATCAGCTGGGTTGCATGAATTGTGCATAAGATAGTTGGAATGAATCAGCATATTTCAAATATATGTTAAAATGTTGTATTTGTATGTAAAGAACACATTTTATGAACAATAAATAAAGAGATTAATTTAGTTGATTTTGGCTAAAGCAACATTTTTAGACAGTAATGTGGAATATAGTTAGAATATTATTCTGACAGTAACTATAAGCAACTATAACTTATGAACATTATCTTAATGAGCTGATTATGGTCTTTAAAATGAATAAAGAAAATGAATTTGAGAGTAAAAGAGACATAATTTATATTGGCTTTTGTATGTGAGTGTGAGTGTGTATATCCCTTCCAATAATTGGTCCAAACACAAAGTGAGACAACGTACAAATTCAGCAGACGAGTAATTAACAGATGCTGAAGCAATATGGTTGGTAAATCTGCCCATCGCCAGTGATACTGTATGTCAATGAGGCTACACAGACTCACATGAGATCCAGACCACGCTTTAATTACCTTGAAATGAACCAACTTTGAAAAAAAAAAGTATCTTGAACTTTCATATATATTGATCTTAATTATTTCAGCCCCAGAGGGTTCAACACACACACAAAGTGAAAACAGAAGAATGTTTCTGCCTCACTCTCCCCTCCCTTCCCCTCCTACTTCTTCTGACAGAGATTTTGCTCTCTTGGTGTGGAGGTGTTCAGAAAAAAAAAAAAAAGAGGAAAGGAAAAATAGCCCGGGGCACCTGGCAGAGGATTTGACCTGTTCCCTTGCAGTCAGAGGCAGAGTGGTAGAAAACACACTTTTTCCCACACTAGCCATATTCAGGTTTAAAGAGTGGAAAGTAAAGCGGTGCTCCTATAGGTGGAAGCCTTCATCTCTCTCTCAGTATGTAGGTGCGTGCAGCGTGTAACAATCCGGACATTGTGCTGACCCGCCCCGTCTGCTCTCAGCTTACACACCCAAAATAAGATAAATAATAATAAAGGTTTCCATGTTTATCGAGGGTCCCAGGGTCTGCCGCGTCACGTTAATTTACTTTCAGTCTTATGGCATCACAGCTAGTCACGCGATGGTGTGTTAACCCCCTTGATTATGTATTAAGTTGGATATATAATATGCCGCAAAAGATGAAAGTTGCCCATATGAAAACTTTGACTCGGCCTCCTGTGTTTGATGCATTCAGCTCTATTAAATGAAGAGCTTCCAGTTCTCAGGCACAGAAAAATCCAGCATAATTTTCACCTTTAAAAACAATCACATTAGTGTGGCCTCATGAAAATGCTTTATTCTAGTAATGTTTTGAACATCAAGACTGTTACATTTCACCATTTAACAGCTCTGGGTTATGGTAAGAGTTATAATTAATCAAAAATTCACAGTCATTTTATAGTGCAATATAATTACAAACACAATACATTTCTTGTATTGAGGCCAATATGATTTAATATGCCACAGAAATATAATAAACTTACTACTACAAAGGAGATTTTTTTTATGTCAATCACACAGCTATTTGACAATAACTCATGTTTTCCACAATGGCTCTGATACCATGGAATAACCCTCCAATTCCACCGCATAGCACTGCACAATAACCATATTTCATATTTCTGAGAAAGGGGCACATGGAATCGCTGACGGCGTTTTTCCTGCTCTGTATTTTCATGGTGGAGTTGTGCCCGATGATGGTTATGATAATTTGATCTGAGAAGACACAGAGATTTGAACTAGCAGAAAGGAGGATGCAAATCCCTCTGTAAATCCCTACACTATATAGCCCCCAGCCTGCCAGGAGAGTTTAATATCTACTGGAATGATTAAACTGAAAAGGTGAAACCACCATTGTAGTAATAAGAAGTAGGGCTGTGCAACAGGGGTTTGGGAGTGGGCTAATAGTTTGCACTGCAACTCTGACCTCCAGTGTACACAGACGATCCAGAATGCAAATTTCTCCAACTTATTTGCATCTTTGCTCTTTTCTTTAAATGATTCGACTCTGAAAATCTTACATGGATGGAACAAGTTGGAGAGTGATACTTACTTATGTTTCTATTTATTTATTTATTTATTTTCTTGGTTTCTAATCATAAACTATATAATAAAACATTGCTTTGCTGTTTAAAATGGACTACTGCAATGGTCACTCATACCAAACCAACAGAAAAAAAAGATGAATATAGAATAAAAATAATACATTTTTGGAAGATCATATGTGATGAGATATGATATATATTCAGCACAACTTTATAAAAGAGAAATAGAAAATGCTTAACTATTCTTAATTAATTACTAGTGTAATTATTAACAACAAGAGTCAGACAAAAAGGAAGTAATGCCACTGGGTGCAACACCAGAGCAAGAAATGACCCTATTTGGATTAGACAAACTGTGTCATAAATCAGAGGCCACAATTTGTTCCTCACAATAATTACTATACAACATTATACTGTATAATGTTGCAGAAAGTGCTGTACTGTCTCCCACATTCGAAAACTCTAGATCGCATTGTGCCAAAAAAATATCTGAAGTCGCCATTGCTGCTGCCTGTTCCCCAGTCTCAAAGCTAATCAAGCAGGAAAATACCATCTTATCATTCTCCCAAAAACAGAGCAACACTTTGAAGTCTGTTGGAGTCCTCTTTCTCACCAGGAGTCGATTGCAAGTCCAGTACTCCTTTTCTTCATTAATTAATTATTTTAACAGACTGTCAGTACCTCAGGGTCTTGACAGCACTGTCTCTGAAGTGCGTGAGCAGAGCAAACCTGGTTGGCCATGATTGTTACTAGCTCCTAAAAAACCCCCACTGATAAATCATGCATGATGAGAGATACCTCGATCTCATCCTCTTTCCAAGTCTGCCCTTCACCCACAAAAGTGTTACGTCATTCACATGCCACGCAGTGAATCGCCTGTCCTGTGTCTTCATTTACAAAACGAGTGGGCATGGTGTCACCGGCCTCTTTTTTCCTCCCGCTAAAATGCAGTTTTATTTGGAGGGTGTAACACGCTATCCCTGTATCCCACCACCCACGGTCACGCTCCCAAACCAGCTGCAAGAATTCACCACTGTAGTGACAAGGACATGATCCCTCACTGGCTTCCTGCCCACAAACGCTACCAATTTATTTGGAAACCACAACAAAGTCAGGTACCACTATCAGAGATCGGACACATCACCTGCCACTGGTTTCTACAAAGGTTGGTGAGTGCTTTATCTCTGTATGCACTGATACTCCTTTTAGACCCTCACGAGTGACTTGCTTTCTTCAGCTATCCACCATTTTGAGCTAATCTGATAGCATACAATCGGGGGGTGTGAGCTTAGTGACCTGGGAATGTCTGGCTATGGTTTGTGGGTTTGCCTATGGGAAGCAATGGCACTGATCGTTAGGGGCTGCAAAGATCCGCACACTGGAAAGTTGATTCTCAGTGGGTTCTTTAGTGTTAGTTACCCTTTTACACTGCAGGGGGCCATTTTATTCAGAAATAATATTAAGAATATTGATAAATGGAGCATCAAAACAATCCATCTGTTAAGAGGCATATGCATTATAACCGTATATATACCGTATAACCGTTCACACATGATATTATAGACCTTTTTCCTCTGATAACATGTTTTCCTTAACTCAGCAACTTGTGATGACATTTCAAAAAGTCCTGTAGGGAAATCTTTACTTTGATTGGCTTCCAATTTGTTTGGTCAACAGAATCAAATACCCAGCTGACACTGCAGCAGCCGACTCTACACCCCTCATCTAAATGTCTATTAATAGCATTAATAAGCGTGGACCTTATAAAACCCACGAGGTTTTCACTAGAACCAGAACGAAATCTGATATCGTTCCATGAAAAAGGTCATGAAGGGATTCAAATTGCGCAATTCCTCTGTAAGAGAAGTGAGCACTCCCGTAAGATCCTGTGCAAAATAAACTATAATAAAAATATATAATGAAGCAGTACCTGTTAAATAACCTTAAAATAATAGAACAGGCATGACTAATAAAGAGTGCTATTATTTTTCTCAATTCATTTGGACATATCATTACATTACTCAGTACTTCAATAGTCAATTTCTTTAATAAGCAAGACTGACAAATTGATAATGTTGTATTCTGACATAACTAACATTTCAGTGTGACATTCTCTTTTCTTGAAGTAAATTAAACATGTCCCTGCTTAACTGAACTCATTTTCTATGGCCTCTACACTTTCTGTGGTCCAATAACTGTAAAAAGTATTGAACCAATGACAATTCTACAAGCATTAATGAATTACCCTCCTTCTTTAGTAAGACAGGTATTCAGAGTACCTTGTTGCGCAGAGCTAGAGCTTTGCCAATAAAGTTTGGTACAATAGGTGCTACAAAACAACAAATGCAAAACTGTGTCTAAAGTGCTGCTGTTTGATTTATACCTCCCCTCAAAACAGACCTTCATGTTAACCTGTAACACAGGATAAAAATGCATTTTTATCTTTTGTATTATCCTGCTAAACAGTATCCAGGCACAAAAGCAACCAACTTGCAGGGTAAATGCGACGACTCATTCAGGCTCCATACACAGTAATTCTGCTCTAGCCCCTTTAGTCTCTGCTGGCTAAATCCTCTGTTAGAGATAGAGGCTGGGTTTGATCCCCTGCAGGATCTCAGTTTATCTCTCTTGCAAATCTGCTGCCAGATGACAGGGTTAGCTTTGTGGACTGTGGCTGCCCACGCTCTCTTAAAGATCGACACGATGCCTGGTACCACAGTGTTTCTGCTATTTCACTATTCTGGACCCATGGACTTACATGGGGTTGAAGCCGTTTTCATTTTAAGGATGCAATTCATGTATTTCTTTCTATTTGTTAATGTATCTTTTCTTTAGATTTCATTTATATTAATTAATGCGTCAAATTCAAATTTCTGTACAATATTCCAGTAAAGAATTTAGTTTCATTGCGTCAATTTATGACTTTAGATTGCACAATTTATTATTAAAAAGAAACAAGTTTTAGGTTTTTTTTCTGGTGAATTTCTGCACATTTTGAAATGATGTATAATTCTAAAATGAAAATCCTTAACTGTGTCTCTGTTTTCTCAGTAAACATAAATTTATATCTAATCTTGTGCCTGTTGTACACAAAACAGCAAAATCACCGAGCATCATTAGATTAACAAAAGTAGAAAGTGGTTTTAGAAAGATTTCACACAAAGTGTCAATTATAAAGAAAACCGGGAAAACAGGAAAAAAAAAAAAACGGTATTATATTTACCCATACAACCAAGGGCGCGTACAGTGCTCTGTGTGCTACACATGCCCAGTTGCTGCTGTGCACAGGAACACACGTGTGTCTTGTGTCATCATTTCATCAGCGCTATGCAACCAGCTGCTGTTGCTGCTTGCTCATTAAACATTTGTAGAGTCAACACATATTCCACCAAGGCTCCCTTCCTCAGGGCAAACACTGGAAAATACAGTATGTAAACGGTGCCACACTCATCATTCACCTCTGCAGAAAATAGAGCTATCTTCCCACCCTACTGTATCAATAACTGAGGGATGGAGGGGGTCCAGAAGCAATCCTCTGCAAGTCATTATGAGCCTGTGTCGCCTACGGCAGATGAGGAGGTTTGCTGCTGTTGACAGCTCGTCTCTCTGCAGAGAATCACTGATTATTGTTAAATGTCAGTGCCAAATATCAAGTCACCATGTGAGACTACCTCTATTGGAGCTGGAGCATTCTTATGCACAAGTGGCAGACATGAACTTTCTTAAAAACTTTATTTATCCAGGGAAACGTGCCAGTCTTTTGCTGTTTCACATTGAACATTTAAATTAGGAACCTTCCTAAAGTAGCTTCAGTCTTATTTAAGCCGATTAGAGAAGGAGCATGTCTTTCTACAGCTTATTATCACAACTTGACCCTTTTAATTTAACAGCTTTTTTCTCTGCCCTTTTGAAGTGACGCATCCTCCCAAACATTTTACCCAAAATAACTCACATGAAGCCACATTTGACAAAGCCATATTTGACAAGGTGCTTGGTTTAATACTAACGCTTCACAATTTTTGCCCAAAAACACACTCATCCTGTTAACCACAATTACAAAGTAACGCTGAAACAGGAAAGAGTCTCTTATCTCTCCTAAATAAGCAAACATTTGCAGTCTACTACTAAATCAAAGTCTGGTGTCTGGGTATGAACACTACTCTGTTCACACAAAATAAAGAACAGACATAACACAGTACTGTACAACAGTGAGCAAACACAGCACGCATAGAGAGGACTGAGTCACTTTTAAGAATGTTTTTTTGACATTTAACACTATTGAGACAGTTGAAAGGAAATGAGAGGAGTTGAAAGGGGATATGACAGGAATTATCCTGAAAGAGAGAAGGGGAGGGCTTGTGACAAAGGCTTCCGGCCAGAGTCACACCAGGGTTGTCACACTCACATTGTTATGCTTTTTTTGACCATTTGGACACCAGGATGTTCAACCGCTGTTTAAGGTTTTGTCAACCTTGACCCAACCATGATTGGTAATCATGATTAGTCTGACCAGTGGATGTCTTACTATGAACAAAAGATCGGCACACTGTGATCACACTGTGATTACTGTGATCTCTCTCTGCAAATTTTATTCAACAGAGCAATGTTTCAAGATCTTCATCGGGCAAATAGAGACAAATAGACACCACAAAAATCTGAAAAAGCAATATACAGACACAAACTGTGTCAGTGGTGACATTCTTTTTACAAATTACTTTGTCCTTTGAGAAAAATAAAGTACTTAAGTATTATGCTATAGTATTTAAAAATTCAGTATATTTGGAAACTGACCTCTGGTGTGAGCTTCAGCTAACCTCAGCGTAGACTGAGAGACTGTATTGACGGCTGTGGTGAGTAATCTGGCTACTGGCATGCCGCCTCCGCACTGCGAATGTGAGAATAGTCTGCCGGGAGCGAAATCACTCTGGGGCCTGCTTATCAAACGTCTTCCTGTGATCCCAGCTAGCTAGGCCCTCGTGGTTCATCCTGTGAGCAACACGTTGCAGGAGATGCTGTAGCTCTTGGCCACCCCCACAAGAAACCCTGGAATCTCGAAAAGCTGTGTCTAATAGCAAAACTTGTGAAATGTAAGAAACTTTATTGCTTTTCAAAATCCATGGGAAATATGAATATAAAAATGCTTTATCTACTTTTTCTAAAGCACTGTAACTTTTTGTGGACAATCCTGACAGGCAGGCAAAACAGCCTGAACAATCCACTAATGCCTCACTGTGTTCAGACCAAAAAATTCATTTACTTCAGAACTTCACTTTGACATAAAACAGAAAGCACTTTGATGTTGTCAGATTATTAATACAAGTCTGAAGGCAAGTGTTGCACCTTCATATGTCATATAAGTTACTGTACTAATGGAAATTGCGTGCCTCATCCAACGAACGTTCACATGAGTGAAATGTGCAAACACCAAAAGTTAGTTTACTCCCCCTTGAGTGACCTCGAATTTCCTATGTCGCAGACGCTTTGAAATCCAGTTTGTTTTTGGGCCCTTGAAAAGACAACACTCTCACTCCTTCATGGTGTAAATACTTGAGAGGCTGAATTACAACAACAGATGTAAATAGTCTGTGTATATTTGGTCAGATCTTCTGTATTTATTTCCTTTATTACTTATATATCACAAGGTATCTTGGGCAGATTTTTTTTTAAGTAACATTTTATTGTCCAGGACTTAAAACTCTCTCATCAAGTGAAACAAGATTTAAGAGATAAGGTAAAAATGTAACCTTAACATGAACTTTGCATGAACGTATGACCCTGAGTGGTATGATCTTCCTCTGGTGTAAGACTAAATAAGTCCAATGTGTGCCAAATGATTCAGAAAGAATCAACATTTACTGAACTTATCTGTCCACGATCTTAGTTTGCTTTTGATCTTATCACCAATTTCATTAGAGAAACTTAATCAAATTTAAAACAGAGGAAACGTGCGGTGCAGGAGTGTCGTAAATACAAAAAAATTCACAACACAACATCTCTCTTGAAATTGTTTTTCTGCATATTTAGTTGTCCAGGGCGTGGAGTTTTCAAGAAACTTGGAGTGCAGAGCGAGGTGCCAGACAGTCAACACTCGACTCCACTAAACAAAAGTAAACACAAAGTCCAAAGATAGCTGATGGCTGATGGCTGTCAATCAAACCCATCCCCAGCTGCCTTTGCCTGTCAGCCGTCACTCTTTTCCCATGGTTCCACTGGGCCAGAGTATCCTTGTCTGTGTTTTTAGACAAACAGATCAGATTCCTCCTCAAACAGGCCGCTGCCGTCGCTTTTGATAACAATGTAATAATTCAAAACAAATGATTCAGCTCTTTGATGAGAGCGCTTTTATGGGTCACAAGGACTCACCCTCACACTGACATCTGTTTGATTTTATCTTCTTGAACTTTATCCTCTGCTGGAAAATTTACTGGCTCTGACCAGAGAAGTGTGTGAAAGCCAGACTAATAGAGGGGCAAAAACACTGGGAGACACTGGGCAGGACAGCAAGACTTAGCCCTCAAAGCCTTTAACATGTAGCACACTTATTATACAGCACTCTCGAGCATGTAAGTAATCTCACATTTTTAGCATGGTGCCATGAAATTTAGTAAAATTGGCATATATTAAAATCCAAATAATAACTGTGCTGATAAAACTGTGGAAACTCGCCTGGTAGATGGTTGAATGGTAGTTTTAGTAAGTTTTCTCTTCCGCCCAAAAATGTGTTCTGCTTGGATGTTTGACCTTCAGTGTGCACAATGATGTTCGTGCAGAGTTTGACGCTACAAGACTGTTTTTTACATTAATCTGCTGAGGATGAAATTTTGTCTCTGGTCACTGTAAATCTCAGTTAAAGACGCAGATGTAGAAGCTGCACAACTACAGCCTGGTCTACTGCTGGAGGCCAGTCATGGTCCATTATGCAACTTTCCAAGTGTGATGCGGAAACTTGAAACATCCCGTGCACATACACTGAATGGCCGTTCAGTGAAGCAGCAGACAAACTGTGTCCAGTAGTTAAACATCAGAAAGAAAAAAACTGTCAGACATAAATTGTGTTTCAAAGGGGATTTTTTCATGTGTGTTAAAACATGCCTGGAGGGGATCTTTAATGATAACAAGAACTTAACCAAAGATGAGTGTGACAGTTCCATTACTTAGGTCACAATATAATAACTGAGCTAAGGAAGCTCTGCTAAGGAAGACCTGGAGAGGTGGATGAAATCTCCAGAAAAATCTAATACGTGGATGATTTTTTTCTTTTTTATTTGTAGAATTAACAAAGTTGTTTCATGCCTAAATTTAACCTTTAGCCCAGTATTTCCTGTTGTGCTCACATTGCTTAATCTTTTCACAGTGGCAGAAAATGTTTGCAGAGAAGCAGAGGACGGTTTTAGGAGGAGAACTTGGGCTGACCATCGGCCACACTTCACTTTAACATGTGCGAATCAAAAACACCATGAAACCAAAACCTGGCCCTCTTAATTCTTAATATCAGTAGTGCCTTCTCATGCTTCTCTATATTTCTTCCTTTGACGAGGGGTGAGGGGGGGGCTGCCTCTGCTCTAGGCCCTGGCCGTGGTTGAAGCTGTATGCTAAAGCCATGGTCAGGCCCCAGAGATTTCCAGCCTCTTAGATGCCTATAACTCATCCCTAGCCCTGCTTCTGAAGGGAGATTTTCCCCCCTCAATCCCAGGCCTGAAATATCCTTTCAAAGGCCCCGGACTGGAGACAGATATGTAGGTGTTTTAGATAAGGTAGGAATTGCATTAAAGGATTTTTCCGTTTTAAAGCTGTTGCCATCTTTTTTTGCCCTTTCCCATAGACTTGAGAAGAGTAGTGGAGAAAGGATGGGAAGAGGGGTAAGGGATGTACTTTGGGACGGACTAGTCCGTACATTTGTGGTCAGTTCACAGCTCATAAAAGACTAGCACTAACCTCAGTAAAAATTGAATAATGTAGAGTGGCTAGAGGCAGCGCAGAACCTTCTCAAAGAATACTAAAGTTATTGACCCAAGTTTGAAGGAAAAGCCTCCCAGCTCATTGATCTCTTCACCAGCATAATTACAGAGCAGTGAGATGAATCTTCATGTGGAGGAAAATAGAAAATTCAGAGTGATGAATTTTCAGAGTGATGAGGATTCTTGCCAAATGCAACCGTTAAATTAAAAGCTCTTTCCCAAAACCTCAGAGTGGGATAATTTTGTTTTGCAAAGTAGAGTGTGGCCAAAAAGAAACTGTAAAAGTCAACAGAGTCTCACCCAGGCTGCGGCGTGTGAAAGTGAAAAGTCGGTTTAAACAGCAGGTCTGTTAAGGCCCTAGTATGTATGTAGGTATGTGCTCCATGCTTCTCTGTTTTATAAGAGCTTACGCTTCGCTTTGGCATTTACTTTCAAACTTTATAATTATGTGGCCTGCTTCTTTCCCCAGCCGACTGTGTTTACATTTGCCAGCTTAACATGCACATGGTCCAGTCCACACACACAGCTCCTCAACGGTCCACATGTCATTCTGTGGCAGTGTTTGTTGGACTGGGCTACACAGAGATTAGTCGCCTCGTTCCCTCTGGTGCCTCGGCGTAATGTTCCTCACCCAAAGGGCTTGGCTGCTCATTTTCCAATCGGACCCTGAAGCGGGAAATTCACCCTTATTTTGAAATGAGCTGTTAGTTTTCCTTGCAAAGCCTGCCGAAATGTAATGAAATATGTTTAAATTCATCCATTGTTCTTTAATTATTGTCACATGCAACGTTTCCCCGTATTATTTTACTTCAACTGAAAAATTTGAAATTCAGCAAAAACCTGAATTTCAAAGTGATAATAAAATGGCAAACTTTGAAATTCCTTCCCTTGGTATCATTATATTAAATTAAGTTTTTGGCAGTGACCTGTGTACACAGTGTAAAATACAGTGATAAGTTTTAGTTTAATGTCATGTCTCAAAGTTTAATAACATAAAAAGAACATTATGAAAAAAAGCTTTTCTGTTTTCTGCATTTCTGCATAATAATAGAAGATGACAACAACAACAACAAGGAATCATTGTTTTCACCTGGAAACTTTAGTTTACCCGATGAGGAGAGAAAATGTCCTTGAGTATTTTAAAATAAGAAGGGTTTCCAGTTTAATATACTGTGAATATGCCAGTGGTTAAGATACAAAAGTGTCCAGTCATAAATCAAAGTATTCGAAACGCTGCTGAACTGAGCCTAGATATTTGCTGAAATAATATATCACATATCTCATATTGAGAAAATTACAGACAAGCGCACTCAGTCTAGGGAAGGGCGCTAGACCAGACAGGGACTAGGACCCACATGGTCAAAACCCACACATCAGTGGATTCGTAGCGGCATGAGAGAGAAAAATAAGAAAGAGAGTCAGGGAGTGAGGAAACTTGCTTGTGGCAGTGACTGAAATCGAGGAATGAAAGAGTAAAATTTACACAAAACAAAGCTGGAAATTAACTAGTAGATGGTTTTGATTATAGGCACAAGTGTAGTCTTTGCTGTCCTCCTTTTGTCTTCCTTAAATCTTCATTTAGAATCTGCAAACCAGGACAACTGTTTTAAAGATTTCTAAGGTAAGTCTGGATTCATTTCTATTCTTCGCCACTACATCGTGCTGTTTTTTTTTCTCTTCCAGCACAGCTCACTGGATCATTTGTTGTTTGGTGGTGTACATTTTACTTATTGAGCAGTGGAGTTTTGTACAGCCTAGGCAGAGATTAAGACAAATTCTGATAAGGACTGGAAGTTGACTCTCAGCATTAAGGAGGATTAATGTTTAGCTCTGTGTGGCAGGGGCCTTCTCAGTGGCTGTGTTTACGCAGTGTTGCAGACCCCGCATTAATCCGAAATTAGTATAAAAGATCAGCTGTGGCCACTGAGGCGAACCTTCACAGAGCTTAGGCCAGTAATCAAGTCTCACTTTGGGACAATGAGCGCCTGGAAGGTCAATGAGAGGTCTGGGTTGAAGGGACGAGGAGATTGAGGTGGGGGGCGGGGGAGTGGTGAGGGACTTTTGGTGACCACATGGTTTAATTTAGGTGAGATCCACATCCCCACACACACACACACACACACACACACACAACCACACACACACGGTTTGCCGCCACAGTATGTGCCTTCTCCTCTTTATGTTGGGTGTTCATGACCATGATTTGTTATTGTTAAAACTGCAGATGACATTAGTGTTTATCATTTCACACTTAAAAGACATTTCTTCCTTTTGCTTAGAGCCTGTGTGAAATCTTATACATGTATTTGATGTCATGAGTTTACATTTCAGTGCACTAAGCATTAGCTCTGTCACATAATTATAATGTGTGCTGAGGGATTGTAACAATAAATAGTATGAGACTATCTAGCGGCTTGTAGCGTAGAGCAACATCCCCTGTTCCAACGCAAACCAACACTGAGCAGAGCCGGTAGGAGAATCACAGGGGATGTCTCGGCTCCAGGACTGTCTTTTACAGGAAAGTAAAACTGTGTCAAATTGAAAACAAGCAGTATAAAAATCTGCAGTAAATTTTCCACTGCCAAACTAGCCCTGGCTGGTGCAACACAAGAGGCAGCACCGCTGAATTCAGTTAGGAAAATAAAATAAAGGAAATATAGCTCAGCATAAACCACAGCCCTTGGATGATGAACACTCGCAAAACTGTTGATATCTGCATTATTTTGTATTTTTAAACCGCTCACAGTGTGAGCAGCCACATTCAAACCTGCTTCCAAAAGGAGACAATTTTATTGATACTTTAAATAAGGCTCACCATGCATGTAGCGTTATAATGTGGCCAACTGAATGTCTCTGCTGCAGCGAAAAGGGTCCGAGGAACTTGCCCTTGTAAATACTTTCCAAACTACATCTGTAAAGTTCTTAAATTATTTATTTATAGGGATTTTATAGCGCTTGGGTAAATTACAGTCCCCTTGAAAAAGAAAAAGAAAATCATCTCCTCAATCAAGTGTTCTTGGCACGTGCCATACTTCATCCTGCACTAACTTTTTCACCGTTGTCCCACCATGTCTGTCTTTTGTGAACACACGTTAACAACAGACAAACTACAAATGAAAAGGGGAACAGCACAAAAAACAACACCAACACAGCCAAACGATAATTTAGGGCATTTGCACCACATTGTGGTGGAAGCAGCTCTCTTCAAGTGCCAGCATGGTAACGGAGAACCCCCCACCCCAGCCACCCACTGCTCCTGCTAAGATTAGACAAATTAAACACTATTATTCACGTCACTCCCGCAGCTGGCCTTTTAAGTGGTTCTACGTTAACTATCATAATGGTTTGCTTTGAAAGCCACAGTCTTCTCCTTAATTTACAATATGAAAAAGCACTTTTGGCCCACTCTCAGCTGGATTTTTCTTCTTTTCTTCCTCATGCTCCAGAGAAAAAATAGTTTTTCTTTACACTGTAGTTTCAACTACAAAGCATGAATTCCTGTTGTAAAACAGTTTTTATTCATATATATGTTTACATTTCAGTCTAAAAAAGTTGTTTTTTATATTTAATAGTGCATAGTCTATCATTTGTTTCTAAAGGGTAAAACTCTTTAAAAGTCAGTAAGCTATAAACAGTGCCTGTTCCTGTGCTCTATTTTATCATTTACAAGAAGACATTCCTGAGTTTGTGTCCTCAAAGTGAAGAGTATAGTAGGTCTGCCAGACTCTCACATCTGTCCATACGTTTTTAATGCAGTCTCCTGTTGGGAAAAAGCCCTTTCATTCTCTCTGTTGTATCCCCACAACCTGATAATGGATGTGGTATTGGCCAGGGACCCGTGGACTGAAGACGGCCGGTGATGGATAACCTAGTTTCAGACCCATCATCACCGAACAGCATGTGCCTTGTATCTGTAGTAAAATACCCCCCCCACCCACCCATCCATACTGAGCATGCTCCAGATACGAATTTAGGGAAGTGACAGTAAGTGACGGCCTGTTAGCTGAGTTATATTTTAAACCTCTATCACAAACTCATAGCAGTTGCATGCCAAGTAGTAAGGTGTCAGTTCTGAAAGCTAAACAGATAACAACTCTAACTTCAGTGGCTACATGCCACAGCTAACCAACGGGGATGGATGACTTTTAGAAAATAGCTGCTAAATACCAACAAAATAAACCTGTTAATAACAAGTTAATCAATTTCATAAGCAAGGATGTAACAACCACACACCCAGAACCCCAGAGCAATGAAAACATATGAACGACTTACTGCTCATTTTTAATAGAAGTAAAGATGTGTTGTTAAACATGATGATGGGTCAAGAAAAATTAAACCTCCGTTAAAGACAAGGCGTCCTCTTGGCTCCATCTATTACCAAGGCCAAAGCAAAAGTCACTATTGATATGCGCCACTAGTTGCTCTTAGATGCTGGCTACAAAAAGATATCAGGCTCCTTAGAAATCCAAATTAAAAGCGTTCAGTTCTCTCTCAGAACACAAATTCAGGTGAGGCAAATCTAATTTTAGAAAGGTTTTCCTAAGGTATGAAAACATCAAAAACAAACAACAACAACAGACCACTGAAGCTTCAGCTCCACTGAAAAGATTAAAAATGGTGGCAGATAAAGACACAAGATCTGTGTGGAGCGATGAGGAGATCATAACCTTCCTCAAATTAACGCATGAAACGCCATATTTCCATCACATTTTCTACATTGTTTTCCATGGTTTAAGGTTTGACTGTTGCTCTTCTTATTTCGTCAGCTTTTTCTCTTCTTCTACAATGGTTTAACTGCACCCAATAGGAATTAGCGCCACCAGCTGCTTATCTTGATGCACTCCCAATATTTGCATTGGGTAGTATCCAATTTTCTGTTAATTCAGTTAAAATGTTAACGTTCTTTTTTTTTCTTTTGTCTTTGGCACAAACACTATTCCCACTATGATGATTCATGTATGGAGAAAAAAATTTCAATGCCCCAGTGGAAACCACTTTGAATATTCAGCAGTGGTTTCATGGACATAAGGTCGGTCAAGATAGTCACCAGATATAATATATCACCGCACATAGTGTCCTGAAGGACATCATGAGCCTTAATCAGGTAGTCAGTGTTGTTATATGTTCAGCACTGTGTAGCAGGATTGTAAAGGGGAAGAGAGTCTAATACAAATTACAATAATAATAACAAATTGAACTGAACATATATTTGACTTGTATCTGCAGACCATAAAACACAGATTCTTGTTACATGATCATGCTGTTATGACTGGAGTCTGTGTGTTCTCACCAAAACCATCTTTTACAAAAAAAAAAGTATCCCGAGTTCGAGCCAGTTTCTGGTGTCATAACCAACACCATGACTGCCGGAGGCAGGGGAGCAGAGAAACACACAGCCCGCTTCCACTCATCTGCTCCCAACATTTAT